>NC_132847.1:43284346-43594346 GCF_048164855.1 Canis lupus baileyi | reverse complement strand
GAGTCCTTTAATTCTCTGCTTGAGAAGGAAGAGCTATCCTAGCTGTAACAGAAAATACTTAGAAAAAAATTACGAACTAAAATGGCCATTCTTTATCTCATATTCAAGGTAACTACACAGCATGCCTGAAGCAACAGTTCAGTGCTTTGTTCTTAGTCATGTGTAGAACACTTTTAGATTAATAGCTGAATTTTCTTAGAGAAGGACTTGAACTTCATGGCAGGTCATTTCCTTTAGTTCAGATTGTTTTTCTTACATTTCAATCACTTTGCATTTTTATCAATTCTCCTACTGAGTGGCTCAAGTCATTTCACCAAATGATCTCACCAGATGAGGTGAGTCAACCATCTTTGGGAAATTCATTAAAATAAAGGCCACTAGGGCACCATTTGCTCAGTTGAAGTACTATTCACACAGACTCAAGGAGTTAATGTGGTTGCTAAAGTGCTCAAAACATAGTTTATTCACCCAGAAAAAAACCTCTTCCCAAAACTCATTAATTCCTTTAACATGCTTGCAAAGCAAGTATATTAATAATTTTGAATTCTGATCCACTGGATAAATTACTGATTGTTCAAGGTGACATTTTATTACAGTAAGGGCTCGATCTGGGAAGACTCTGATTGGAAGGAGAAATACAAAGATCTCAGAAGCAGAAGAGGTAGATTGAAGTCTAGACCTCAGTCAACCCCAGTCATTCTCTACATATTGGCCATTATGTGCCAGAAGAGAATACAAATGTGAGCAAGAGTCCTCACCTAGAGTCCTCACCTTAAAGTAGTCCACAAGTAAGTGGAAAAGACACTTCCCCCTTGGGCAAATAGCTCAATATCCTTCTTCACAAATGGAGAAAAAACACAGACCTCTCAATACTATAGTGTAATAATGAAGAATGTAAGTGCCAGCTAGAATCAGATAGTCCTGAACTTGAATCCAGATTCTACCCAGCTCTTGATTCAGTATGACCATGGGCAACTTACTAAACTTCCTCTCTTTAAAATAAGTTCTGGTATTACTTAGCTGGAATGGCTATTGTATGACTTCGATGTGCTAATGCACTAAGTATGTGTGCATCTGGCACACAGGATGCCATCTAATTATACACATAATTAAATACACTGTAATTTTATATATATTTAAATTTTGAAATGATGATGAAATATTACTGTTCCTTTCCCACTGAACATATAGACAAACTATCAATGGTAATCACATGAACACATTTAAATAAAAGACACTTGGAAAGATAAAAAAAATTACATAAAATGAAGCGTTCATAATATGGGCAAAAAAAACTATGGTTTTTAAGATGATATTGAGGATGTGGAGAAAAAGAAACCTTTGCACACTGCTGGTGCGAATGCAAACTGGTGAAGTCCCTGTGGAAAACAGTATAGAAGTTCCTCAAAAAATTAAAAATAGAACTACCCTATGATCCAATTATCATACTACTGGGTATTTACACCAAAATACAAAACACTGATTCAAAGGGATACATGCATTCCCAATACTTACAATAGTCAAACTATGGAAGCAAGCAGCCCCAGTGTCCAACAATAGATGATTAGATAAAGATGTGATATAGACAGATGATTGATAGATATATAGAGATATATAGAGATATATGCATACATATACAATGGAATGTTATTCAGCAATGAAAAGGAATGAAATCTTGTCATTTGCAACAACACAGATGGATCTAGATAGTATAATGCTAAGTGAAATACGTCAGTCAGAAAAAGACAAGTACCATATGATCTCACTCATATGTGGAATTTAAGGAACAAAACAAATGAGCAAAGGAAAAAAAGAGAGAGAGAGGCAAACCAAGAAACAGACTCTTAACTATAGAGAACAAACTGATGGTTACCAGAGGGGAGATGGTTTGGGGATGGGGAAAATGGGGGATGGGAATTAAAGAGTACATTTATCATGATGAAAAAAATAAAATGATAAAAAACTATGATATTTAAAGGATGCCAGTAATTTCAGTTCTGCACTTTATTTAGTTACTTCTAAAGCCTTATGAACTGGAGGAGAAACCACCTGCTATTTCCCTACTGTGGCTCACACACAAGCTTCAACCTAGTATGAGATAAGATAATTACAATGATTTCCCCTTTTAAAACAACACAGCTATTTTTCATTATGCCAATTAATGAGAATACGTCTAACATACAAATGTAATGGAAATACTTTTTATGGCAGATAAACCCTAAGGCACCCCTCATAAGCCCCAATATCCTATGTTGTGGTGTCCACGCTTTTGTCTAACACCCTTCCCTTGCACGTGGACAGGAACCATGACTAGCTTCTAGCAAACAGATTATGACAAAATGTAGGAATTTTTCAGATATAGTTAAGATCCTACATTGTTTGATTTTGAATTAATTGAAAGGAAGATTGTCCTTGTTAGGCATGACTTAATGCACTGAAAACTCTCAAAAATGGGACTGAGAGCTCCCTGAGGTCAGGGACTTTCTCCCAGTAGGCTTGAAGAAGTAAGCTACCATGTTGTGAGAGGGCCGTTGGAGAGGGACACGCTCCAAGGAACTTCAGGGAACTTCTTGGATCTGAGAAAAGTCTGGTCAAACCCAGGAAAATAAAAAAGTGAACTTGTCTCTTTAGTCCTCTTCAGGGTCATGAATCCTGCCAACAGTTGAAGAGAGGATGGAAGTATATTTTTCCTGGTCAACTACTCATGAGACTGTACTCCCAGTCAACACCTCAAATGCAGCCTAGTCAGACCCTAAGGCAGAGAACCAAGCTAAGCTGTGTCTGTAGAAACTGTGAAGCAATTAGCATGTGTTGTTTTAAGCCACTAAGTTTGTGGTCCTTTGTCATTCAGCATAGTACATCAATATCTCCTGTTGACAGAAGGGTTTTGAAATCAGCGTACAGAAAGATGAAACAATACAATACTCAATGGTGGTATTCTTTTCTGGACTCTGATCATGGAAGTGAGAGGGTTTTTTTTTTTAGTATAGAACAGGAGGAGATAAACTGAGGTGGGAGTCACTTCCTGAAAGTTCCTGGATAAAGAAATGATGCACTTGAGATAAGAGTCACTGGAATAGTTGAGTGTTTTATATGTAGTATATCCACTAACCACATCATCAAGAAGAATTGCCACTAATTTTGAAGAGAGTGTCCTTTTCTGGATAGTTTGGTAATGAAGGAGGAGAAATTTTTATTAAGTTTCCCCTCAGAAAAAAAGGGCAGAAGCATACCATTTTTTATTTTTATTTTTTTATTTTTTATTTTTTTAAAGATTTTATTTATGTATTCATGAAAGACATACAGAGAGAGGCAGAGACATAGACAGAGGGAGAAGCAGGCTCCATGCAGGAAGCCTGATGTGGGACTCGATCTCAGGACTCTGGAATCATGCCCTGAGCCAAAGGCAGAAGCTCAATCACTAAGCCAACCAGGCGTCCCTTGATATCATTTTTTAAAAAATATGTTAGATACATAACTATAAAAAGAAGAGAAAAGAAAGTGGACACCGTTTCAAGTGAAGGAAAGAAGTGCTTTGGGGACATCATAGTCCGCTACAATCTGGGAGAAATGGAATGGGGAATTGGCCCTATGACAAGAGAAAGGAAGCAAGATGATTCCCTATAGGTCTGTGGTAAGAACTGCAAGGGCATAACTGCAGCATCAAATGAATCTTGGGCCCTGACTGGCAGGACACCATGTTGAGTGACTTTTAAATCCACAAGACATTGGGAAATACAGCTGCTCCTCTTATAGCTGATATATGGACAATTTAACTATTTGCCAAAAGTAGACTCATGACAGATTAGGGATGAAAGTGCGTTTAATTCTTCTGCTGGTGAGAAAACTAAAGGCAAGATCTGGTAAATGATCCTCTGTCATCCTTCAGCAAGTTACTATTAGAGCTGGGAATGGAACAAAGTACTCCTGATTCTCATTCAATCTTCTTTCTGGGGGCTTTTGTTGAAAATGTATTAGACATAAAATGATAAAGAGGTATATATTTAAAAGTGTGTATATATATGTTTACATGATTAAAATACCTTTTGGATTAAATATATATTTATGACAATAATAATAAATATATATATTTATATGTATATAAAAATCCAAAAGGTACTTTAAGCATCATCTAGTCCAATAGTCTGATGCTTTGGTTTTACAGACTGGGAAAACTGAGAGCCTGAGGGGTTAAATGACAAAGTTCCTGTCCCTAGATATTTACCACAAATAATTTTGCATGGGTCAGAAGTAATTTGTTTGGGCTATTTTTTCATTTTCCCATTCTATCTCTTTTTTAGTCTTTATGATCGCACAATTACTCACAGAATTCACACATCCGCAGACTCCTCTGCAGTATCCCCGATCTCTCCTGCTCTACCTATGAAAGTCCTGCAGTACTAGATCATCCTTTAGCTCATCAATCTTCTTTCCCTCATCTCACCAATCAAAACTCACCTGCCCCCTTTCCTCGCCCTTTTGAACCTCTTGTCAAATCATTGCTTTCTAATCTCTGATGAAGTCATTCTAATGTGTCAAGGGATTACTATTATTCCTCCCAGAAATACATCCATTTTAAAAGCAATGGTGAACATGCCATGTCTCAACTTTCTGAAATGATTTACAGTATTAGAACTTTCACATTATTGGGAAAGTGTTTCTGGAGAGGGTATGAGAAACTTTTGGACAACACCATAGAATCACTTAGACACTTAGATAGATCTAGATGATAGTCAGTTATCTCAAAAGATAAACCAGAAGTAAACTGGGTACAGGGCAATAACATCCTTTTAAAAACCTTATTAGTCATAGGCACAGATACTTTCTGAACCTTTCTATTTTCAATGTAGAAGTTAAGCTGAATGTAAAGTGCTTCACCTGGCAATGGAAAATCCCAGGGTACATGTTGTTTAAACTGTTTTGTTGGTTCCCCACTATTTTTAATGATATTTTCTTCTTTACCTGAACAACCCAGAGGCTGAGCAAATGCAACCCAGATCCTGTGGTTCTTTTTAAACTCAGTTCAGTTCTCAACTCTCTCTTTCTCTGCTTCTTCCCACCCCCCACTCAGTTGCCATGTTCAACAACACTTCAAAGGTGTGGCTGGCTTCATTTCTAGGCTTAGATTCTGTTTAAAGAAGAAGCAAAATTGGAATCAGTTTATCACCCTTGCCTAGGATTTTTAACAGAATTTAAAACCGAGAGGAACCCCAGCTACATCTAAAATGATACCAAGTGTATCAGCTGGGTGCTTGAGTTTCAAAGGAAGCTGCAGCCCAGCATAAAGCTCACTTGTCACTGCTAGCATTGCATCTTAAGCCTTCAGACACATAGCTTCAAGGATACTCGGGGCATTTTCAGTATTTTTATTTCATTTTTCTTTTAAAAGGAAGGGATTAGGCTTATTTTTACATATTTGTCTTTACATGATGATACTTTCATTAAATTAAAGCAAATAGAAACGTGTACTGGAAGATACACAAGCACAAAAGATTCTAAAATTAATCTTCTCTAATTTATTTGGAATCAGGTCAGCAGAGGTAATACTGAGTGAGAATAACACTAACCATCCAATAATCTAATGGAGTAGAGAAAACATGAACCAGCATACTGCTCACTTACCTAATCGGCTGTGGTATGAAAGCAGAACAATGTTTTTGAAAAAGCAGAGGTCCTTTCTATATCTTTTTAATTTTACCTCTGGTTTCAAGCTTTGCCTAATATGTATCTTATATTTAACAAAGTCTTTATATGTCTTACAATCAATGGCTTGAGTATGGTATTTTGTCCTCCGGAAGTGTCATGATATGTTTTAAAGGATTTTTCACTTGAGATGAATGCTGAATGGCAGACAGGAGTACTTCTTAGAGTCAGACTGGAAAGCTCCAAGTGAAGATGGCAGCCATGAACACAGTGGGATGAAATAACCTAGTATCTTTGTGGAACCACATGCATTTCTGAATGGCTGGTGTATAGGAGGGAGGAAGAGGTGACCCACTGGGGAATAGGGCTAAGGAACAGGGAGAAGGTAAAGGCAACATATGAAAAAGAGAGACTCAAAGACCATGAGGGCAATTTGAGAGTGGTGTGTCTGAACAGAATGCTGCTGGGAGGGTAGTGGACATGAAAGCCAGGAGAGAACTGAAAGGTGAGCCAAGCTGAAGCAGTGATTGAAGATATAATGAATGATGCAATGGGCAGTGATGTCAGTATTCAGGGATATGAGGAAGTGAGAGGGAGATGAAGTACTGAGTAGGTGAAGTCTGCCATTTTAGAAAATTAAAGCTGAAAACATGGAGATTGTGCCAAGGTGATCCATTTATTTAAAGCTGAACACATGGAAGGCAAGAAAGTTCCTCAAATATGCATTTGTTAGACTACATGGTCCAGTGGAAAGCCCATGGCTTTTGAAGCCTGGAGACCCATGCTGATTTTCCATCTGTGCTCCTGTATCTGTGGGATGTTGCAAAGTTATTTAACCTCTCCAAGTATTGGTATTGGTATCTCCAAGAATTAGCCTATATAATAATGCGAGTATTCAAAAAAATTATGTAAAACATTGGATGCATTATAAATATTAATTTTCCTTCTGATAGAAAATTTACTTGAGGTATGTTTGCATTCTGCAGAATTTCAAAAAGGATTCTGTAGTAAAATGAGATTCAACATGATAGGCAGGAATATATAAATCCTGGAGGAGTAAAAGAAGTCTGGGACTGCATTAAGGGTAAAGCCAATTGTGACTGAGCAGAATAGAATTTAGCAACATTAAATCTTAAGACAATTGTGAGAAAAAAGAAGAGAGAAGCTATCTTTTTGATAATTAGGGCCTATGGTCCTTCTAGGCTGGTACATAAAAAGTGTTTTATGAGCTTCTCCTCCTATCTTTATAATATAGAGCTATTTGAAAAAAAAATTTCCTGCTTAACCCAGTTATGAGCAATTCAAGTAATGATTTCAGCCATCAAGATATTGCACCAAAATGCTTTGCAACACATTTTGCAGAGCTTAATCTGTGAAAGTAATTAGTAAAACAGCTTTATTTTGATGTCATTCAATTAAATCTAGCTCTCATTATTTATGTTCCTACTATGTACTAGACACCATGTGAGGTGCTGAGAACAAAGGATGCAGAAGATACAGCCCATTCCCTCAAAGACTTCACATTTTAGTAGCCTACTCTCTATTTATGTGGATTTCTCTCACGTGGAATCATGGGTCATAGTAACTTTACATACCACTATGCATCATATACTAGAGCAAAGGTAGAGAAAATAAAACAGGATAAAATGTTCCACTATTTTTCCTTATTTTTCAAAACCAGTCAATGTCCTTTCTTTTAGGAAGTTTATCTTATTTTGAGCTGTATTTGAATGCCAAAAATAAGATAGAATGTCAACTTCCAGAATTGATTACTAGGCCCAAACATCCTGGCATCAAGAGACCCTTGTTCCAGCAATACAATAGAGTCTTTAAAGGCAGGTATTATTTCTTGTTCTGCTTTCTCAAGGGCAGGGCTGAATTTTCCAATGTAGCTCACCAAACATTGCTCAATAACCCTTCCTCAAGGCCATAGCTAAAGGAGTAAAACTCTCTCTTATCTCCAAATGTACATTTCTGCCCCTAGTAAAAATCCTTGACTTCTTATTTTTATTCTTTTATTTCTTACACCCAAATCAATGTCTAATGCTGCTAATTTCTAAGTATTTCCTTAATCTATATATCTTCCATCTCTACTCAATGTCAGGCCCTTATTTATCACCCAAACCATTGAAACAGCCCTCCTAAATCAACTTTTCCTCCCTCTGCCCAGCTCTATTGGCAAAGTGATCATTCAAATAAGAAACTTCGAGCATGGAGTTCATTTGCTAAAGCTTTGGTGGAGTTTTATTGTCTACAATATAAAATCCAATTCTCTTTGTTTAGAATAAAACATCTTCCATGAACGGTTCCCTGCCTGCACATTTGGCCTTTCTTCATGACACTCCCTGCTTCACACTTCAGCTGCAACACTGGAAAATAAATACTGCATGCCCTGTGCTACTTCACTCCTCTGTATCTGAGCTTTACTCCAAAAACTGTTTGAATTACCCTCTCCCTATCTCCTACTTCTTCACTTGACCACCTTTTACTTACTTTTCAAGAAGTTCATGTGTCATTTCTTCCCGGAAGCATTCTCTGATAACCTTACCTCTGGTTGGGTCAAGTCTTATACCTCTGAGCTCAAACTGCTATGCTCTCTCTGGATCTTTTATCATAGTACTTATTACTGAAGTCACCTGTATGGACTCTGAGCTCCTTGCTGTCAAAAACCATATGTCCTTAGTCTTTCTGTCATTATCTTCTATTGTGCTTGAGCCACGATTACCACTCAATGAATATTGCACGAAACATACTGCTTTTCCCTTCATTTCCAAAATATGTAGAATATATTCACCAGGGTTGTCTTTTTCCTATGAACACTTCTCTGCTCAATCTTACTTAATAAATTAGACAACTCTAACCCTGGTACACATGATATTTCATGAGACTTGGTGTTAGCTTTCCCAGCTGCTCACATTTGGTCATTTATAAATATTCTGTGTTTTCTAGCCCTTAATTACTTTTATAATTTATTAGGGAATTTTGCTCCAGACTTACTGGGTTTCTTTGGTAGCCTGTGGGGAGAGACTCAAAAAAAGCCACTCAAAATCTAAGTTAATTATAGTCTCTGTTGTAATTACAAACACTCTATGCATTTTATTAACTCCTTCAAAGAATCTTCACTATATGAAAAAAGTAAAACTTAGTTTTGTAATAATTACACTAATGTGCTCTTGATAAATTTATCTATGCTACTCTCGACCCTAATGGCTAAAATCTCTGTTTCAAAATAACCAGGGGCCAGTTGCTAGGTGCTTTCCTATTGATTTACCTCTCTTGCAAAATTGCTGCTGAACCTAAATGTTAAGCCAAAAAGTTATGAATAAAATCAGATACAACTGTCTTAGTTTCAAATACATGTCAGCTCTCCAAGCCCGGTGTACCTTTACCAATTCTTTCTTGTACCCCTAATAGAACTTTTGTGGAAATATCAAATGATAGGGAGTACCAGTAAATATTGGCTGATAGTTTTTAGTGTTTTGTTTACATAGACTTTGATCATCTCTGTGTAAAGTAAACTTCATTTGAGGTGCAGTAGTGCAACTTCTACAAAAACTAAATAATGATATATTAAGGTAACCAACACTTCTGGTTAGATCTCATAGGAAATTCCTTGAGTGGGAGACATAAATAAATGTACCTTAATTTAAGAATGAGTGTAAGAGACAGACATCTGGAAGAACCGTCCCCATACTGCTTTCTAACACATAAGATGAAAGTATGTTTAAAAGTATTCTTGTCTGCAAGGCAAGAGCATAAAAATGTTATAATATGACTCCTATAAGGGAGTTTTGATTTCTTTTATATCTACTACCGCCATATCAAGTAGATTTGCCTTGTATTTAAGTTAGTCATAGACATCAGAAGTAGTATTCATGTATCAATTTTCCTGGTAACAATGCTATTTCAGTGTAACGTTGATCTGTTTGACGTAAGTTTTTAATCCAATCTTTTGCACAGAACAAAAATGTTAGAAATATACTACTAGCAACTTAGTACTTTGCAAATATTCTCATTCTCAAAAGAAATCTGCTTAAAGGGGCACCTGGGTGGCTCAGTGGGTTGTGTCTACCTTTGGCTCAGGTCATGATCCTGGAGTCATGGGATGGAGCCCTACATTGGGCTCCCTGCTCTGTGGGGAGCCTGCTTCTCCCCTCTTCTGCTGCTCCCTCTGCTTGTTTTTCTCTTTCTCTTAAATAAATAAATGAAATATTAAAAGAAAAGAAAATTTAAAAAATCTGACCAAAAAGGGTACTTCTGTGTTAGATACTCAAGTTGAATAGCAGGATTTAAAATTACTAGAAAGTAGGCAAAATTGAGCTGAGCGTGTATTCAGTAATTCAGTGCACAGGGAGACCATGAACTAACCCCTAACCTCATGGCATTCATCGACAGACCTAATTCTAATCCACTGAGGAAAAAGTAACTCCATCGTCTTATAACAACACACCTTCTAATAGTGACCTCAGTGAAGAACGGAGGACAACAAAGTAAATACAAGCTAAAGATTCTAAGGAAGGAAATGGGGAAATTTTAGCCACTGTGCATTGAAATAACAAATATGGGCTGAAAAATACCAAATAATTCACATAGAATTCTGACAGAAGGGAAAAAATAGAATAAATAACCCTTATGCTAATGACAATGACTATTAGATGGCTAGTTTGATTGAAACTCTGTGATTCGGGATCTGGCATGCCAAGTTCCACTGCTGCATTGTTATGGGACACTATTTTTCTTTGGGTGATGTTGACAGCGTAATGGGAAAACTCAAGATGATAGCTGCCTCTAGTGCATTGTTCATTATAAAGTATCATACATTGCCGTTCAGTCATCTTAGGCATTTGGATACACAAAAAGGACCTGAAATCTCCAAAGGATGCCTAAAACCAAATGGGTAAACACAAGCTGGAATGTATATTAGGTTTGCTTTAATCTGGATGGATGTATGTGAAGGAACAAACACACAGACTAACCTGCATTCCTTGTGTACATAGGTTTAGGAGCTATGCATTACGCTTTACTTTACTTAAATATATATTTTTTAAAGAAAATTGGGGTTTAAATAGAAAAATTAGAAAATAATGCCTGCTATTAACTTTTTGAAAACAGTTTTTGAAATATAACATACCTGTGAAAAAAATCCTAAAACAACAATTTCTCACAGCTCTCGACCAATAACTGATGCGAGTTTCTGCACGGATTGCACAGATGTCCCTCACTCCTTGATGAGGGGACAGAAATTCCTCTCAGGAATGTGTTTACACTGGGTCCCCAAAGTGCTTCTGGTGGAATTAATCTGCATCATTCACAGCTTGATAACACATACTTTCCTGACTACCTTCCTTTCACTTTTCTACTCCGTTGCTGGGAGGCAAAATTGAGCTTGACACTTTGTGTCAAGGTCCGGGCATTTCAAAAGGAAGGAAAATATAATATAGAAAATTTTAAAAATATATTGGCTCTGTAAGAAGAGAATAAAGTTGATGCATGACTTAAAAGATGGATGAAAAAAGAAGAGGGAATGTAAATATCAATATCATGAACTTAAAAAAGGATATTTCTATAAATATTATAGGTATAAAAAGATAATACTGAAATAACATGAGAAACTTTATAATAATAAATTTGCCAACTTGGACGAAATGGATGATTTCCTCGAAAAAAAAGTTATTGAAATAAATACAAGAACAGATAATCTGAGTAGTCTTGTATCTGTTAAAGTGATTGAATACTGAAATAAAAACCTTTTCCCAAAAGAAGCTTTATGTATGTACAGTGTCACCAATAAATTTTATATATACTTTATAAATATATAAATAATATAAATTTATAATGTTTATAAATATATGCAATATAAATATATATACTTCAATTATAAGTTTCAGAAACTCTTACAATAATAATCTCGATATAAAAATCTGACAAGGCTATTGTCAAAAAGAAAAAATACAGGTTACTTGCTCTAATAAATACAGTATAAGATACAGTATAAAATATCCTATGCAAAAATACCAAATATACATATTGGATATTCATTGAATCCAGTGATATATAAAAAGTATATAATGGTTAAATTGAATCTTCTTCAGGAATGCAAGGTTAGCTTAAAAAATCTTTAAAAATCTACCAGTGTAAATTACCGTATCATGGGTATAAGGATAGAATCAATTATCTGAAGAGACGTAGAAAAACAGTGGTTTGTTTCTAGGCAATAGCTTAGCCTTATGTATCTTGAATAACTCAGGATATGGGGACATCTGGACCCATGTTTGGAGGACTTCTAACTTTACAAAACACTCCAATATGGTTATATAATTTACTACCATGTACCAAATTAAATGTAATCCCTGAGTGAGTTACTTCATTTCTTTCGTTCTTAGTTCCCCACACTGTAAAACTGCAATCCACAAGACTTGCCACTCCCTGAACTCACAGCACTTCATTGTAAGGATCCAAATTTCATAAAATATATGTTAAGGCATTTAAAGATATATTCTGCATATACCTTTATTGCTATAATCTAATTTTATAAAGGCATTGATTATTATACATAGAGATTAATGACACTATATAAAAATACAGGATCAAACAATGCATTATCATTTGAAGAGTTTTATACATAATGGTTCAGTTCTTCAATTTGATAAGTGTTTACAGGTTTCAACCAGAATTTTAAATTCAGCAGATAAGGGCATCTGGGTGGCTCAGTGCTTTAGCGCCTGCCTTCAGCCCTGGGCGTGATCCTAGAGTCCCCGGATCGAGTCCCACATCCGGCTCCCTGCATGGAGCCTGCTTCTCCCTCTGCCTGTGTCTCTGCCTCTCTTTCTCTCTGTATCTCTCATGAATAAATAAAAAAATCTTAAAAAAAATAAATTCACCAGATGAAGCCCATCTTTATTAGTGTCTTACATTTCCACCTTTGCCAGGGAAATGAAAGCTAGAGGAACCAGATGAAAATGAATCAGAGTAAATGCCATGCATTTTACAAAGTCTGATTTGGTTCTCCTTTGTGTTTGACATAACAAATCCTAGGATTTTTGCAGTGTTTTAAAATACTATATGACCCAAACAATTAGACTTTCTAGAGGTATAGTCTGCTGAGAGGAAAAGATTTGAAGATTTCCTTTTCTGTATTATATGTGTATAAAATAAAACTTATAAGAGTAATTCACAGATCTGCAAGTATTATTTGCAATCTTCTAAATTCATAGTGGTGTGGGTGAAAGAAAGAAGTATAAACATCAAGCACAATACTCTCCACCAGGCACTGTTATTTATCTCCCTGGTGTTCCACAGTACTGTAGACATATAGTTATGATACCACATTCCCACTATGCTTTATTCATCTGTTGACATGCCACCTCCTCCTTAACCTTGAGCAACTTTGTAAAAACACCAAAGTGTGTTCTTCCTCTCACTGCTCTTGACTCCCTCCTTGGTATAGAGTAAGTATCAATATATTTATTCTTGAATGAACAAATAAAGCAAGAGTTTTTCTATTTTTAAAAAGAAAAAAGAATTTCACTGAGATGCTCTGACTTTTCAATGCAGTGGAGCCGGTATGATTTGGTACCTTATTCACTAGGATATGTGATCTATCAGAGGATTTGGTTATTTCTGTTTTCACTATAGAGCTTTTTAATAAAATGTATTTTCCAGTACTTTATTATTAAATTGTATTTTTCCAGTACTTTATTATTATTATGTATCCAGATACATCTTGGAGTTGTGAAAAGCTCTAGTGGTTGTAGCCATCTGTCACCATCTTTTCCTTACTTAGGTGCTATGAAGAAGAAAACTTTTGGAAAGAAGGAAAGTCTTGATTGTCTTTGGGTCTTTAGAATCACTCGACCTAGAAAATTATTTTTGTGAGCATTATGTATGAGTTAGGAAAATCTGTGTAAAACAAACCTCTAATATTGTTGAGTTAATATGTCAGCAAAGCCATAACCAGAAGAAAAGCCTGTTCTGACCTCAGTTGATACCTTCTGTCTTGTGTCATTTACTTACTTCTGTGTGGCTGCCTCAGTTTCTTTGGCCACAATGTGACCTAATGTGTATTAGAACAACCATCTCTGGGTATCATAGCACTTGTACTTATTTCATGACTCTCACTTTCTGGAAGTAATTGAGCCAAGTTTGCACTGTAGACACAAAGTTTTTAACAAATGCATCTCTGGAATTTTAGCTATTTTTGTAGCACTTTTCGTATTGGACAGATTTTTACAGTGCTTATGGAAGCCTGTCTTCCTTCTCACTGTGCCACTTGCTTGCCACTTAAAAGTTTCTTTTTTCTGATCTCTACCATCTTTTACTTCTTTCTGCCATAGTAGTGAATGTTTAGTGACATATCCAGTTTTCTATGGTTAAATAACAACTACTTAGATAAGCACTACTTGAATAGTTTCTTCCAGAGTAAAGGAAGAATTGACTATGATTACTCCTCTGTCCTGCTTTCTTTCCTAGATTATGAACTATGAGAGCAGGCCGTGGATCCTCCCGTTACATCCCTGGCACTTAATGCAGTGCCTAGTAAGTAACAGGTATTCAGTGAAGGTTTGTTGGTTAGATGAATGAATGTATTACCAATAAACATGCTGTCCATGTGATGGGCTTCACAGTCACCCAACTGGAAGAGGATAGTTAGAAAAGATAACCTTTTTGGATTTCTTTTTCTACTTGTCTGATTCCATGATGCCATGCATATCTAAACATTAATAAGCATACAAATATTCTGCTAAGTCTGTTGCAAGGTCATTGTATACTGATTCAAATGGCTCTTTTGGAATAATAAAAGTTGGTATTTTCACTTCAGAATCACCTTTTTGGTAGCTACACACAGTGTTGAATATGATCTTAAATGCCTCTACTGGCAAATCATATCATAAGTGTTTTGTTTCAAAAGCCATAATTCTACTAATGGTTGCAGATTTATAAATATACTACATTTATAGTTAGAGTATGATGTTTTTAATGTAAATGTAAATAGAATCTGAAATAGCCACAGGTGACCAGTTTGGTATTTACAGTCTGTGGCATTTCTGGACAGAAAAAAAATCTTTGTTTACTGACTGTCTGACAGTATGGCTTCTGCAGATGAAGTAAACATCATCTGTGGTTCAGCAGGAAGCACATACCATACACAGTGCCTGGACAACTGCTATTAGATGATCATTGATTATGCTTTTAGTATTTTCAAGGTCAAGGAAAAGTCTGGCTAGGATTATACAGCAGATAGCAAAACTACATCCTTAGTAGAAAGGTCTTAGAAAGCCTTTTCTAGCTTTGGCAGTGATGTACTATATGCTGCAGGCTTACCATGTCTCTTTAGCAGGTCATATATTTTCTTTTATGCTCAGCTGAGTAGAGCTAAGATCAATTTTTAAATCACATTGCTATATTATCCATCTCCACAATTCGAGACTAGGTGGATAATTGTTTGCTATTTTTAAAAAAGCCTTTCAGTTATAGAACTTGGGAGAGAAGGAGAGTAGGACATACTTATTTCCCCTGAAATGTTGGGTTATAAATTAAAATTAAATCAAATCATGTGTGTAAAAGCTCTACACTCCAGAGAAAAAGACCTATTTTATATTTGTAGAGGTATGTAAAAGAAAATAGAATAACAATAAGGAATGGCTATTGAAAAATTAAGTCCAGAAGAACAACCAGTTTTTCTATATTAATCCAAACAGTAAAATGATATAAAATCATTTGGGACATACATGAAATGAAGAAAAAATATATTAGAAGAATAGCATTTGGTATCATTTTTGTTATTACTATTATTATTAAATTTCCTAGTTTAGTAATTTATACATTTTATATAAAGTGTAACCAGTAGTCAACTGAGTGAAGGGCACGTGGGACTTCTCTGTACTATTTTTTCAACTTTTAGTGAATCTGTTTTTTGTTTTTTGTTTTTCAGAATAAAAAGTTAAAGAAAGAATACTTTTTGTGGATTTCAAAAGGTAAAATATAACACTGATTATATCATGGAATTTGCTTTATTAAAATTCTGAGGAGGCATCTGGGTGGCTCAGTCAATTAAGCTGCTGACACTTGGTTTCAGCTCGGGTCATGATCCCAGGACCCTGGGATGGAGCCCTGCGTGGGGCTCCCTGCTGAGCCAGGGGTCTGCCTGAGGTTCTCTCCTTCTGCTTCTGCCCTACCTCCTGCTTATGTGCCCACCTGCACATGCGCGCTCTCTCTCTCTCTCTCTCTTAAGTAAATAAATCTTTTAAAAAAATAAAATTCTAGGAAATTTCTTTGTTTGCATTTTTTACATAGATTAAAACAACTTTTTTGAATTGGTTGAATGATCAGCAGATATTTAACATATGTTGGTAATGATGGTGATTAAATAAGAGCCATCATCTTTTCTTCTTAACGAGAATGCAAAAGCCTCTATTAACAGTGATCTGCATTGAATAAAATTGTGGAAGAAAGCAAATGCTCCCCATAATTCCTAAAACAATGAGAAAAACAATGTATAAATTGAAACTTGTGAATATTGGAAGGAACTAACTGGAAAAAGTTCTCAGAAAAATCAGAAGCTGGTGGGAAACAGAGCATTCACTGAATGATGGAGCCAAAATTTGCTTGACAGATGGTTCAGATGACCATGTGCAGGAAAACTACCCTTTATTCATCTTCAAATTTATTTTATAGTCTTAATGTTTAAATCACCAAACAAGAAAAGATTCATTAAATTCAAATAGACAAAATAAGACAATGTGAAGCTAAGGAAAGCAAAATAAATAATTTATAAAGAGAAGGAAAATTAAATGCACAAATTTGAATGTAGAAACAGTATAATTAATAATTAAAACCAATAACTTGTTCTTAAAGTAAACATACAATTAAATTGCCAATCCATTAAAAAATACCAACTATTTTTGAACTAGTCATGGTGATTGTAAAGATCACTTTAAAAATAGCATGTTAAAATAGGTAGAAAAACTCCAAAAATGAATGTTGTGTTGAATAACTCAGCGATATATTAAGAAATAATAAAATGCTGCAGTAGTTCAAAAACTTGGTCGTGTTGCATTAAAAGAATTTTAATTGAATTGAATAGAGAATTCAGTGATACAGTTTTTAAAAAGGAAGAAAAAATATCTATGTATATATTCTTGGTACAACTGGTTAGCCATGTGAGAAAACGTAAACGCATTTTTATCTCACTCTGTATGCCAAAATGTATCCCAGGTGTTGCAGAAATTTAAATATAAAATAGTGGAACCGTGAAAGTAGTAAAAGAGAAAGGAAGGGATGTTTAATATTCTTGGAATGAAATCCCTGAAGCCATAAACAAATAATAAAATGATAAGACTGACTAGGTAAAAATGGAATACTTCTGTATAGAAAAATTGTTCAAAAACAAAGTCGAGAGGCAAAAGATGAAGTAGGAAACTAATCTGCAATGTATTTCTCGGACAAAAGGCTCATATTATGAAAAGACACAGCTCTTATTATTTGATCCCTAACTTCCTGCCAACGTCAATTTCTAACAGGCTGGCCCTGGGCCCCTCCTTTCCTGGCTCACCACTAGCTGTTTTCTTAAACATTCCAATCGCCCTCCAATCTCAGGGCTTTGGGCTTGACTGTTGCCTCCAGCTAGAATGTGCTGCTTGCAGATATCCACAGAGCTAGTATTGTCCTATCTTCCAGTTTCTGTTCACATGTCCCCTCCTAAGATACTTGACTGATTATTAGAGCCACAGGAGCACACTTGCTATTCTTTATTTTTCTCTGTGATTTCTTTGCTTGACATGATTTTAACTATTATTTATTGTTGCTCTTCTTAGTTATTTTCAAAGTTCTTCTGGATTGGAACATCGTGTTCTTATTTATCATTGGCAAAAATTAAAATTTGGGTGGCAGGCAGAGTCCCAGAAGATTATGAGCAAACAACATTTCTTTAGGGAATGATGTAGAATACTCTATCAAAATGCATTCTTTTACCTTTTCACTGAGAAATTACAGATCTAAGAATTCATCCATCTAATACCACATGGATATATAAACACATGTTAATTTTAGTATTATTAGTAATAATGATAAAAATAGAAACAAAGTGTTCATTTGAGGCCAAATGAACAAATTACTAAGCATCAAAAAATGATATGTTATACAGCATTAGTAAAGAGTAGAGTAGATTCATAATTTGTGGTACAAGAAATGAAAAAGGTGAAGCAAGAAAAACAATATATATTGTGTATATATTGTTCCAATGTGTATAATTTTGTTCTATTTATGGAAGAAATTAAAAAAATGAAGTTGACTGTTACTACATTGAAGAGAATGAAACAAAGAATCTGAGGTAAGAGAAAGACCAATTTTAAAATACCCTTTTTCACTATTCATTTTATCATTTCATGTGTCATTGAAATGATACCAAGAACCACAATGAAAGACTGACAGAGGGTAGGGTGAGGGCTAAATGTGAGTAGTGATCAGGTTGGGGAAGCGACCAAAGTCTGATGATAAAGAGCCATTGAATTCAGATAAGGTGTCTGACTATCTAAAGAAATGGGAAACCATTGACGGGATTGAATTCAACACAAACCTCCCAGCCAATTTGGGCAAACTAGGGTTTGAACCAGTATTGTCTAATTCTTCTCTACCCAAACAAGATGGTTTAAAGGGGTTGGACAACATGATTTAAAAACTTCGTAACTGAACTAACTTATCTAACTTTGCATAGACATGCTCTATTAAATTTAGGTAGTGGTACCATTTATCTACAGTGGAGAGTAGATTTTCTGGGAAGTAAAACAGATCCTTTAAACTTAAATGAATGAAACATAAATTATGTGTCTAACTGACAGATATCTTTAAAAGTTAAGTATATTTATATGCCCCTCCTGTCTCAGATGGGGAGTTATATTTGTACCTCTCTAACTTGAACACCTAGGAAGTATATATTTATACAATATATTCATTTGTATTTATTTGATACACTAGAAATCTTGCCTAAAGTGAGTGGTAATGGGGACTGCTAATACTAACTTGCAGGCTTACATTTTCCCATGTGCTCTGAAAACATTATAAATATAAATGGAAATGTATGCTATCAGAGTAGGTTTTTAAAGCTAAAAAAATAAATAAATAAAGCTGATATGACGGTCGATACGAACAATTGTAAAATTTTGCTTTAGGAAACTCTTTATTAAAACTAAGAAAGTAGCAGCTCAGGCTTTAAAGAAAACCACTAGCTTTTTTCTTTTTTGAAGCAATTTCATTCTATTAGTACATTTTATTAAGCTACACATTTACTGACTATTGAATAAAGGTAAAGCTAAAAGATTTTTCCCCCAAAATTATTACTCCATCAAAGTTATTTTGAAGTTCCTTTGATGTTCATATCCTTTCCATTTCTGTTTCTCATTCTCATAAAGTTACACTTGGATTATTAAACAGCTTTCTAATGGGTAGTGTTGCTTCCAGTCCATTCAACACAAGCCAGCTAAAGTTCTATTTCTTTTCTATGCTAAAGCATCTTAAATGATGCCCACTATTCAAAGGATAGTGTCTCAAATCCTTTGTTTGCCACTGAAAGCCTTGAAGATTTGTATTATAATATAACTGGATCAGTCTACATTTCGATAATTAGAAGAAAATGGTCCCAATCTCTGCGATCTGAGGCTTAGAATGGGATCTTGCTATAGAGAGTGGGGTAAAAAATTAGAAGAGGTATATAAGAACATCAGAGCAGGAAGCCAAACCTGTTAATCCTCCTCCTAAAAAGTCAACAGACACCATGTCAGAGGTCACAGTGAGAGCATGGAGGGAACAGTAGGAGTAGTAATCCACACAAATTGCTGTCCTGAAGTGGTGGTAAGGATGGAGAGAACTTGCAGTACACTAATGGGATTGTTCAATAGATTAGTGGAAAGTTACAAGAGAAATCAAGAAATCTTATCAGACAGAAACAAAATCATTTGAGAAATAAATATCTGGGTAGCACTTCAAGATTTGTGTTTTATTTGTTTTTCTATAACTATGCATGACAAAATAACAACTAATATCTAAATAAAAGTTAATTACAATATACTAGGTGCTTTGCATGCATTATGTCATTTCCATCCTCAAAATAAGCCTATGAAGTAAGAACTATTATGATCACCAGTTTATATACTACAGTACAGAAAAAGCACATGCTGTGCCCAAGGTGACACTGTAAATGGCATTGTCAGGATTGGGAGCCATGTTTCGCTGACACCAGAGTCTCGACTCTGGGCTCCTAAGTGACTTCTACCAATAACTCTGCCTATTCTCAGTGCTCCACAAGGACAAATATAATGATACAGAAAGAGAAATCAGAAACCCAATGCTTATCTGTAGAGCTGCAGTTGCTTTGCTGAACAGATATTTAGACTAGATTTGTATTTTTTAGAGAACGACCAACTCTCTTCGAGGAATAGTTGTTTTTTGTTTGTGAATTCTCCTTTACCCTCAGTCTGGTCTGTGCCCGAGGCTAGACAATTTCCTCCAGTCCAGGCCATTTGGCTGGCTGGCTCATTCCTGCCTACATTCCTTTTTGATTGGTCTACTTAGCACTTGCTGATGTTCTGATAAATAATTTATTTTTGTTATTTGAGCCATTTTAGCTCTCCCATAAACAATCTAGTTCAGGTAATGCACAATAAAGATGTTTGCAAAGTAACTATCACTGGCTCTTTTTTTGCCAAAGGGATCTGAAACATTAATTTTTCTTTCAGTGTGTGATGACAAAACACTTAAAATAGAAAACTATTTCAGTAATATTCATTTCACTTGCTCTTACTTAATACTCTGACAATAAAGGAAATACCATTCTACCTTTAGCACTCAGGTCTCTATATTTTTAAGACTATTTTCAATGCTTGCTTATAGATGGGGAAATATTTAGCTATAAATTATTCTCCTAACAATTACAATCTATTAAGACTCCAACCTAATCATTTCATTATACTGGATTATTTGGTTTCACTCTACTGAGCATTAATGCAGCTTTTAATGTCATTGGCTTTTATATCCTTATAATGAGCTCCTTTGTTTTACTATACAAAATTATCTTTTTATTGATGTGCTAAGGTAGATACCTACAATAGAAGATCAAAATAAAATAAGATTTTGTGATTCAACCCTCATGTCTTGATTCCTCAGTGATTTTGTTATCTCACTTCTTGGCTGCAGGTGTTTTTGTAGATAAACAATTGGATTAGTTCAGAAGCCTTCAAGCTCCTCGCCCAATACACACTCACAAGTCAATAGTATCAACAAGGTACATTGTAAGCCCTCGTTCTCTTATAGATAGAATGGTTTAATGGGACAATAAATTAAATTAACCAAGAAATTCTGTGTTGCAGGATCAAAAAGACAATCAAATGGGGAAATATATGTAAGTGGGGCAAAAGATTAAGGACTAGAGTGGCAGAGAAGTAAACCCTCAAATGCAAAGTTTGAAATTGGTCTAAGTGTCATTGAGAGTCATTAGAAAATTTTGGAGAAGGAGATTTTTGAGAGTCTAAAGACTTGAGTGGTAGCGTAGTATTTTACATATTACCTAATCCCTCCCCTGCCATGACAATAACTGCTGATGGATTCCCTCTCCTATATTATCATATTCAGGGAACTATATGCAGATTTGGAGACCAGCCAGAATCATTGTCCTCCTCATTCTCAAAATGAAAGTACTTGTTCCTAATCAGTTTACAGCCCTGAATTTTTGTGTCCTCATTCTAGCTACTCTGACAGAAGACCCTGAAACATAGAGTGCTTGGATCAGAATGAGTTTGGGATTGGTAAAGGGATGACTTAGGGTTGCATATAGAAAGAAGCAATATGGATTTTGTGTGAGGAAGATAAATTCTTACTTGAAGGGCAATGAAGTACAGGAATCTTGTGAAAAATCCCATGAGATGGTTTCTATTTTCTCTGAATAACCTAGAAAAATGCTAAAGTGTACAAGAAAGTGACTGTAAAGATTTTGAAGAGTGCCTAAATTTGAGAAAACATCTAAGCCCAGGTGATTAGAGGAGGATGTAACCAAGGAAGAATAAACATTTTCCAGCAGAACTGTGGACCCACTGGACTCTGCAATCTGTATCTACATGGTAACAACGAAATGTAGGTTTTTGTGGTTTCCATAGCAGAGCTCTGGAACAGAGAGGCAGAGAAAGCAGATAAAGAAATATATGAATTAATATTCTTGGATATAATCTAGCTGAAATGATGGAACACAATTTTAGGATGAAAAGAAGATACAGAGGGAGTAAAATGGGGAGTAGAGGTAAGGTGGAGAAGGATGGCAATGAGATATTGGGAGAAAATATGGGGTCAAAGTGAGATCTGTGGGAATTCTTTACTCTATTAAAGCAATGAGAAGACTGGCAAAACAAAACAAAACAACCCCTTGCTCTCCCTTCCCCCATCAACTATTTCAGAACACTAGAAATTAACCAAAGGCTTGTAATAACCAGGGGAAGATTTACTCAAGAAAAAAATGGCTGTATCCCAGCAATAACCACCAGCTTTGTGATGTTTTAGCTTTCTCTATTTGCATTTC
This sequence comes from Canis lupus baileyi, assembly GCF_048164855.1. Classification (NCBI taxonomy): domain Eukaryota; kingdom Metazoa; phylum Chordata; class Mammalia; order Carnivora; family Canidae; genus Canis; species Canis lupus. The sequence goes on along the minus strand of NC_132847.1, from coordinate 43,572,145 downwards.
CTGCTTTCCCAATATTTTCCATGAAAACCAACGGGGCAGTCAATGGAAGGAGCAGAAGATGACTAGATCTCTTTCAAAGACTTATCCTCAAAATACTGCCATCAGTTGACTGATCTGGTGGTTTCCTAGGACACTCCACTTGCAAAGCTACTTATACTGACATGACTTGGTGCTTACCCAGTGTGAGCAGCCATTTCCCTGGAGGGCGTGGTGGAAAAGGCATTTGTCATAAGAAATTACAGGCAATTGTTTAACTTCATGGTTTCCTGAGGTAGTAGATAAATGGTTGGTGCAAATAATTATATAGACAAAAAGCCTAAGAGGAAAAGCTGGAAATGAAATGTATATAGGGCTTTGAAAAGCCTGAAATATTACTGGGAATCCAGAAGACCACATACATGTGTAGAGCACATACCTTCAGGAAAGGCTGAAGGAAGTCCTGAGCTCTCATATCTGGCTAAGCTTGTGGCTCTGTGCAAGCAGGATGTGAAGGCTGGATAAACTGGCCAAGTGTTGAAGGCATGCCTCTCAACAAGGACTGATTGCATTTTGCCAAAAATCAGTTGTTCACATGTAGTGAGGATCTACTTCTGGACTCTGTCATGTTCCGTTGATCTATATGTCTGTTTTTACATTGATGCCACACTATTCTGATTACTGAAGAAAGATAAGCTTTTCTTCTTTCTCAAAGGTTGTTTTGTTGTTTTTGTTGTTATTTCGGTTCTTCTCATTTTCATATGAGTTTAGAATCAGTTTTATTCTATCAAATAATCTTTTTTTCAAAGGGACTGCACTGAAAATTTAGTTTGATCTGATTTAGTAGAAAACCAAAAACGGTGTTGGGCCTTCTAACAAATGAATGAGGAATGTATCCTCATTTATTTAGGTTTCAAAATTTTTGTCGAAAAAGTTTTGCATTTTTCAGAGGCTAAATTATTCATGTACTTTATCAGATTTTTCCTTAATACTTTAAACTTTATGCTAATTTAAAGGATATTTTTAAAATTTCAATCTTATATTGTGCATAAATACAACTAATTTGTGCATAGTAATCAATCTTGCCTTCTTCAAATCTTGCTACATTCCCTTGGATTTTCTTTGTAGATGATCATGCCATTAGTAAATCAAAACAGTTGTAATTCTTCCTTTCCAAACCAAACTGTTTTATCTCCTTATTTTCCTTCCCTGTTTTCACTGGCCAGAACATCCAGTTTTAAGCAGTGTCTAATAGCACTGGCAACATGGGATGCTCTTCATTTTTTACCATTTTAGAAGCCAAAACTTTCAATCTTCCACCAATAAGAATGCTGTAGCTTTCTAAACAATCTTTTTCAGGTTGAAGAATTACCCTTCTTGTCTTGGGTAGCAGAGGTTTGGTTTGATCTGGTTTTTAATGAAAAATAAATGATTTTGCCAAATGTTTTCCTGTGTATATTGAAAACATATACTTTCTAGTTTTTAGTTTTCTAGTATGGTGAATTATGCTAATTGATTTTCGAATGTTGAACTAGCCTTGGATTCTTTGCATATACTTATCTGTCATGAGATAGTATCTATATATATATATACACACACATATATATGGTATATATATATGTTTAGATATATATATGTATATTTTATTCATGACTGTTTTGATGAGAATTTTGTTGTCTTTTTCCATGAGGGATAATGTTCTGTAGTTTTCTTTTTCTGTAATATCTTGCTGGTTTTGGTAATATATAACGTGGGCCTTAAAAAACGAGTCAGGAGGTATTCCCATATCTTTAGTTTTCTTAACGAATTGTATAGAGTTGATCAAATTTCTTCCTTAAATATTTGTTAGAATATACCAATAAATTTGCCCCGGCCTGAAGTTTTCGTTTTAGGAAAGTTTTTAACTTATAAATACAATTATTATTAATAGACATAAGGCTATCTTATTATTTATTTTTCTTAAGGAGCTTTGGTAGTTTGAATCTCTTTAAGGAATTTGTCTATTTCCTCTAGGTTGTTGAACTTATGTTTATAAAGTTGTTTATAATATTTTATTATTATCCATTTAACTTTTGTAGAACAGTGTTCTTCAAATTTATTTTAAATATTCTTATTTTAATTATTCTTCTAAAGAATATTTTTGGACTTTTGTTTCTGTAATTGCACTCCCACCCCACATGCATAAAATCTTAATTCCATAGATATACTATATGTCTGTTCATATCATATACAATATATACTTTATACATAAAGAGAGTAAAATTTTTGCTCTCCCAAACCAAATTCACCCCCTATAAGACAAACTTCCATTCAAAATGCACACTATAGGTGATGGGCACTGAGGAGGGCACTTGATTGGATGAGCACTGGGTATTATATTATATTTTGGCAAATTGAATTTAAACTTAAAAAATTTAAAATTTCTTTTTTCTCAGATCTTAAACTTACTCTGTGCTCTGTTATTTACAGAATTATTTATGTTCTCTCTGTAGTTTTTCAATGTTTATTGTGTTTTTAATTCCTTCAGAATTTCTTATTCACTAAATATTTTTGAAAAGACATTGACATTTATATTAAACTTAGAAACTAATTCTGTAAATATCTTGTTGCATTAATATATATTAGAGAACAAATTATTATTTTATATAAAGATATAAAAGATATTATTTTTATACAAGGAAAAGTAGTACTCTCTTCCTTCCAAGAACGCATTATACCTTCTATCATCTTATATTCAACGGTAATAGATTATAGTAATTTATTACCATAGTATAATATAGTAATGTGATGCCCATCAGGGTTTACAGAACATGATAATAATGTAAAAATTAAAAAAAAAATCAGGGATCCCTGGGTGGCGCAGCGGTTTGGCGCCTGCCTTTGGCCCAGGGCGCGATCCTGGAGACCCGGGATCGAGTCCCACGTCGGGCTCCCGGTGCATGGAGCCTGCTTCTCCCTCTGCCTGTGTCTCTGCCTCTCTCTCTCTCTGTGACTATCATAAATAAATAAAAATTAAATAAAAAAAAAAAAAATAAAAAATAAAAAAAAAATCATTACCTTCATATTATGCTTTAGCACTATTAGAATAATAATTTCTCTTAGTCACAAAAGTATTCTGGATCAGTGTGATAATATCATTCTTTCAAAATATATACATAAAGACTTAGAAGTTTGACTACAGTTGCCTATAAAACTTTCTTTGGTAAGCTTGAATATTAATATTCAATACACTTGAATATTAATAAGAAAAGTTTAGCATCTACAATCTTAAATGTCTATGTTTGTATATGCACTTTCTTTATAACTAGAGATTGGTTTTTGCACCTAGCCCAAAAGAGATTTGTAGTTATTCAGCAAAAGATGAATACTCAATATTTCTACTCTTAAAAACTTTACAATCATGCTACAAAAGAGGGCAATAATACAAAATTTTCCCTGCTGTCTAAAGTTCAACTAATAGCTGATATTATCACCTCCTTCTTGGTTAGAAATTGAAGGAGAATGTGCATCACATATTTGGATTAAGTGATGAAAAAGCATCCAAAGCTCTTTGGGACAGATAGTTCTCAATTTTGCCAGAAAACATAAATCTGACCCAAACAAAGAAATTATTGGAATTTTAGTGTCCCAGGACTGTAGGTCACATCACTTTCTTAGACTCTCAGTTCTGAATTTCTGTTTCTCAGTAGCATGTCAAATATAGAGGCCAGACCCATGGAAAACTTTACAGTTTAAAATTTAAAAGTAGAGTGTATTGTAGAGGCTCTGAAAACAATAGCCACGGAAACAAGTATCATTTTTGTTAAGTATAAAAATTATCATTTTCTTATGTGAGATGACCTAAGTGTTATTCATTAAGAGGGGAAAAAAATGTTTGTGTGTTGAGGACATGATTTTAGTAAGGGAGGGACAGTGAACAGTACCAAAAGTAAATTTTGCTGATTGGAAAACCTGGGCCAATTCCATGGATCTCTGTACTCGTTTCCCTACTCACAAATTAGGATTAAATGAGTTAATCCTAATAGTTTGCTAAAAACAGTGCCTGACACATAGTCACTGTTACATCATCAATCAATATTATTTCTTAAAGCTTAGCATTTTCATAATTTGTGCATATCTTAGAAACCAAGGACTAAGTATTTATCTTAACCTATAAAATCATAGGTCAACAGAGGAAAAATGTTTATCTATATTCCTTTCTCTGAGAGACACTTCTGATGAAGATCTTCCCTGACATGTGAAAGGTTCTACTGCAGACTAGCATGGACCAATTGTTTGGTTATAATAGGCCAGGCAGGCTATGATACTGAACAACCTTCAAATCTTGTGCTGAATGCCACAAAGTCTGATTTCTGATTTACATTTTTCTCTATCATAGATTATCAAGGGGCATTGCTCATCATAATCACTTAGGGATTTGGTCTAATGAAGCAGATATCATCTTAAATTTTGCTGGTTGCTGAGCTAGAGGTAAAGTAAGCTCTGGAAGGTTTCCCCTGTTCCATCATTCCATTCAACTCATTACTAAGATTTGAGGACCTGGGAGTTTAGTCACTCATGTTTCCCCAAGTGAGTAAGTACCAAATGTCTGTGAATAGCATTAATAAAGAACACTGATGCCTGATGTGTGGACTGTGGAGTCAGGACAGGAATAAGGGAAGGAAGCAGCCAATCTGGTTAAGTGGAATGAATGCTTTAGTTCTGGATCAGTACAGCATTCCATTTTTCACTCCTATACTCTGCCCACCCACCACCAGCATGTACATTCACACTGCAAGGCAAGCACTCTCGATTATCTTAATTATCCATGTTTCTTAGAGAAACAGAGAGAAAAGAGAAATACCAGCTTTAACTTGTTTTATTTGTGCCCCTAGATCAGCCAAAGTTTGTAGACTCTGTGGACTAGAATTACTGTCACAGCAATTCACAATATTGTATCATCCATACCTCTTGATTTAATTTATAAATAAAATCAATGGAAAGTTGTTTGTCTAAAGGGCTGATGTGTGACTACTGAAGTGTATTGCATTAAAAAAATCTAACAATCTAATATAGAGGGGGAAGGACGTAGTTTCATTAAACTGAGCTAAAAGAAGAAGGAGGAGGGGGCACCTGAGTGGCTCAGTGGTTGAGCATCTGCCTTTGGCTTAGATTGTGATCTTGGTATCCTGGGATGGAGTCTCGCATCAGGCTCCCCACAGGGAGCCTGCTTCTCCCTCTGCCTATGTTTCTGCCTGTCTCTCTGTCTTTCTCTCATGAATAAATAAATAAAATCTAAAAAAAAAAAAAAAAAAGAGGAGGATGATGAGGAGGAGTAGGATAAAGAAACAGGGGAGGAAGAGTTGGAGGAAGTGGAGGAGGTGGTGATGGAGGAGGAAGGGGTGGAGGAGGAGGTCAGATGCCATGTATTAGCCCTCATCTCCCATTACTTGTCCTAGCCTGGGACCTCATACCCTCTCTGGACTAACTACTAACTACCCTGACAGGGATATATATGGCCCTCTAATGAAGCTGTGCCTATTTCAGACAACTCTTCCCTACTTTATATTTTTTAAGCTCTGTGAAAGCTTTACGGAAGAGAGAAGAAATTTCTTGCCTGTCTAGGATCCTGAATCCACGTAGGGCCAGGGCCCAATTACTAATACACTTTGGGGACATATGACAATGGATTGGTCACTATCACATAAGCACAGATGTGCTGCTTTATCTCAAACGTTGCCCTTAGTAACAAAGACGTTTTTTCCAAAGCATCTTTCATGAAAAAACTATTGGAGGCAGAGTTGGTCTTATTTAATTAACTTCTTACTCCTAACCCTCAGGCACAGGAGAAAATAATACAAAATTACCATGAAACAGTTGGTGACCACCTACTGATTTTTTTTTTTTTGCTATATTTCTAAATGTTTTTGTTTCTGTGTAAAAGCACTTTATTCTCTTAGTATTTCAGTTATCAGAGAAATTCAATTCTATCAAAACAAAGGAAACTAGTAGAAAAGTGTTATATTGTTTACTTTTTCATTGAATTATCTATTTGTTTATTTTTATGCTTCACATTCACTCTAATTCTATTTGATTCAGTTGCATATGTTTCCTATTTTTTATGACCCTGAATTCTGCTTTACCCCACTCAGTTTTCATGCATTTATCTTTTGTCTCCAAATAGCCATATTGTATCATTAATTTAAAGCAGCAGAGTAGAGAAAGTTGATGTTTCTAACGTCTCTTAATATCGGAATGCAACTTGTATTGAGTTTATCTCCATTTGCTCATTTTTCATATTTATCCAATGGAATTTGAACAGAACACTGAGATTTAATGAGCTGAAAACTGATTTTCATTGGAATAATACATTGGGATAATGCTTACATTGGAATATTACATAGTGTTTAGGTTGCATGACATTATTAGTATATAAATATATAATGTCGTTACTAGTGTTTTTATTTGTTTCTTATACTGCTATACTGATAAATCGTATGATGACCCTAACAAAGTCGCTCTTTCCATCTGCTCTTCTTTCGGTGCAGAAATTGTGATGAATAACAAGAGATGTGGATCAACGCTTTAAAGGCATAAAAGCAGTTGACCTTCCGTTGGTGCTATTATTTTGAATTTATAGCTTTTGTAAAATAAAAAATGTTTCATAATAAGAATTACACAGAAAACTCAAATACTTGAAAAATATTTCCTACAGATTCTTTTGTTGGTGTGAGTTGTGTCTTAAAAACAAAAAACTAAGCTTCCAACTGTTAAGTTCAAGTCAAAAGATGAGAATGATATCAAAATAAACCAACCTTTGAAAGTAAGAGTTGTCATGGATATCTTGTATATGGGAACAAACTTCCACAAGTTTCCACATATGGGAGCCAAGTAACTATTTTCTCATCTGTGTAAAGCTCAGAGCAAGAAGCAGATCATTTAAGATAAGTGTGTGCAAAGTTCCCCATGATAGCAGTATAAATTGAGGGAAGGGGAATGGGAATAAAATTAAGGTGGCTGCACAGAAACTTATCAGGATATTCAGTTAAGTTTAAGACGGTTGATTTCTGTATATAAATATGACTCTGAGAATTAAGATGCCAGGAGGCATTGTCAATAGTTCTGGGAAAAATCTGCACATGAAGATAATACTGCCAAGTGTAGATACAGAATTCAATTGTAATCATGATATTAAAGAGAATATGTTTTTATCACCTCAACTGAAGTCGATCATGTGGCTCCATGTATCCATTACTTTTTATAAGCTCTCCCTATGGTTACATTCTTTTCTCTGATATATCCACCTAGGGAACTTATATTCAACCTTTAAAGTCAGTTCAAATATTACTCCTTCTATGGAACTTCCCTGAGCTCAGGTTAGAATCGATTTCTTCCTACATTATACTATCATTGAAATACACTTAACTTGTTTACATGTCTTGCTTGTCAAACAGTGAACCACCTGAAAGCAAGAACCTCTTCCACTTTATTTGTATATATTACTGGTCCCAGTAAATATTAGATGCAATGTAAATGTGTGCTAAATGATTCACATGATTTTAGTCATTATAACTAAAGATAACTTCTTTCGGGTAGAAAACAGCTAGCAGGACCAATTGTTTTCTTTCATTGCTTTTGAGGTTAAGATGCTAGAAGGAATTTTTTGCATATTATGTTGGCAGGAACATGTATCTAGGTCCTGTGAGACATATTGATAAGGCAATAGAAAAAGAAGATTGATGGTGGAGAACAGATTATACTGTTAATGAAAGAAAATGATGAGAAAAAAAATAACAGCACAAATTGTAGATGTTTATTTCCACCTAGAAGAAGACAATCAGGAAGATATATTAAGGAGACAGTTGGTGTGGTTAAAGTTTTGCACAACAAAAAGAAGGCCTATTGTTTTGAAAGGACCAAAACCAAATATTATTTAGACTTCTATTCAATCTGCTTCCTCCTCTAACTCTATGATTGCTGACAAGATTGGGAAAGTCTCCTCAGTGGCGTTTTCTTAGCAATCTTTCTAGACATTGCTTTCTATTCACCCACCATCATCACAGCTCTGTTACCTCTTCCAAGAGACTGTGAGTTACTTAAGGTCATTCCTCCTGGCTTTATCTTTCTTTTTCCTTGCCAGAGAATCATGATTTGAGTAAACATGTAGAATTTTGGTCATTTTGAGGTAAATATTCTTTTTTTTGTATTAGCTAAATGGGGCTTGGCCCCATTTATATGAAAATCTATGTAGAGTATTAGATGCTAACAAATACTATTGGCTTCATGTTAAGAGTAACCAGTGGTGCACAGGGAATATGATCAATGGTATCTTAATAGTGTTGTGTGGTGACTGATGGTAGCTACATTTGTGATGAGCACAGCCTAATGTATAAACTTGTGGAATCACTGTGTTTTACACCTAAATTCATGTAACATTGTTTTTTTTTTTTTTTTTTTTTTTTTTTTTTCATGTAACATTGTATGTCAACTATACTTCAATAAAAAATGTTTTAATGTAATCAGTGGTAATACAAATAAGTTGAGAAAAATAGATCTATTTACTAAACAAAACTGGGAAAGTTCTAAAAATATTCATAAAAATTGTTTTTGCAATTTTCTAAAAACTCATCTTAGAGAAATAAGTCAAAATAAGAATAAGGGAAAAACTATATTCTTAAAGATATGCCTTGAAAAATTATCTTTAGTAGTGAACGTTGTAAACAAACTGAATTTCAGCTAAAGGAGAAATTGTCAATTATTCCACATCAACTCAATGAGATATTTATATAGTCACTAAAATAATAGTTATGAAGATTTTACATACACATAAGAGTTATAAAATTTAAAAGGAAAAAGTGAACTGATAATTGCAAATGCTATGTGATTGCAATTATGCTGAATATATATACACTAAATGGAGAAATGGATGGGATGAACTATTATTATAGTAATGGCTTTAGGGTGGTAAGATTATGGCTGTTTTTAATTTTCAAAAATTATCTTTAATGCCATAGTATTTAAAATAAAAAGAAAAATTTGAGGTTTTTTTTTTACATCTTGAAAACTTAATATGATGAAATGAAACGGTTCTCTCTATAAGAGAACTTACTATATAATTCATGTATTAAACATTTCTTAAATATTTAGTAGGCACCTACTGTGTCCCTTGAGCATTTCTACTTTTTTTTCATATCAGCCATGTCTTAAAACAACATAAATCTTACAATTATGTAGGTCAGAAGTCTCATACCTCAATACTCAATATCTCAGCTCAACCTAACCCAGGGCTTCAGAAAATCAATTATACATATATATATATAATTAATATATATAAATATATATAATTGATATATATAGTATATCCATATATATGTATATATGGATATGTGTGTATATACATATATATGTATATGTATACATATATACACACATATAGTGGCCAATTGAAATATGTTGTGGTGGCAGTGATCACAACAGGCAGCTGCTGTCATCATCACTGACATTTTTTAGCAGAGGTGCCAAGGATTAAAATAGCTTGGAAGATTTAAGTGTATTGGTCTCTGGAAAAGAGTACTGCTCATGAAGTCTTATGTCAAGGTCAGGGTTAAGTAGTAAGTGCCTGGCAGTTATAAATAGTGAACACTGAGTCAGTGTGTAATGGACTGGATTGTAACATTAAAAAGCCAAAGAAAATGGCAATTTGGAAAAGTGGTAGAGCAGAGACTCTGGTGAATGCAGTTAAAAGACAACCTCTCATCTAAAAGCAGCCCTCTGGCACCAAAGACTCACTTCACCTTCAGGGCCATTCCAATGCTAGCATTTTCCCCTGAAAAATATCGTTTATAAATGTCGAGGCATCTGCCAATTTGGTAAGCCAGTCAAAGCTCCAAACAAAACCAAACTGTTTTCATCTTTATTTTTTAAATTAAAAAAAATATTTTATTTATTTATTTATTTTAGAGGAGAGGGAGAGAGCGAGTGAGTGAGCATGCACAAGTGGTGAGGGCAGAGGAAGAGAGAGAATCTCAAGCAGAATCCACACCTTGTGCAGAGTCCGTTGTGGGGCTCCATCTCACGACCTTGAGATTGTGACCTGAGCTGAAATCAAGAGCCAAATTCTTAACCGACTGAGTCAGCCAGGTGCCTTTATTTTAACTTTAAATGATTTCATAATCATAAGAGAATAAATATTTGGAAAATTCTTCTAAAAGGCAAGATGAAAAGCAGGACCTATCTAGACTGGAGAAGAACCAGCACTACTATTCTTGCTCTTACAAGCTCCAGATTCTCCTTTCTAGTTACCAGGATCATAGTTCTTCACATTTAGGACAAATTTCGAGATTTTAGCCCTCATCAGACTAGTCCCTCCTTTTGCTCTTTCGCTTCATCTGTTGTAGTAATTGCTGGCACTGCCATGCTTTATTTATTAGGAGGAGATCTAGGGTTGTACCCACAGAAAGCAAATAGTAAGAAATGTGATTTTTTAAAAAGGGGAAGTCAGGGTACCTGGATGGCCCAGTTGGTTAGGGATCTGACTTAATTTCAGTTCAGGTCATGATCTCAGGGTCCTGGGATGGAGCCCCAAATCAGGCTCTGCACTCAGGAGTCAGCTTGAGGATTCCTTATCTCCCATTTTCTCTACTCCTCCCCCCTGCCAGCACACATACTCTCTCTCAAATAAATGAATAAGTCTCCCCCAAAAAGGTCGGGAGGAGGGATTCAAATCCTCTGAGCATCCTGGAAAGCAAGGTGTTTGGAGAAACATTATCCCCAAATCATTGTGGAGATTCACTTAGTTATAAAGACACTGAGGACCTAGGGGGCACTGGTGGGCCTCCTCGAAAGCAGCAGGAACCTTTGGCTGCCACAGCCCTGCGTGGTCTTGTGGTTCAAAAAGGATGAAAAAAAAAAAAATACATGTGGGAATCTGTGGAAAGAGTGAGCTTTAGTACTTTGTCATTGAACAGTTAGAGTAAGGACAAGGACTCACATGACAACCAAATGTATTTTCTCTGCTTAACTACCTCTTTTCAGCCTGAGTGGTACCTACTGTCTTTAATTAGGCAACTCACTCCATACAGAAAAGATGGCACAGCAGTGCTGCTTCATGTTTATATATTCTGCTCAGTCCCCTTTGGGTTGTAAGAGTTGTTTTTGATACTAAAACTGATTTGTATCTTTTTTTTTCCCTTAACCTTGGTTCCACAGTCTATCAGATGTCTGCGGCTGTACTCACCTCACCGGAGGGGCTGTACCTCACTAGCCAGACAACTCTTTACATTTGCTACACCAGGAATAAAAACAAGTGGGATTTGGCTCTTTTGCCATGACCCTATAAAATCTGACAGCCAGATAGTCAAGCACATTCTAATGACTGCCGCTAAACACAAAGGGGAAAAAATGTGTGTGTGTGTGTGTGTGTGTGTGTGTGTGTGTGTGTATGAGGGAGACTCTCCCATTCAAATTTTAAAAATGCAGTTGGTGAAACTCCTCAAAACCTGTGAAAACACTGCATGGCAAAAATCTTCCCCAATTTGTAATAAGATCAACATTTGCAAACACTTCTTAGGTAAGAAAAGGAAGGAAGTGAACTTGTTTTTGCTGCCTGTTTGCTCCGATTTGAAATATTTTGGCATATACTTGACAGCTCTGGCTACCTTTGGCTTTTGGGTCATACTCTCATCTTAATCCCTTATGCCATTTAGTGTTTTGCAAGGAAAAGCACTCATAATTTCAAACTGCTCTAGAGAATGCCAGGCCTCTAGGGTATGTGCCATACAACACTTCCCCTTTGACTTTTGCAGATTGCATCACCTTTTAGAGTTGACAGTAATTTCCAGGAAGCAGCAGAGAGATTGGGCTCAGTGCTCATAAAGAATGAATTGCGCCAGTTTCAAGTTATCCAAATACTTTAAAAGTGAGCCACACTCCTCCATGACAGGTGTTAGAAATGTTACCATGAGGAAACAAGGAGGGCTGTAAATAGCAATTAAGCCTTAACTCATTGTTTCTATAAGAACTAAATTACAATGAAAGGAAACAAAAGAGGGCTAAATATAATGGAAGGCAATGTTAAATTGTATCTCTCTGAGTTTCAGAATTCTATTCATCCAAAGTAATTCAGGCGTTCCCAAGCTTTTAGAGGAAGAATAGTACAATCCACTTCAGGCATTAATAAATGAGAATAAAGCCATCTTTCACAATAAACTTGATCGATGTTTTAAATTAATGCTTCAGAAATGACTTGAGTATTATAAAATACTACCTAGTGACTAGATGTTGGGATTGCATATTTTTGAAGGCTGTACATATATATTTATATGTGGTAGTGCAAGCTTAGAGGCCCAGGTGGGCAAGGAGTAATAAACAGTTCCAGTTGCAGAAGAGGAGATGGAATAGCAAACTATCCAATGGAAGTTCCCATGAATGACCTGGTTGGTTATAGTAGAACCTCTTATCACCCTTGGCAAGGACCTGTTTCCTCTTTGCATTGATTTGAGGAAAACTTCCTTTTTATATGAGTACTTATTTAAACATGCACCTGAATAAGTTTCTAGACGCCCAGAAGAGGGCAGATGCTTCTCTGGCGCTGATGGTGGTGACTCCCTTGCTGACCCTTAAGCCACCCTACAGCTGCTTGGATCTCCTGTGGTGTCACGGTGGTCATCATTCTGCCTACACTTTTGTCCCTACCTCAGTTCATATAAATTGAGATTGTGAATGATGACTTTGAAGGGCAGTAGAGTGTGGAAATTAGGAGCATAAATCCGGAGCCGGACTTTTCTTGGTTCCAATTCTGATTCTGCTAATTATTAGCTGTGTGACCTTGGACAATTATTTAACTGCCCTTTGTCTTAGATTTCTTGTCTTACAAGGTTTATGTAGTTGTACATACTTTAGGATTGTTGTGAGGATCAAATGGTAATTATGAAATTAGCACATAGTAAAGACCATATATCTGTTAGTTTTTATTTCTCTTCAAATGACTTGGTAGATTGCATTTCCAAACTGTTGGTAGGATATATCATGGTATTGATAAAGGAAGCAAAATCTGTGGATGATGAAAAGGAAAGGAAAAGTCCGGGGTGGACTTATAACTTGCCAAAGAGATGATTCCATTTTATTCTGTGCTGTGCCAACCTCATCTGCAATGTTGCTTACTTCTCCATATCATGAAAAATATTAATTATAACTTTTAAAAAATGGAATAGATGCCTTTAGATATAGTGTATATTTTACTTTTAGAAAATGAGAGATCAAAAAAAAAAGAAAAGAAAATGAGAGATCAGTGAAAATTGCATATGCTTACATAAAACTTTTATTTCAATTCTAAATAAGGTATTAGTATGTACATATATACATCAAAGTTCGGCAAAATGATTTTTTGCAATCAAACTGGAATTTGACATTGAGAATTAATTTGTGTCCAAAATGCTATGGGAAGCTGGCTGGGTGTAGGTAAGAAGCAAAGATAGCAATATTTATTTACATCAGGAAGCTAATTTTTTGTAGAAAATATTTCAGAATTTTGAAAAAAAATCTCTTGAGGAACACTTACTGTAGGATTTTTTAAAGTTCAATGCTAGAAGTAAATAACCTAGAACCAAAGCCAAATTAATTTTTTGAGCAAAAGAGCATAAATGGATATACAGAAGCTTTAGTGTCTCATGACATGAGACATGAGGGAAAAAAGGTAGAATAATTGTAAGTCACAAATAACCAATCAAAGCAACTGGCCAATAGCTGTGATATCTGCTGCTGCCTCTGTTGGAAATGGACTTAAAACCTCACAAATGGAAGTGTAACTAAGAAGGTAAGAAGTAGAATACTGAAACTTGGCAAAGAAAACATGAGAGAACAAGAGAAAAAAATGAATAACCTAAAACATCCATGAAAACCCATGATTGCTCTTAATACTTTAAAAATATTTCAGTCTATAAATAAGCTTTAACTTTGGCACACATTCAAGAACGCACCCTTCAAAGATAGGATCAAATGTGCCATATCTATCATGTAGACTGCTAATTGAAACTGATGTAGCCAAAATAAATAAAAATAAATGCTGTGGGGGTAAAAAAGTTTTCTGATGTTGCATCTATGGAGAAAACAGCATATGAGTCCTGGTTTGTGTATTGACCATTTTTTCCAAATATAAAATGCAAATATAAAATACAGGATGGGGATCCCTGGGTGGCGCAGCGGTTTAGCACCTGCCTTTGGCCCAGGGCGCGATCCTGGAGACCCCCGGATCGAGTCCCACGTCGGGCTCCCGGTGCATGGAGACTGCTTCTCCCTCTGCCTGTGTCTCTGCCTCTCTCTCTCTCTCTCTCTCTGTGTGACTATCATAAATAAATAAAAATTAAAAAAATAATAATAAAATAAAATACAGGATGCCCATTTACAGACAGTACCCATTATCTGTGTGCTTGCTTTCAGATCTGCTGTTTAGGTTTCTGGTGCTGTGCTTTATATGTTGGACACTGGAACTGACTGATTGGAGCACATTTATTGTGCTCTTCCCTGTGTTTTCTGCTTTTCTGATAATTTTGGCCAATAGGACGCATTGGGAGAAGACTGGAAAAAAGGCAGAGGTGGAAATCAAGAGTCCCTCTCTGTCCTTCATGCGGCTCCCCGATCTCTTTCTCTCTATCTCTTCAATGATTCCAGCTCTCTCTCTTCAGATACCCCTTTCTTTCATATGTTTTCATCTTACATTGCATACATATTTTTCTTTAAAAAATACTTGATTTCTTTCCCCAAATTTCTATTTTATTCTTTGATTTTTCCTTGAAGGTTCAGATCAAATGTTCCCTCTCCTCTGATGCTTTCTTCAGGCCTATCAGATGGAATTACTGGCTTTTTTCTATGACCTCGTAGCCTTGTCCTGTTGCCTTATTTAGATCTTACCCTATTTTATTATTTGTAATGTTCTCTTTCACATGTGTCTTTCTATAGATTGTAAGATTCTCAGAGCTAGGGACCCTGTATTATTTATGTTGGTGTCCCTGGTACAAAAGCAATGCCTGCCAAAGGAAGGCAAAAATGTTTGTGAAAGAAGAGAAGGAGAAAGAAAGGAAGAGGAAAAATCAGAGAAAAAAGATACATAATAGCAAGATTTCAGAAGGAGAATGATTAAACTCTGAGTCTAAAGATGCCCTTTCTAAGAAGTGAAAGAGAAAAGAGTTAATTTTCTGTTCAGGGGGAATAATTCAAACTAACTAGTGACCCTTACTAAAATATGAAATGTATGAAAGCAAAATAAAACTTTAAGCTTGTTAGTCACTGGTTTGCCAGTTAAGGCTTGTGAAAAGATGCTGAGAAATTTAAATAAGGCCTTGAATAAACCTAAGAATCATTAAATAACATTTCTTCTCTCTCTCTCTCCCTGCTTCCTTCCTCTCTGTTTCCTTCCTTCCTTCCTTCCTTCCTTCCTTCCTTCCTTCCTTCCTTCCTTCCTTCCTTCCTTCCTTCCTTCCTTCTTCCTTCTTTCCTTCCTTCCTTTGTCTTTCTTTTCTTTCTTTCTTTCTTTCTTTCTTTCTTTCTTTCTTTCTTTCTTTCTTTCCTGTCTTCTCCTCTCCCTCCCTTCCCCATCCTTTTTTTTTTTTTTGAACTTTTTTCTTTTTCAAAGAGTGGAGAAATGAACATTGTATAGCCTATGGATTTTTAGAAATCACAACTCCACAAAAACAAATGTTAAGCTTCCTAAAGACACTTCTTTTCATATGCAAATCTGTAGGATTCTGGTAAGACTAGAAATAGTTTTTATTTGGGATTTCACAGCAGGAAGTAGACTTTTGTAACTACTGAAAAATAAATATAAAAAAGTGGGAGGAAATTTCAAGTTTGTTTTCCAGTTCACAAACAAGGGTGTTGAACTTGAAGGGTTTAAAATAATGTTCAATTCTTCCATTTATCTTCCAAATCGTTTGAAAAATTTAGAACACCCATAGTAACTTTGTGCTTGTTTTAGATCCTCTGCATAGAAATTCTCTCAGTTTAGAAGTCTCTTCATCTCAGCCTTCCTAAGGTTGCTTATTCATCTCATTCAAGTGTTAAATTGCATATCATCTCCCACAGGGTTCTTCTGACCTGACAACATAAGGTTTTGTCCGCCATCTATCACAAGCTCCAAGATAGAGAAATGCCGATCTTACCTGTATTTATCTTGTTAGTATGGCCTCTACAGGTAATTGGTCTAAATATTACAGAAGGCAAAAAGAAAAGAATAATATTAATTTCACATCATTTCTAGATTAAAAATAAGAAATGTGTGACAGATTTTAATTCCATAATATCCTGAAAAGTTGCCTCTTCCTAATGTCATATCATATGAATGTACAGAGGAAGTGGGAATCTGTCACTTTATTCTGGGTGGAAAGCTGAAACATACTCTTTGTTTTTAATTGCAGAGTAACATATGAGAAAAAAATCACGTCACTACACACATGTGTTTATTTATTATATAAACTCTATTCATCCTAAATAAGCAACTCTGATTTAGGTGTGAATTGCTTACTCTGTTATTTGAAGATATCAGAGATAATGGTAGCTTGCAATGTAAATTTTCATATGCTTTTATGTCAAGAGAAAAGAAATGAGGTTTTGAGTTGAGGTAACAATATATTGGATTCTTTTTTTACTGAAGTGTCAGAAAGCAGTGGACTTTCACTTTAATGTAATATAAGTTTTCTTTAACAAGCTGTCCATAATATTAAGTCCTGAGTTTGAGGAACCACTATGTTAAGTGTCTAAAATATGCTCAATGATGGAATGAGTTTCCTGTGTGGAATAAATAATGTTTGATTAAACCCAGTTTTTGCTTACAGGATAAAATATTGTGTCTGACAAAATTAAATTTCCTCCACAGCCCA
The DNA here is from genome assembly GCF_048164855.1 of Canis lupus baileyi. Classification (NCBI taxonomy): domain Eukaryota; kingdom Metazoa; phylum Chordata; class Mammalia; order Carnivora; family Canidae; genus Canis; species Canis lupus. The sequence continues at coordinate 43,555,319 of NC_132847.1, read as the reverse complement.
CACATTAGCATATTGTGGATTTTCCAAGCTGCCTTTATACATGAAATGATAAAAGCTGAAATGAATGAAAGTAAATACAGGTTATTTCAGTGGCTATTCTCCAGTGCTTTCCAAAAGTTTTGATGGCAGATCAGCTCTTTGCGACTAAAAAAGTATTGATGACGCAGTGGGCTGTTATGGCATCCTTTCTCAGAAGAAACAATGACCACAGAGAATTAAAAGATGTCCAAAAGAAAACTTTTACTTTATTCCAATTTATCGTATTTATAAAGGCACCAAGGGATTGTGTTAGATTATTTCCATCTGCCTTTGGCTCAGGTCCTAATCCCAGCGTCCTGGGATGGAGTCCTGCATGTGGCTCCCTGCAGGAAGCCTGCTTCTCCTTCTGCCTATGTCTCTGCCTTTCTGTGTCTCTCATGAATAAATAAATAAAATCTTAAAACAAACAAACACAAAGTGGCTATCCAATTTTGCATTCCCATCAACAAGGCATGTGAGTTCCAGTTGCTCCACATTCTCATCATTATTTGATACTTTCAAATTTTGCTACTAATGTCATTCTAGCCATTCAAGATGATATGTCTTGGTATCTCATTGTGATTTTAATTTTCACGACCCTAATGACATGATGAGCATCTTTTTTTTTTATGTGTTTATCTTTGTGTGTGTTTATTTGAAGCATCTGTTCAAATCTTTTGCCCAGTTCTTTTTAATATGTCTTCTTATTGAGATGTAATAGTTCCTTATATATTCTAGTTACCCATATTTTATCATTTATGTGTTTTGCAAACATTGCTCCCGGTTTGTGGTCTTTCTCTTCATTTTCCTAATAGTGTCTTTCTAAGACCAGAAGTTTTGGTCTTGATGAAGCTACTTCATCATTGTTTTCTTTCATGTGTCTTCCTTTGTTATACATATAAGAAATCTTTATCTAATCTAATGGGAAAAAATATTTTCTTTTTTTTTTTTTTAAGATTTTATTTATTTATTCAGGGTAGAGACACAGGCAGAGGGAGAAGCAGGCTCCCTGCAAGGAGGCTGTTGTGGGACTTGATCCCAGGACCCCAGGATCACGACCTGAGCCAAAGGCAGACGCTAAACCACTGAGCCATCCAGGTGCCCAGGAGAAAAGATTTTCTATGCTTTCCTCTAGAAGTTTTAGTTTTAGGCTTTACCTTTAGGAATATAATCCATTTGAATTAATTTTCTGTCTATGGTTCAAGATATGAATTATGGCTCATATGGCTACAAGGGCTCCAGCATCCTCTCCAGGGATTATCAAGGCCTCAACAAATCCAAAGGCCATGAAGAACCCAAAATATTTTTAAAAGACATACAAATGTTCCCTGATATGTAAAATTTTCAAGTGGCCGCAAAGTGGCAGATTCAGATAGCTGCGTAATTGATGCATGGGGAATTAGACATATTCCTTTAACATAGATCTTAATATCTCTTTTTCCTTAATTTTATTTTGATTCTTCTTTGCATTCTTTAGGCAGAAGTATTTCAGGCCAAAAATTCAGAACTGTATGTCAGTGAATTGAATCCACAGTCTGCATTGTTTTTTATATAATGCATCATGGTGGTGATAGGAACTCAAATTATAGTTCTGCCTATCGGATTTTTAGTCAAGATACCCCTGAAACACAAAATTGGTGTAGTATAAAACTTACTTCACCTAATTGCTTGGCTGCTTCATTAAAGTGATCGCAAACTCTTTTAAGGACAACATGGACTTCATTAATTTTTATAACATTTTGTATTTTTTTCTGATTTCAAAAGTAATTCATGTTAACCTTAGAATTTTAACAAATGCAGTATTTAAATTTCTATTACTCAGAAGTAATTTTTGTTTACTTTTTGGGTATACTTTTTATTTTCCTAAACTTATATACGAATATACTTTTTTCTCATTGTAGAAAATGATCCCAATTGTTTGTTTAATAAAAGGAAACACATCTACGTATGTGCATGTATGTAACTTACATTTGATAGTAATGCATTATATTTTTGTTTTTCTAATTTACAACCTTTAGTTGTAAACACACTTGTATATGAAAAATCCATTTAATATAAATTCAAGAAAAACCAAACGTCTTTAAGGTCGTTAGTCCTGAGACTCCAAATATGTGTTTATATCTTCTCAGCAAAAAATTGATTTATTTTTTTCAAACTAAATTTCTTTTTTTACATATATATATATATATATATATATATATATATATATATATATTTAATTGGAGTTCAATTTGCCAACTTCTAGGATAACACCGAGAGAGCTCATCCCATCAAGTGCCCCCCTCATTCCCCGTCACCCAGTCACTCCCACCCCCTGCCCACCTCCCTTTCCACCACCCCTTGTTCGTTTTCCAGAGTTAGGAGTCTTTCATGTTCCGTCTCCCTTTCTGATATTTCCCATTCATTTTTTCTCCTAAAAAATTGATTTAGAGAATGTTTTGATTGCTCTTTCAGCAGTTTCTAAACCACAATGTGGTTGCATTTCTAACTAAATCAAAAGCTTACATCACTTCAATAAAAACACTCAGTGTAAGATAGCCCTTATTCTTTGCCTTACAAAAAACTCTGGTGTCTTAAGTATGGTTTCATAATAGAGGAGCTGGCCTATAGCCTGTCTGAAAAGGAGACAGGAAATCCCATGGCTATGGTAATCTGCAATCTGTTAGTATACATGTTTCCAATTCATTTTGCCATCAGAAGGAGACTGATACTTCGTCTACAGTGATGCAGATAATGCCATTTACTCATGGAGATAAAACCCTGTGTGTGTGCCAGTGAAACATGACTGCACTGCACATCTCAGGAGATGGAAACTTTTGTTGTTTCTTGTTAATTATTTAGTCTTATAGTTATTTGTAAGTCATACTGTCAGGCTCAAATTATTTTATGTTTTTTTATTGAGATGAAAACACTGAACAAGGATCAACTATTACTTTAATTTGTAATAATAGCATCTTCACTTAATGTTTTCTTTCAAAAATATGATCAACACAAAGATTTCTTATGATAGAATATGCTCTTGTTTGTGTAATAAAAGCAAACTACATATGTATATGTACAGATATAAAATATATGTAGTATAAATCATTCTAAAACTGTAGTATGAGTATAAAATTCTAGGATGGGTGAATTTTAGCTTTTAGCCTATTAAGGAATTCATAGAACAGCTTTGAAACCAACAACTTTTAAAGTTATTTAAGGTGTCTTTTTCTCAATTATAGGCCTAACTGGAATTATCAAGTATTTGTTTGGTCTTCTGACATATTATAAAACAATACTCTGGTCACTGCTGAATTTCAATTTGCTAGACTTTCAAAGAAGTAGGTATTAACACTGCATGTGAGGAAAAAATACAGTTATGAGATGAGAAGAACCATCCAATTATGTACTTAATTTTAGTTAAGTTTACCAATGGGACTTTTTCATAATAATGTTGTTTAAACAACTGGTTATGGGATTATATAAAAGAGTTAGAGGTAAATATTCAGAAACCCAATGACAACTAGTAAAATCAAAGCATTTCAAGAGATTTCTTTAGTAAGAAACTTACTAAGAAGTAAGCTTCAGCTTTCTACCCAATATGTAACTCATATATAAATATTAATCTTTATCCAAAGTTGCCTTTTATTTTTTTCAAATATTTCATTTATTCATTTAACAGAGAGAGAGAGAGCACAAACAGTGGGAGCAGGAGAGGGAGAAGCAGGCCCCCTGCTGAGCAGAGTCCAACGTGGGGCTTGATCCCAAGACTTTGGTATCATGACCTGAGTTGAAGGCAGATGCTTAACTGACTTAGCCACCCAGGTGCCCCCTAAAGTTGTCATTTAAAAAAAATAGTACTTTGACCATCACTGTGTGAAAAATCCCCCTTTCTATGAAAGGCAAAGTGGAGTTACTGGACACATGAGCTGCAACTACCTATGGCCAGATCATAAACGGTCCTGAATTAAAGCTAATGAAATAAAAGGACTGTTTATTCTGTCAAAGTTTTGATGGAGAAAAAGAGATATACCCAGCACTCTATTACACGTGCTTATAGTTAGGTGGAGCCATTCATGGATAAGGACATAAGATAATAGGCTTTCACTAGAAAACCAATGATTAGAGGCTTAATAAATGATCATGTGTCTAGATACATTTAGTAAATATTGTAGTATTCTCAATATGGCCTCCACACTAAGGACAGCAGAGGGTTGTGGCTCTTTATTATAGTATTGGTCATGATATTGAAAAATTCTAGAAAGAATGCAAATATGAAATGCTACAATCTTACTCCCTAAAACTGACTTTCTCACTTTATCTTTCATTTACAAGTCACAGAAACAAACATAAATAACCTACTTGTTGTTTGAAATGTAGGAAAAATATGAAATAAAAATATCATCCATCAATTAATAAAATTTAAAATTGTGGTATTGCACTATTTCAATTAATGTCATTTCTGGGGAAAACAATTATGGGGACTCAGAGATGTACAGGAAACAAAAAGAAAAAAAGTCTGTGCAATAAGTGCATATTTTGTACCTACTCTGTGCCAGTAAATTTTTTTAGATATGGGAGACATAAGTATGTATGAACAAGACTAGAAAGCTCAAAGACAGAAGACATTAAAGGAACAGAGAAAACAATGGGAAAGCGGACACATGAAATTAAATTATTCAGTGGAAAAAAAGGAAAGGAGATAAAGGAGATTAAAGACTATGAAAATCAAGGATGGAAAGGGAAATTATAACTAGTGCCTAATCATTTAGGTGATGCACTAGACAATTTCACAAGAGTTTTGTATGAATCACAACCACAATTTTCTTCTAATAATGTAAATTATAAAAGTTTTAATCAATAGTAAAATAAATTTCCCAAATCCCATAACCTATCAAATATAATATTTGATGTTAGTCTTTCCAAATAAATGGAGTATATGTATCTGTGTGGGTATGTTTAGAGTGAGTGAAAGATAGTGATAGTGTTGGAGGGTAAAATTATACTATAATTGACATTTTTCAAGTGAGATATAAATGTATTTTGGGGTGTTTCTTTTTTTTTTTTTTTTAAAGATTTTTTTTTTATTTATTTATTCATGATAGTCACAGAGAGAGAGAGAGAGGCAGAGACACAGGCAGAGGGAGAAGCAGGCTCCATGCACCGGGAGCCCGATGTGGGATTCGATCCCGGGTCTCCAGGATCGCGCCCTGGGCCAAAGGCAGGCGCCAAACCGCTGCGCCACCCAGGGATCCCTATTTTGGGGTGTTTCAACAAGAAAAAGGAATAAGTCTACCTGGAAAACTGTTGTGCTTTGGATTTATTTTTATGAGCAGAAATATCAATTATTGTAAAATTAGGTAAATTCATATGAAGAAAATATTACTTTCTTCCTTAAAATAACAAAACTTATTTTTAAAATTGGGTCCAATTTTAGCTACATTTTTGTACTAGACAGTTTCTAGTTCCTATTCTAAATGATGAGAACATTAGTACCCTTCCCTATTTTCCAAATTCCACTCTCACTAGAATTTCATCTTTTATTATTATATTACTGATTTTACAATGTCAGAAACATTTAAATTTAGTTCTTTCACCTCTAATAATTCCTATAGCTCTTTTCTTTTTTATATGTAAAGAAATAAACACTTGCCACGAAGATTTTTAACATTGTTTCTTCATCTTGGTTTTTTTTTTAAGATTTTTATTTATTTATTCATGAGAGACACACACAGAGAGAGAGAGAGAGAGAGAGAGAGAGAGAGAGAGAGAGAGGCAGAGACATAGGCAGAGGGAGAAGCAGGCTCCATGCAGGAGCCCAACAAGAGACTTGATCCCAGGTCTCCAGGATCATGCCCTGGGCTGCAGGCGGCGCTAAACCTCTGCGCCACCGGGGCTGCTCTCATCTTGGGTTTTTAATTCTATTGATTACCAGACTAGTTTTTCAAGATGGATTTTGGATACCTTATATGTTGAAGTACTATATGTTTAAGAATATATTCTCTGCCATCTTGAAGAATATCCTGGGTAGGTATAAAATTATAAGAATACCATATCAGAACACTATGTATGATCTACTAACTTTTGATATTGAATGAGGCTACAAAGAAATTTTAGGGCAATTTTTCTTCTTCTGACTTTTAAAAAATCTGTTTTCTCCCATTATTTATTAAAGTTTATTCATTATATTAATATAAACTTTACTGTAAGTTCTAGTTTAGTGTCTATTTTCCTGTCATTCTTTGTCTTTTTTTTATATCTAATTTTCCAGAGGACATTTTAGCACTTTTTCCCTCTCTTTCAACATTCTCTATTCAGGCCCAATTATATAATTGTTGGATCTTGTCTTTTGTTGTCTCTCTCATTTATCATCTTCTCTATGATAAATTGCTTTCATTTACTTTCTTATTTGTTTTTCATGATTTTCCTCAATATATTTATCTTTATTGTGGTGTGTGTTTGTGTGTGTGTGTGTGTGTGTGTGTGTGTGTGTGTGTGTATGGTAGTTGGAAGAGAAAGTAAGGGGGTAGAGTGTATTTGGAATAGTACTTGCCTGGATTGCATAAGATATTTTCTTTTCTTACCCTAAGGACACATTTGTCCTCAGTTAGATTTGCTACCAAATAATTTGACAAATAATCTGCCAATGCTTTATTCTCTCTGTCTTCTGCTCTGCTTCACCACTACCATGTCTGCTGGCTGACAGGATGGATCAGAAACAATATAAATGACATATTGGCATGACTATTTCCTTAACTCCCCTTTCTTTGTCATTCTGCTAAATTAATCTGTGTCTCTTCAAGATCAATCTCTACGTATCTCAAGGTAGACATTGTCACCTCAGTTCACCTCAAGTTTTTCTCAGATCAATGCAATCTGACTTTTCTCACCATTCCACTGAGGTGTTTTCATCAAACTATAATTCTAGATTCAAAATCTAGTGGGCAAACTTTAGTGTAGCTCTTATTTGACCTGGCATATCTTTAGATAGAAAAATGCAACAAAAGAAAACAAAAACATCTCAATTTCATATTTCTGATCTTAATTAATAGCACAAATATGCTCAGATCACTTAAAACTGAAACCTAAACTTTACTCTTGATTCTTAGCTTTCCTTAACTTCCCCACATTTAAAACCAATTCCCTAACTCTGTCAATTCTGTCTTCTAAGTATTTCCTGTTACTTCTTATCCATTAGGCAGACTATCTTTAAAGCAACAGCTAAATGCAAGTGTGTGCATGTCAAGCATGTGTGCCTGTGTGCCTGTATGGTGTTCATGCATGCACACACAAATATATACAATGAACAAAGTTCAAGGTTGATCAATGTGTCCAGAACTTTCCAATCAGGCAATTTAGAAAGAAATCTAGGAAGAAAAATAGTTAAAATTCAACATAAAGATGAGTCTTGAACTTTATAGGTGAGAATGGGTTATTTTCTTTTTATGTGTAGGGAGGGGATGGTGTACCAGAGTTCTTAAGTTCTCAAAGTCCATGAAGGTGTAAATTTAACCTGCTTCTCTAAATCCTAATGAAAGAAATCTTAGTTCCTCTATGTTTTTCACCTGGAAAGCTCCAACAGAATTTATTCTATTTCAGTCCTTGTCCAGATGGCTTCCAGAGTCCATAATTATAGCACGACTATGATCCTGTTGTGCTGATGTTTAAAATCTTTCAACCCCATCCACATTCAGGATAAAATATAAACAAAATATAATAGCACATTGTTCATATCTTCCTTAATTTCACCTCTGTCTACTTTTCTACTTTATTTGCACACATACCTATGCACCTGCTAATCAAACTATTTACAGTTCTCCAGGTGGGCTGCTTATTCTCCTCTCCCTCTTTTATAAAAGTTTCTTCTATCTGGAATGTTTTTGTACTATTTTGTACTCTTGGAAAACTCCAACTTCCCCAAGATTTAATGTTTTAAATTTCTTGATTTCGAAATTCCTTACTTTTATTCATCCCATACATACAAATAAAAGCTTTATGAGTTCTTTGAAATCAGAGTTCAGTATTCCCTTTTCCATGGCCCCATTCTGTTTTATATATTTCTGTTACGTAGTTACTGGTTTCTTATTGCTGCTGTAACAAATCACCACAAACTCAGCTGCTTTAAACAATAAAAATGTATTATCTTACAGTTCTGGAGGTCACAAGTCTGAAGTTGATCTCACTGTGCCAAAATTAATGTTGGCAGGGCTCTCCACCTTCTGGAAGCTATAGAGGGAGAATCTGTTTCCTTATCTTTTCCAGCTTTTAGAGGCCCCCTAGTTCTTGGATCTTGGTTTCTTCCTCCACCTTCACAGCCAAGCTGTGTCCCATTAGATTCTGACTCTGATGCCTGCTTCTGTCTTCAAACCTTTCCTCTTCTCACTATGACACTATTATCTCCCACTTATAAGGACATTTGTGATTATACTGGACTCATCCTAGTAATGCAGAAAATACCTCTTAAAATCCTTAATTTAGTTACACCTGTAAAGTCTCCTTTGTCATGTAAAATGACATACACCAGTTTCAAGGCATTCTGTTATGAATATCTTTGGGGGCCATTATTAAGCCTACCACATATGGTATTAACTGAATTGCTATTAAATGTCTTTCTGCTCCAAACAACAGTAGAGAGTAGTCAAATAATTTCTTGTTATATTAATTAAACAAGAAAGCATTAGACTGATGTGGCTCTAATGCCATGGCAGCCTAGGTAAGCAAACCTAAATCTAAGCCTGTTAACATCTCAAAGTAACAAAATCAGAAAGATAAGAACAACCAATCACCAGTCAGCCAGGTTTAAGTTATAGTCAATCAAGTAATTTCCCTTTATCAATTCCACACTTTCTCTATAAAAAAGTCTTCCCCTAGGCTTCTATTAGCAAATGCTTCTAACCACTTCTGGATTGTCACTTCCTGATTCTAACTGATTTTTGCTCAAATAAACTGTCAAAAATTTAATATCCCTCAGTTTACCTGTTACCATCTCTGAGAGCCATATTCATCACAATTCTGTGAGGTACTCCTAAAAATTGCAGATTCATGAGTCAAATCTCAGATAAGCTAAATAAAATCTCTGGACTTGAGGCCCAGAAATCTTCATTTTAAAAGATTCTGCAATAATTATTAAACAAACTAAGTTTTAAAAACCACTACTAGGAGCTAGAGGCTGTGTACTGTTTTTCATCATTTTATCTTGAGCTTCTAGCACAGTATCTGATGCAAACCAGACCCAATGCATGTATGATTAAATGATTGAATAAACAAATGTGTTAGGTAAACTTTAAAATTATCTTTAACCACAAGATTGATTCTTTGATTATAAGGTGAAAGAGAGGAAAAATCAAAAATTTTTAAGACTTTAGAGACTTTCTAAATTAACTCTTAGCTAAAATTTACTCATATATATATTTCATGTAAAAGGAATCTTCAGGATGGTCTAATTTGACAATGGAGGTGGTGAAGCAAGACTCTGAATTAAATAGAGCCATCTCCCACCATTGTCACCCTCTTGGCTGGGATTTTTAGAACAGAGTCACAGAACAACTTCAAACTGATGCATTCACTTTTAAACACTTTGGCAATAAATAATTTTATGATGAAGCTAGAGATATGATTTTAAAAGTACAAAGTAATGGATAACCATAGGGGTTTCTATTAGAGTTAAAACAAAGTTTGAAGCCTGGATTCCAGCTCCCCATGACAGCTATAGAGGTGTGCTGCTCAGTTCTCCTTTCATAATAGAACTTGCTGTTCATTGTGGACATCGTTGCTGTAAACACTGGGATACACAGGCCCCTTCAAATAAATATGTTTGTATCCTTTGAATAAATACCTAGTAATGCAATTGCTGGGTCATGAGGTATGGAAAGAACCCAGATGTCCATTGATAGATGAATGGATAAAGAAGATGTGATATATAAATACAATGGAATATTACTCAGCCATCAAAAATATCTTGTCATTTGCAAAGACATGGATGGAACTAGAGGGTATTTATGCTAAGTGAAATAAGTCAGAAGAAGACAAGCACCATATGATTTCACTCATTTGTGGAATTTAAGAAACAAAACAGATGGACATATGGGAAGGGAAGGAAAAATAAGTTAAAAACAGAGGGAGACAAACCATAAGAGATTCTTAACTGTAGGAAACAAACTGAGGGTTGCTGGAGGAGAGGTATGGGGGATGGGGTAACTCAGTGATGGGCAAGAAGGAGGGCACTTGATGTAATGAGCACTGGGTGTTATATGCAACTGATGAATCCCTAAATTCTAACCCTGAAACTAATAATACAGTATATGTTAACCAAATTGAATTTAAATTTAAAAATTACAAAAAAAATAAAAAAGAACTTGCTGTTCAGTTGCAAAGAGACAAGTTATTTGACATCTTCCAAGAACAGTGCATTCAATGTCAACCACAGCATTAAAAGGCAATGCCATCATCTTGCTAGGAAGTTTCCAGTCAATGAGTATGCAAGAATGGCAGAGCTAGTAAGGCTTGGCCTTTTCCAACCCACTTGGAACTCCTCTAATAAGCAGGGGAGTGCTCCATTGGTTTGGGTGAGTCTTTATTGGATTGGAATTACAGTCTGAGGTTTATGCCCAATTTTTCTTTCTCTCCTCCTTCCTTCCACAGTCAGATATTCATAATCTAAAGAGTTTCCTGCTCAATTCTACTTCCTCCCACTTTATCTTTCACAGGCATTATCCATATCCCTCCCCTTAAAAAAACAACAATAAAAAACCCTCTTTTTACACCTAACATTTTTTTCAACGTGTCCTTCTTGAAGGACTCAAACTGACACACACCCCTACCTGAAACACCTCATTCTACCATCCACTGTAGCTAACCAAACCTTACCTACATTCTAAATTTTGCTCATTGCTGGGTCTGCTTCGTATGTGTGTGTGTCATGCACAGTTGCAGAGGACTCTATGCTCAGAAGGGCCCCTGCATGGTTTAATGCTTTTCTGTTGTCGTCTTGAAATTCTTAATGATTTTTAAACATTTTCCACATTTTCATTTTGGATTTGGCTCCCAAGCTATGTAGCCCATCCTGCATCACTCTCTGCATTAAAAGTTTTAAAAAGATTATAGTGTTTATTATTTCCTCATGAATACCTCAGTTCTTTGAATAATTTTTTCATGTTACTTTCTGAAGTTGGTGCCTCTTTTATACTAAAGTTATATCCTTCTGTTCATTTATATTTTAATTTCAGTGGGAGAGTGTTTGCATGTCTTATTCTCTACCTACAGCATAACCTCTGAGATCATCTTTGAACCTATTTTGTTATTGCATATAGAATTGACAACTGAACATGCAGAAATGTCTGTGAAATGTTTTGTGAATAAATAACACAAAACCCCCTTTATGTGAAAGAGTTACAGGGGCAAGCTTAGATGTGCTAATAAATTTAATGCTTTGTTACTCTTCTCTTCCCTTTACTTCATGAAGTAATGGGGAAAAATTAAGTTTTCCAACTAAAACTCAGTTTCTTCCCAAACATTCTCATTTCCATTTAAAACAGCTTACTTGAGATAAATTCTCAGTCCTTAAAAAATTCATTCAATCTTTCTTCATATCTCCTTCTGGAGGTTTTACTTTGTCCAGATGGAGGTAAGAGAAAAGCCCTGCTGAATGTAAACGACAGACTAACACACATTCCTAAGGTATAGGTCCCATTCTAATTACTTTACATTTATGATCTTCTTTATTCTTTATAAAATTTCTGTGAAAGTGTTACTATTGCTTCTCTCCCAAGAGAATGACCATAGCAAATAGAGTTGGGGGACTACAGCCCAAATTAATTTCCCAAGACCAGGGTCTTAACCAGTATAGTTGTATCTCAGACATAAAGGCTTACCTAATATTCATTTAACAAAAGGTACAGCTTTCTCCATTGATGTGTCTCTTTCCAAACACAAATGGAAGAAACATCTTTAAGCTGCCCATTGGAGTCTACATGTGTGAGAACATAAGACAAACCTCAAATGGAAAATTTAAAAGAAAGGCATTAATTAATTGGACTAGAGATATTTCCTACTTTCAGACCATCAAAAGCACTACATTTTCCCCTTGTGCTTCAAATTACCTGGGAGACTTATCTACTGAAGACAGACCTAATCTGAACAAATGACTATAGCCCTGAGAGCTTCCAGAGCTGATAGGCAAAGATGGCTAGAATTCAAAGTAGTCAATGCAGAATGTGCTGCAGAAAGCTTTCAAAGTACAAATTAACCCATTTATTATGTCCGTGATAATCAAAGTACCATGTTTTGCCTTGTATAACATTTCTCATGTTTTCCATAAACTATGGTTTAGCATCCTTTTGGAGGATTAAAAGTAGAAGTCATTCCTAGTGCTAACAAACATTTTGGTTGAGTGGTATAACTGTTCTATTGGGTCTTGCAACTTGGCAGCTAGTCTCTTCAATTATACTTTTTAAGTAGGACAAGACTCTGAAAGAAAGCAAACCCTTCATCCTGAGTCCTGCAATGGGATTGGATATGCTGTAGTATCTCCCCGAGCCACATTTCCTTAAGCAAAAGTGTGTTTTTGCAGATGGTTCCTTCTGGTCACTTATTGCTACCACCAAACAATTACATTCTCTTTTTTGGTTCCTACAGGCCAGCTATCTAAAATTAAGTTAGAAGGTGCACATTATTTTGTAAGGAGAACAGACTTGATTTAAATAGACTATGATAACTAATCATTCCTTCTTAAAAACATGCTGTGGTTGGCATAGACTCAGTGAAACCTCAGCAAGGGTGTTTGAAGTGTCATGATTTTTAGTTTTATTGTTATATAAAGAACCCCCAAATTGAACTGTTTCTTTTTTTTATACAACAGGGGAAAATAGTGGCTCACCTTTTCTTGTATTATACATCTTCTTTTAATACACTAAAGTAACATTTTTCTATTTTATAGGTGTAGGTTGCTTTTACCTCTGCCTTCCCACCCACTGGGAGCTAAAATCAAAAATACTTTCTATATGCAGCTTAACCCTATTCAGTCTGTAGGGCATGGAATTGACTATTTTATAGGCTAAAATTTGTCAGATATTAGTGATGTCACACAGTTCAACCTGTGAATATTCAAGGTACTCCTGAACATACAGTCTGCAACTAAGTAAACTCCTGAATTAGTCTAGGTGTCAAAGATCTAACAACTGATGTTTCTGGGATGAAGTGTGTGCAAATGTATACCTGACAAGTCAGTCTTTACTCATCTGGGTGTCATGTTCCCTGGTGGTTTTGGATTTCAATTTTCCCAAATTCATCATCTGTGCCTTTTAGTTCCTTTCTTGACTGTATCTCTTATATTATAAATTATGCTTAATAGCAGATCTCAAGCCTTTGCTAGTGATTTAGAGGTGCCCCAGAACATTTTTGTCAAAATTGAAGCATTTTCACAAAGTGGATGACCATTTTTTTTTACAGCAATTCTTTGAGTTACAAATTGGATCCAAAATGTAGCTTGATATTTTTCACTAATTTGTAAAGTTCTGTTAGCAATCAAATAAGAAGCAACAATCAGGTTGAAACAGGGACTGTATTCAATGCATTTCAAAGAATCAGTTGATTCTATTTTTCTACTATGTCACATTTTCTTTTCAGGAATGCAGCCATTATCCTAACATATTCTTTGAATTACAAGTCCCTGAGCGAGAAATCTACCATCTAAATCAGATAACTTTCATAGAATTATCAAAACTTCTTAACAATGAAGGAGAAAAGGCAGATGAGTCTTTTTTTTTAAGATTTTATTTATTTATTCATAAGAGATACAGAGAGAGAGAGAGAGAAACACAGAGACACAGGCAGAGGGAGGAGCAGGCTCCATGCAGGGAGCCTGATGTGGGACTCGATCCCAGGTCTCCAGGATCAGGCCCTGGGCTGAAGGTGGCACTAACCGCTGAACCACCCCGGCTGCCCTCAGATGAGTCTTATATTCAACTTGTCCCTGTTATAACCTCCACAGTCAACTTTAGAATCTAAAAAGAAAAGCATGTTAAGATTCTGGGAAAAAAATAAAAAAAAAACATAACTTTTCTTGTGCCAACTTTAAATGTTTTGATCATTTATATATATTCTATTTCTTTTATTCTTTGCTTCATCTAACTTTTTTTTAACTTCTCATTCTTACTGTATTCCTCCTACCTCTCCTTCTTGCTGAATGTGTTCTGTCTTCTTTCTTTTAGTTTTAATGGTAATCATCAAACCAAGTGTCATAAATGTTGAGAAAAACTGAGAAACCAGTTCCATCTTAGTTAGCAGCATGCTGACAATTAGTGGAATATTTTTTTTTTAAATCTTTCCCTTTTTGAATTTTGTTTTGTGTTATTATTGCTTATGATATAAAATGAGAAACATCCAACTCCCCTAAAAAGTATTTTAAGAAAACAAGTGTTAACTCAATTTAAGTGGGCAAAATTTTATTCCAGTTTATTCTTGAAAAGTTTTCTCAAAGTTAAGTTTAACACCATAATTTTCTTCTGATTCTGTCCCAGATATGATAGAGTAGGTAGCTGGCCAGATATGAGCATGACAAAAAGGGCTTTGGACCCATAAAAGGACAGAGGTCAAGGTCCAGGGACAGATACAGGGGATACACATGATTCTTCATTGTGACCACTGCTCTACAGTAATGTAAAGCTTCATTATAATACATTTACATTGTGATTTTAACCTCCAACTCCTCACGGAGAATGCCTGCCATGACAATTCTGATAAGAACCATATAGAACCCAACCCTCCCCCTCCCAAAATGTAGGAAGAGTCCCATAGACAATTGGCTGCAACATTAGTCAGAAACTGTCCTAGCTATACCTATAACCTGCCCAAGCATAAAAAGAAAAGACAACCCTGATCCCTGTGCAGCTGCCACCTTTGGGCCTGCCTGTTCTCTCCCATCTCCAAAAGTGTTAAACTGCTAATTAATCCTTGCTTAAGAGTTTGTGTCTGAATTCTTTCTTAGCCAAACTCAAGCACCAAGACTAGGGAATGGAACACTCTATTGACAGAGCACTAGTAGTTTATGTAAAAAAGCAGGGATCTGAGTGCAAATCCTGAGTCTTTCTCTTCCTAGTTGATTAATTTTGACAAGTGATCTTCTCTAGATGGAGAGAAGTATTCCTGAGTGGTAACATTCTTATAAGTATTAAATGAGATGACACAAATGCATTCCACAAAATTTAGATGATAAGTAATGTTCATTTCCCAACCCTTAGGCAATCCAGTTATTTGTATTATATTGTTACTGATATGGTAATAACAATTAAAGAGGAAATGAGGGCTATTTATTTATTTATTTGCTGATTATCTGAGTTGTAAAACTTATTTCATGATTGCAGATGCAAATTCCATTATTTGGATATTGCTTTGAAACTCACAAAATCATTTTACATATCATCTCTTTCATTTTATTTAAATAGAATTGTGAAGTTCAGAGGGTAAATATCATAAGTTGTATAGTTCAGAGGGTAAATATAATAAATATCAAAAGGGAGAAAGTGAGTCAGAGTTGTTACATGTTACAGCTAGTGATTGACAAACTGAATCCAAAAGCCAGGTCTTTTGACTTCTTTTCAAATCATGTTTCGAATATACAGTATATAATTAAAAATCAGAAACAATTTTTATCCTAATACATGGTGGTACTGTTTCATGATTGTCAAGGTAGCATAACTAAAAGCATGGACTAAAGATCCAGATAGTGAATGTGCAAGTTCCAGCTCTGCAATTTACTAGTTAAGTAAACATGGATAATTAACTTACGCTTTTATGTTCCTAGTTCTCTCATTTGCAAAATGGGTATAATAATAGTTACTACTTCACTCATTGGTCATGAAGATTAAGTGACAATATATGTAAATTACTAGCATAGGACTTGGCAAATAATAATTTCTATATGTGTTTGCTATTGTCATTATTATCATTGTGTGATATAGAAAGCATTATAATAAGAGCAAGTCTAATGGTGAATAATGGAAATCCATCATATATGAGCTATGCTCATGTATCTCATTTTTATTTACTTCTTCCAATAACATTGTATACTAGCCACACTTTACAGATAAGGAGATTTATACTCAAAAAAGAAAAAAACTAGTTCAAGTTCATGCAACTAATAATACATGTTAGAGAAAGGTTTAAATGCAAATATGTCTTCAAAGCTTATGTGCTTTGGTTATACCACATGATATCACAGAGATGACCTAGAAGCCTAATCAACAAGAAGATCTATCAATTGCAAATATTTATGCACCCAACTTGGGAGCACCCAAATATATAAAACTATTAATAACAAACATAAAATAACTCACTGATAATAATACAATAGTGGTAGGGGACTTAACATCCCACTCACAGCAATGAAAAGATCATTTAAGCAGAAAACCAACAAGGCAACAATGGTTTTGAATGATACACTGGATCAGATATATTTAGGAGATTTCATCCTAAATCAGCAGAGTACACAGTCTTTTCAAGTGCATATGGGGCATTTTCCAGAGTAGATCACATATTGGGTCACAAATCAGGCCTTAACAAATAAAAAAGATTAAGATCATTCCATAAATATTTTCTGACCACAACACTATGAAATCACAAGAAGTCAACGACAAGAAAAAATATGGTGGGGTGCCTGGGTGGTTCAGTCAGTTAAGTGTCCAACTCATAATCTCAGCTCAAGTCTTGATCTCAGCTCAGGTCTTGATCTCAGGGTTGGGAATTCAAGCCCCACATCAGGCCTCATGCTAGGCATGGAGCTTACTTAAAATTTGGAAAGACCACAAATGCAGGAAGGTTAAAGAAAATCCTACTAAAGAATGAATGAGTTAAAATCCTACTAAATAATGAATGAGTTAACCGGGAAATTAAAAAGGAAATAAAAAATACATGGGAACAAATGAAAATGAAAACATAACAGTCCAAAACATTGGGATGCAACAAAAGTGGTCATAAGAGGAAGTATATAGCAATACAAACCAACCTCAAGAAGCAAGAAAAGTCTCAAATATACAACCTAACCTTATACCTAAAGGAGCTAGTAAAAGAACAATAAATGAAGCCTGAAGGAAGCAGAAGAAGGAAAATAATAAAGATTAAAGCAAAATAAATGATATAGAAACAAACAAACAAAAAAAACTCCCTTGTCGGACAGATCAAGGAAACCAGGAGCTGGTTCTTGGAAGGAATTAATAAAATTGATAAACTCCAAGCCAGACTTACCAAAAATAAAAGAGAAAGGACCCATATAAATAAAATCATGAAAGAGAGGTGAGAGATAACAACCAACATCACAGAAATACAATTATAAGATAATATTATGAAAAATTATATGCCAATGAGTTGGGCAATCTGGAAGAAATGGATACATTCCTAGAATCATATAAACAATGAAAGCTGAAACAGAAAGAAATAGAAGATTTGAACAGATCAATAAGCAGTAAATAAATTGAATCAATAATCAAAAATCTCCCAACAGACAAAAGTTCAGGGCCAGATGGCTTCCCAGGCATATTCTACCAAACATTTAAAGAAGAATTAATACTAATTCTTCTCACACTATTCCAAAAAATAGAAATGGAAGGAAACTTCCAAAGTCATTCCACGAGGCCAGCAATTATCTTAACTTTCACTCTTTGCAGATGACATAATACTCTATGTAGAAAACTTGAAAGATTCCACCAAAAAATTGCTAGGACTAATACATGATTTCAGTGAAGTCACAGGATACAAAGTCAATGTACAGAGCTCTGTTGCATTTCTGTACACCAAAAATGAAGCAGCAGAAAGAGAAATCAAGAATTTATCCCCTTTATAATAACACCCCAAACCATAAGATACCTAGGAATAAACCTAACCAAAGAGGTAAAAGCTCTGTATTCTGAAAACTATAGAACACTTATGAAAGAAATTCATAAGATGACACAAAGAAATGGAAAAATATTCCATGCTCATGTATTAGAAGAACAAATATTGTTAAAATGTTTATACTACCCAAAGCAATCTACACATTCAACGCAATCTCTATCAAAATACCACCAGCATTTTTCACAGAGCTAGAACAAACAATCCTAAAATTTATATAGAACTACAAAAGACCCCAAATAGCCAAAGCAATTTTGAAAAAGAAAAGCAAAGCTGAAGGCATCACAATTCCAAACTTTTTGACCCTGGCTGTAGCAACTTCTTATTAGACACTTCTCTGGAAGCAAGAGAACTGAAAACAAAAATAATTGTTGGGACATCATCAAGATAAAAAGCTTCTGCACAGCTTTTGGAAAGGAAATAATCAACAAAACTAAAGGAAATAATCAACAAAACTAAAAGGCAACCTACAGAATGGGAGAAGATATTTGCAAATGTCATATCTGATAAGGGGTTAATATACAAAATGTAGAAAGAACTTATCAAACTCAACATCCCCCCCAAAATAAATAATCCAGTTAAGAAATGGGCAGAAGATATGAATAGACACTTTTCCAAAGAAAACACCCAGATGGCTAACAGACATGAAAAGTGCTCAACATCATCCATCATTAGAGAAATACTAATCAAATCTACAATAACCTGCAGAATGGCCAAATTAACAACCCTAGAAACAACAGATGTTGGCAAGAATGCAGAGAAAGGGGAATTCTCTCATACAGTTGGTGAGAATGCAAACTGGTGCAACCACTGTGGAAAACCAGTATGAAGGTTGCTTAAAAAGTTAAAACTAGAACTACCCTATGACCCAGCAATTGTACTACTAGGTATTTATCCAAAGGAGGCAAAAATATTGATTCAAAGATAAATGTTCAACCTGATGTTTATAGAGCAGCATTATCAACAGTAGCCAAATTATGGAAAGAATCCAAATATCTATCAACTGATGAATGGATAAAGAAGAAATTTTATACACACACATACACACACACATACACACAGGATTATTACTCAGCCATCAAAAAGAATGAAATCTTGCCATTTGCAATGATGTGGGTGGAGCTAGAGTGCATTATGCTAAGCAAAATAAGTCAGAGAAAGACAAATGCCATATGAGTTCACTCATATGTGGAATTTAAGAAACAAAATCGATGAAGGGAGAAAAAAAAAACCAAACAGATGAAGGAGAAAAAAAGAGAGCAAAGCAAGCTATAAAAGACTCTTAACTATAGAGAACAGACTGAGGATTACTGGAGGGGAGATGGGTGGAGGAGGGTTAAATACGTGATGGATGTTAAGGAGGGCACTTGTTATGATGAACACTGGGTGTTTTTAAGCGAAGAATCACTAAATTCTATTCTTGAAACCAGTATTACACTATATGTTACCTAATTGGAATTTAAATAAAAACTGGAAACAAACAAAAAAAAAACAGAAAAGAAAGAAAGAAAAAAGAGAAAGATGATCTAGTACTTTACTTTTCACAAAAGCAAACTAGGGCTAAGCAAGAATACCTATAAATCCTAGGAATATCTGGTAAATAACTGGCCTAAACTAGAAACCAGGATTCCTAAATCAGAGTTCAGTGCTTACATGAAACTAGTCTATGACCTAAATAAATGTTTTGTTTTAATTGTCCATGATCTCATGTTCTAGTCAATGCTTTATATGTTAAAAACTTATTGTAGAGAATAAGGAGAGAGAAGCATATCTTAAAATTAATGAGGCATTCGTTCTCTATATCTACAAATCCTAATAAATGACAGGCAGACTGATAAATAATTCATAGAAGCTAACAAATTACAGTGCATTTGCAAAAATGACCTGTTCTTTCCTTATTTTCTGTGTGGTACATTAATGTCAAAAATAACATAGTGCTAAATATAGACAGCATAGGACAACAAACAATATTGGAATAATGTATTGATGTAACCTATGCCAGAAATGCTAGCAGAGCAATTAAAGGGCTCACACAATTTTAATATGAAGTCAAAAGGACAACCAAACCTTTATTTCAGCAGATATTATTTTGTGCTTGATATTCTTTTTGGAGCAAGGATTTAAATCTTTATTACTAGAAAGACCAATCAGATATTCCAAATTCAATTCCTAAATCTGAGCAAATGGACATTGTTTAGACTTTCAGGAATCACATAAACATGTTATGTATACAGACTTAAATTACTAAGCTACACATCAGTAAGAACTGAAAATTATTGTAACCCCAGGTGTGACATTCAAAATGGCAGATTTCCTGATCTGTTCCTTGAAAAGACTGCATTAGCTGGGAGAGAAAAGATCGAAGATGAGAAGAAAAATCTTCTTTTCTCAAGGGTAAGGGGTACAGTTTGATTTATATCACTGTTTTTCAGTCCTGGGATGAGAACCCAGTAATGCCCTAGCTAACAAGACAGATTATGAAACCTTAGACAAAATTATGGGTTCTTATATATTGAGAAAACAATGACACACACACAAATGAAAACAATCAGATAATAAAGAAAAATATTTTAAATGATAAGATATTTGGGGTCTATAGAAGCATATATTAATAAAGGTTGTTACAAAGAGAAAACATGCACTCATTATCCTGCTCAAAAAATATTAGCCTGAATAATATGTGGTTGAAGGAATGTCAATTGATATTCTAAGCTATAGACCGAGTTCTTCCATATATAGATATTCATTTCATCAAGGGTAGATACTCATTTCGCCACATTCTTCTCCATGAGTTGTGCTTATCTCATGAATATGTGTCGTTTTATTTAAGATAATACTCAGCACACAGATCAGAACTGAGAACCTCTTGGCTTTACAGGATGACCATAGATTAAATCAGGATTCAAATATCAAAATGAACATACTTCATATATGTGTAGAGAAGGAAAAATAATTTTCCTTCTACCCTTCTAGATTCTTGGCTGAAACACCTCTGTAATAAAAGAATAACAGGAGAAAAACAAACAGAAATTAACATATATACCTCCTATATACAATGGAGAGACCCAGGAAAACTGAGTAGTAACTCCTTGAAATGACCCAAGCCATCACCTTGACTATCACCCTCAGCTACTGACAAAAGAAGGTGTTGGGGGATAAAGAGCAAGTTATGGGATGTTTTCAGGCAAATCACAGTAAAGTATGGTTGTCATGCAGATCTAAGTCTCTATTTTCCCCATTTGCAAGAGTTTCTAGAGGTTCTGTCTCTTTCTTTTCCTAGTACAGAGGAGAAACCATTACAAAGGGACATTCCCTTATAAATATAAATGTCTCTCACAAAAGGTTAACTTATACTAGCTTTCAGAGCTTTTACATCTGCTGTTTCTTAAAAACAACCAATTCACAATAATTCTATGCCCAAGAGGCATATTTGGGGGTGGGAAATTATGCTCCCCTTCACATACATGCATTAAACTCATGCTAATGGTTACACATATCATATAACAAATGCTTTCAGAATAACAAAGATACATATTGCAAAATTTGAAACTCTAAGGGTTTGTTTTGTCATATACAGGTTCATAAACTTTATTGCTCTGGAGAATATGAATGTTGCCTGAGTCAAAATCACATAAATAGAATCAATAAATATTAATTGATGTTTTTGATATTCAAGAAAAAGTTCTAGGTAGCATGAGTAAATAGTGATATAAATATCCTCCTTTCCTCTTGAGGATCTACCAGTCCTTTGAGAATATATAACAATAAAATTAAAAATAGGATCTAGTGAAACCAGGGGCAGCAGCCAGAAGTCCTGTTGCTAGATAGTATAAAGAAAAGAAAATGTTTTGGAAGTTAGGGTTTGATTCTAGAATGTTTAATCTAGCATTCCAAAAATGAGAGAATATACAATGTGTGGAGGTGCTTCTTTGGGTGAAATGGTGTATTCATTTCTTATTGCTGCTATAAAAAATTACTACAAACTTAATGACTTAAAAACAATACAAAATTTGGAATGCCTCAGTGGCTCAGTTGGTTAAGTTGGTTTAGTGACCGACTTGATTTCGGCTCAGATCATCATCTCAGGGTCATAGATTAAGTCCTGCATTGAGCCCTGGGTCTGCTTGAGATTCTCTCTCTCTCTCTCTTGCCCTCTGCCCCTCTGCCCACTCATGCTCAAGCTCTCTCTTTCTCTTTCACTCTCTCAAATAAATAAATAAATCTTTAGAAAAATACAAAATTTATTCTCCTACAGTGATGAGTGAAGGACATGGAATTTTATCTCATGGAGGTTATATTCTAGTATTTGACATCTTTAAAAACAGTAATAAGAATTTAAAATGTTATCATAAGGGGAAACGTTAAATCACTAAAAACTTTTATACAGAAGAAAAACATGATGAGTCTATGCTTTTAAAGGATAATTGTATTTGAAGTGATGAATCACTAAATTCTACTCCTGAAATCAATATTGCACTACACGTTAACTAGAATTTAAATAAAAACTTGAAACAAAAACAGATAAAAAAAGATAAGTGTATTTGAGAATGAATTTAGCATGCATAAGTGAAAACTTCATGTCTAGTGAGAAACAGAACCAAGGTTGTATCAGTGGCACAGTATCTTACAGGGCGTTGATTTTTGAAGTGTTAATAAGGTAGAATTTGTAGGATTTGGAGATTGAATATGAGAGTTGTGGAAAAGGAGAAATGGAGAATAATCTCTGTATTTTTAAATTTGGCTGACTGGATGGAAGACAGCACCATTCAATGAAAAAGGCCATACACATTAAAAATAATTTTAGGGTAATGGGTACTAAATGGTTAACAAAAAAATCAAATGGATACATGCAGGAAATGGAAGACTAGATAGGGCTGGTTCACAGGAAAAACAACTGGAGTTCAGTGTATTGTTAGAATACAGATGGCCATTTAACCCATGAAGTTAGGATAAATTCCCCAGGAAAAGTATATAAAGAACTAAGAGAAGAAAGGCTAGAGTCCTATAGACAGCAGCATTTAAAAGATGGTCAGAACAGGGGCACCTGGGTGGCTCAGTCCATTAAGGACTGGCTCTTGATTTTGGCTCCGGTCATGAACCCCAGGATGGGTTCTGTGCTGATTATGGAATGTGCTTCAGATTCTCTCTCCCTCTGTCTCCCCTTGTCCCCCATATGTGCATGCTCTCTTGCACACCCTCTTAAATAAATTAATAATCTTTAAAAAAGATGATCAGAATGGGATTACACAGAGAAATTTGTAATAGGAGTGAAACCATAACATAATAGATTCCAGAGGACTGAGGAATGAAGGAGTAAAGGGTATAAGGATGATGATTGTAGTCTATAGTTCTCATAGGCTTGCTTTTGAGGGGAGAATAAGGGAGAACTGCTACAAAGGGAACAAGGTATAGAAGGCTTTCATTTTTAAGAAAAGGAGCATCTTATAAATATTTTTTGTTTGGCGAAGAAAAACGTGGGGATCAGATTAGAGGTGTTTCAGTGGAAAAATAGGTGCCATTAGAACAGAAAGGACAAAATGTATATTGTGGCCAAAATGGCCCCTTGCCCTTCCTCTGACAGTGTGTGCTGTTTGCATAGGAAAAACAAAACACTCTAATGACTCTTAAATTTTTAAAACATGAATCCAATTGATTGTTCACAGTAGAACTCGAGAGCTTTCCAAATTAATTTTTGGTTCTCTTCTTCTCACTTGTAAAACTACCAAGGGCAATTAACATAAACAGGCCAGTGATACTCCTGACTTTGCAAGGTAATTAACACAGCAGGAAATGCATTCTGGGGCAGACAGTTCCTAGAAGAGTGGGTGGAATCTTAATGGGAGATGAGGAAGAGTAAGCAAGTTAATAATTCCAGACTGTATATAGCTCTCACATCATTAAAGTCTCAAAGCTATTTTTAAAAGGCCAACAACCTGAAGAGACATTTTTACCTTTCCCTCAGCTTCATCAGTGGCCTGGGCTTTCATTACATTGTTGTTTTGTCTGATCTTGGTGTTTATACAGACTTTCTAAAATAGTCTAAAAAACAACCTAATTGCTAGCCTTGCATAACTTTCCAAGTTACTATTTAAGCAATAATGACCTTCAAACTGGATATTTTCTTGGCATTAATGACCAATGGAAAGCATTCATGGTACCAGGTGAATCTAGGGTCCTTTAACAGAGCCTGTCGTTAATGGCCAGAAAATGCCTAACTGGGAGGTCATTAGTGTGATTATAAATCATAATAATGTAAAGAAAAAGGCAAAGTGTTTAAAAGTTACAAGTTGAACATCAAGTTGCCATGGAGACTGTATTTTCCTAGATACAGCAACCTAGACTACTAACCGAAGGAGGACAATTTTCAATTCTTACTATTCCATTTGGTGTTATAACTGCTCTTTGGATACAAATATTGGTCACAGAATCTGAAACAACTACCATTCCTACTGTATAAAGGTGAGAAGAACCTTTGGATGAAAAGGATCCTAGGGAGGTAATTCATCCCAATTTCTGCTATTACTATTATAATGGGCTGAATCACTTTAATATGTTCTTATGTTTACAGATATCCAAAGAAGGACAATATAGACATCTTAAATAGAGGTAAATCCATTTTTTATGGAGTCTAAGGCTCATTGAATTTTGAGATTTCTTTAAAAAAGAGAAATCTCAAATCACTAACATAAAATATCCATTTCACAAGTACCCCTGACACAAAGGGAAATATGACAGAGACAAGTATTTTACCAATTACAATTAAAATTTCTTACTCTTGCAAAATGTACAAAATTATGACCATATAACATATTGCAAGGATCCTCCCCAGTGCACAGTTGAACCTTTTCTATCTAAGGTTTGATTTGCTTCACAGTAAATTCTCTCATCTGTTAAGAATTCTGGAAGTTTAGAAATAAGTCAGAGAAAGACAAATACCATATGATCTCACTCATATGAGGAATTTAAGAAACAAAATAAATGAGCAAAGGAAAAGAAAAGTGAGAGACAGAGAGAGAGAGAGAGAAATCAAGAAACAGCCTGTTAACTATACAGAAAAAACTGATGGTTACCAGAGGGGAGGAGGTGGGTGGGGGGTGGGTGAGATAGATGATGGGGATTAAGGAGGGCACATATTGTGATGAGCACTGGACGATGTATGGAATTGTTTAATCACTATATTGTATACCTGAAACTAATATAACACCAGTTGTTAACTATGCTGAAATTAAAATAAAAACTTTATTGAGAAAAAAGAATCCCTAGAAGTTGGGATAGAGGCCAATACCTCATCCAGTGTATTCTTTCTGTAGATGAGGAAACTCAAGATGTTCAACTGAGGATGTATGAACTAACCAAGTCTCCTAATTCCCACTTTTCTGCACCCACATTCTTTAAATATTATTGGCTTTTAGCAGAGGGGGCTGGCTGGAAACTAACTGATATTCTTTGGGAATTTTGATGAACTGGTGAGACAAAACAAAGAGAATATATTTGCATGAAGCTTCTTGAGGGGAAAAGTATCATAGAGAAAAGAGATCAACTTATTCTGAATTTTAAAACAGATTGTGTGATGGGAACTACTAGCTGCTTAAACTAAATTCTTCTCCCCTTCTTTCATAGTAAATGAATTGTGGCTGGCACATCTCTTCCCAAGTGTACTTGCATGTCCCAGCCTCTTGCAGCTAGGCATTGTTGTGACTGCTTTCTGGGGGTCAATGGCAAAGAAGAAATATAAAATTTCTCTTTTAATTTCAATGCATTGTGACATGCCAGTATAACTGCTCTATTTGAAAGAAGGGAGTCTGGGCACTTCTTATACTAAATATTTAAAGACTATTTAATGTTTAAAACTGCTAATCAATGGATGCTTTCTGTGACCATTTCAAAACATATTAGTAAATGAAATCCTAGAGTATGTGAATAATAATGTCTCAGAGAAGGTCAGTTGTAAAGGGTGAGTATCCAGTAAAAACTAACCTGTGATACCACAAATTATTAAATCTTTTTTATTAACATTTTGAAGATCTTGGTTTTGATTTTTAAATTAACACATTGGTCCTATCATAATTTATTAATGAAATGAGTAAATGAGCTGGAAATATTTATAGGTAACATTATCAAATCATCTCTTTTTCCAGTCAAGTAGAAAAGATATATGTGTGATCATTTCACTTTATCCCCAGAATTATTTTATTTTATCATATGAACAGGGTATGTGTATGTGTATATACATACATGTATATATACACAGATGTATTTATACTGATACGATGCATTGATTTGTACTTCTTGATCAAAATTGAATTTGTTTGAACACCATTTCTTGTTTGAATAAATTTTGATATTGACTTTGAAGGAAGAAAGTCGATAACTGCATAATATACCTCCAACCATAGAAACCAAGTATTCAGACTTCTATCTGTCAGCTGCACATCATCAGACTAGCATGGATGCCCATGAGATTGGCAGCTCTGCAGGGCTTGTCTAAAGGGAAAAAGGTTGTGTAGACTTATGAAAAATCTCAGAAGAAAATGAGAATTAAAGGATGAAAGCTGATTCTCAGCTGCCTGAGTAGATCTAATGACTAAAGAAACAGAATGGTGATCAAAAGGAGGGACTTGCACAAATGTCAAATTTCTACTCCCTTCTCTTCTGCAGGCTGCTGCCTGTGGTTTGGAAACTGGACCATTTCCGAATGTGACTTTTTCTGGGGCCAGACTTTTTGAAAAATTATTTCCTGTACCTTCTCAGTTTTACATTCCTATCTAATTTATGATCTATTCCACTAACTCTTTTCAGATAGGAGGTAACAACCACTGAACTCAGATCAAAAAGAATATCTTTCACCCACAGATTCATCAGACTTAAAAGTTAAGTCTTGTACAAAACAGTGTCTCTGAACACGATGTTCTTTACTTATTTGGGGTTAGTTTTAAAACCAGGACTGGCTCCTGGTGACATGAGGTAGTTACTTACTTTTGATCACTGTTGCTAAATTGCAATGGCATTTTCTAAAGTTGCAACTCCAAGGACACTAACCTGTGACTGCTGGCTTCTGTCTGAGAAAGCACCATATAGGACATCAAGACAAGGAAACACACAGGAGCTAGTTAATGCAGAGGGTAATCAGCTGCCTTGACACCCTAAGGATCTGGGTTTAGAACCAGCTGAGCTCATTGCTTCAAGGAGTCTAAGGTCAGTCCCTGTCTGTTTTTGACACATTGAAAACCATGCCACTATTCAGCATAATTGACAAGTTACTTCTCCAAGGGGACCGTGCACCAAAATTGAGTTTTCTCTGCATTTTTAAAAAACAATATCCAAACACCCACACAAATCTGATAGCTTTTAGCTGCTGACTGTATAATAAAATCTCTGAATTTTATTTCAAGTTGACTTGGCTTCTTAAACTTTTCCACAGAATTCAAAACAATGAAAAATATTCAACATGTTTCTGATATGGCAGCTGGTGATTTGTGAACCCTCAGACCTTGAACACTGTCTTGAGACCCCTAAAACATGATGTTGATACCAAATGATAAAATGATCTTTTAGTTTGTGAAATAATCTACTGGAACTTGGTAAGAAATATGTGTATACTATTTGTATGATGCTAAAAGAACACTGAGATCTTGAAAATAATAATACTGATGTAGCTCCAAAACAGCAGTGCATAGTATAACATACATGTTCAAACTGGAAGAATTTACATGCTTAATTTTGGAATAGAGTGATCAACCAAACCAGCTTTCCATAGTGGTAACTGCAAAAATTATTTTTTTTTAGAAAAGTCATATTTTTCTAAATATAATTACTTTGGGCTTTTTTTTGGGAGGGAGCATACCCTATACCTGTGCATATTGTTTAAGGTTCAATACTTAAGTAATTTGTTTGGGGGACTTTTCTTTAATGACAATATTTTGTTGATAATATTTTATCATTTGCTTCATCTCCTTATGAAAATTTTTTATTGTTATTTCTACTTTTTTAATTGCTTCCCTAAAGCCTGTCCCTACAACTCATCATGTATTTCTTCATATTTATCTCAACTTATCCTTATATTCAAACAGTAAAATACATAGTAAGGTCTTAAAAAATAACTGTCATAAACAGTGCTTCTTGTGATTTCAGAACGTGACATGCTATCTCACTCTTGCATAGCTGAGGACAGAGTTTCTCACATTTGGCACCAATGACCTTCTAAACTGACTAATTCTTTGCTGTTCTGTGCATCATAGAAGGCTTGTCAGTATGCACAGTCTTAACCCCCTAGATACCCATAGCATTCCTCCCCACAACCTCCATTATGACAGCCAGAAATGTCTCCTGATAAATGTGCCCTGGGGAAAAAAATGCTGTTCTTTGTGTTAAGAATGACTTTTCCTTGGCCTTGCCCAGCTGCGTGTTACTTTTCACGCATTGTGAAGTCATCATGAAGTGTCACCTCCTCCTTGAAGCCTTAGTTGAATAACCCAAGAGAAGATACGGGCTTCTCTTATTCTGTTTTTATTAGAATGGCTTCATATCTCAAAATTCTTTGCAAAATACATTTGTCTTTTTCTGCTTATAATAACAATCTCCCTCCTTTTTTTCTTATGCTACTTGAATGAAAAATTAAGGATAAGTATGTTGCCTTTAAGATGATATATCCCCACATTCTACCATAATTCCTGGCACATAATAGAATCAATAAATGTGTATGGATAGAAAAATGATGAAATAAATGACTGAATAAAGGAAGGAGCATGGGAAGTTTATTATAAGACAACTCATAAATATATTTTGTCCTTTGTACAGAACACTAGGCTTGAAAGAAATAGTTCTTAAAATCATTACCCCCATATTCTACACTAAGGGTATTTTGAGGTCATGTAGGAAATTTATTGGGTAGAGTTAAGTATAGGGGTATAAGGAGTCATTAAAATTTTTGTAAATGGAAAAAAGATCCTACAAATCAAATTTTTAAAAATACTATTTGATGAGATTATCACACAAAAGACACTGGTAGCTGACAGGAGCCTATAGTTAGATCCTGTATTCTCCAAAGCTCAGGTGCTAATTAATACTTGTTAGTGGTGGTAAAATGCAATTTTTTGAACAGAAACATTTCCTTTCTTACTATGTTCACATAGACATTGATAGTGTTTTGGTGGCAATTTTTCTCTTCAATTTGAAAATTTCAGTGCTTTTTGTAGCCAATTTCACCTGATACATCATTGCAGTAGGTTAAATAATGCCTGCCCCACTCCTCTCCTTAATCTTTACATCCTAATCCCTGAAATTTGTGGATATGTTACCTTATATGGCAAAAGGCACTTACAAGGTATGACTGAGTTAAGGATCTTTAGATGGGAAAATCAGCCTGGATTATCTTGGTAGGTCCTATATAAACATAGAGGGCCTTATAACAGATAGGCAGGGGATCAGAGAAAAGAAGGCAACGTGACATGGAAGCAAAGAGAGATTTGATGATGCTTCACTGCTAGCTTTGAAGATGGAGGAAGGAGCCATAAACCAAGATGCTAATGGCCTCTAGAAGCTGGAAAAGGCAAGGAACATATGCATACTGACACCTTGATTTTTAGCAGAGAAATTGATTTCAGACTTCAGACCTCAGAAACTTAATAAATTTGTATTCTTTTGAGCCACTAATCTTGTGATGATTAGACACAGAGGCATTAGAGAACTAATACAATCATCATGAGGATTTTAACATATTCTTGGTAAGAATTTTGTATTGAATGTATTACTATATATGTTTGTATATTATTCTTCCATTTTCCAGCAGTAAATTTTGTTCAGTGTTATACAAAATTTTATGAATATTCTAATAATATTTACTCATCCCTTCCCTGAGTAAAGTATCCTTGGGTTGTTGTCAGGGTTCAGTTATTCCAGCAATGGCGCTGTGAACATTCTTATAAGTGGATCCAGATGCACATGTACAAGGGTTTCCATCTATAACAGAACAATGCTATCATAATCTGTCTCAAGAATAAAAGCTTTATGTATATAAAAGGAGATTTATTATGAGAAATTGGCTCATAAGATTATGGAGGCTGAGAAATCTCACAATCTGCCATCTGCAAACTAAAGACTTCAAGAAAGCAAGTGGTATAAAGTAGTCCAAATTCAAAGACCTGTGAACCAGGGGAGCCAGTGTCTGCATTGGTGTAAATCATCCCAGTCCAAGGGTAGAAATGAGATATGGTGTCTCAGCTCAAGCAGTGAAGCAAGAAAAAAAAGAGGCAAATTTCCCCACCTTTTGTTCTATTCAGATCCTCAATGGATTGGATCATGACCACCCACATCCGGGAGGACAGTCTACTTTGCTGAGGCCACTGACTGACCTGCTAATCTCACTTAGAAACATTCTTACAGCCCCACTCAGAAATAATGTTTAATGTGGGTACAGCATGGCCAGTCAAGCTGACACTTAAAATTAGCCATCACATGGAATTTCAATGCATCTATGTATTGAAATGGAAAGAAATGACATCTTTATAATACTGGATACTTGAATCCTCTTAACTATATCTAATAAGCTGATATCATTTTCTAAAAAGAACTTGCACATGTTTTGTTAGGTTTATTCTTATGTATTTTTTGTTTTTGATGTAACAGTACATATTTTTTCCCCAACTTTGTTCCTGGTACTTTGAAATACGATGGAGTTTGTAATCAGTAACCTAGGGGTGCCTGGGTGGCTCAGTGGGTGAGCATCTGCCTTTGGCTTAGGTCATGATCCCAAGGTCCTGGGATCGGGTCCCGCATTGGGTTCCCCACAGCAAGCCTGCTTCTCCCTCTGTCTCTCTTTCTGTGACTCTCATGAATAAATAAAATCTTAAAAAAAAAAAAAAGAAATCAGTAACCTAGATAAACTTTCATATAAACACTAATAATTGATTAGCAATTTATTTAGGAGTTTCTACATCTACAAGAATATAATCGGCAATCCTTTTTCATCTTTCTTATTCTTGTTTTAATGAACTGGCTAAGAATGCAAATGGTAATAAATGGGAAACTTAATTTGTTTCTGATCTCAAAGGGAAAATCTTTGAACATTCCATTTTAAACATGATGGTGCTGAAATGGCTTTTGTTTTATTGTGGAATAGTTTGAATATAGAACAAACAGAATTTTCTGACAGGTTTGATGTGGCAGTGGGTGAAAGAAAAAATCTAATAAAATATGACTTCAGCTTAGTAGAATGCAGTTACTAGGCTCAAGAGATAGAAAGAAGTTACAAAATCAAGAACTTAGTTTTGGGCATGATAAAGTTGAGATGTATAGCAGATAGGCAAGCAAACATGCAGAGTGATCAGTTAAAGTATAAGCATTGATTTTAGAGGAAATGTACAATTAAGAAAGAGAAAGAAGTCAATCATTAATAGTTAAAAGGTACTTAAAGTTACAAGGCTACTAGAAAATCAAGGCATAAATAGTTGATCAAGAAAAAGTTGAAAGAAGTTTGCCCCTAGGCACTCCATCATTAGGAGTGTGAGGTGATGAAGAGAAGCAGCAAAGCCTGGAACAAGGAGCTAGGGAGGTAAGAGGAAAACCAGAAGAATGAAGGAGGTATCTCTGAATCCAAGAGTAGAAAATATTTCAAGAATAAGAACATTTGGTTAATCTCCAATTATTTCTATACTAATAAGGCTTCAATAAACATCCTTACATCTGTATCACAGCTAACCTGTAATAGTTTTCTGGTAGATTAAAATCCTAGGAATAGAATTTTGAGGAAAAAAAAACTATGTGTGTTTAAAATGTTGATAGGTATTATACAACTGCTACCAAAAAGAAATCATTCAAATCTATATTTCTGTCCCTAGTATAAAAGAATACAAATAAGGAAATGTACACCTTGTCTCGGATACCTTTCAATACTTGGGAGGTAATGAGAAAGACCCTGAGGTGGTTTGCCCATTTACAAACTCTGGTTAGCTCAGATACCTCTGTTTTGCAATTGAGCCAAAAGCTAAAAAACACTATTAAACAGTCAATTCCAAAATCCAGCATACAACCAGCTATGTAGTTGGCTCTCAGTGAAGGAGAATTTTCCTATAGTAAGCAGAAGAATAATATTGGAGGCCACTGGTAGAGGGTTATTATGATTATCTAAGAAATCAGACGTGCTTAAGAGAGCTGCAGATAAATCACATCCACTTCCAAAGCTATGTGTTTAATATATCTTTAGACATCTAATTATCACTTCCACTATTTTTATTTTATCCATATATGACCTATACTTCTAGCAATTTAATATGTTAAAAACTAATTCACTTTCTCTTTTGCTTAAGTCTACTTCAGAAGGAAAATGTATAACATGATTGCAAATGGAGAGAAAGTATCACTTTTCATTAAAGGTAGCTGCAATAAATATAATCAATACAAACAATGTTATTAAATTTAAGGTTGATGCTATTGCTTGCCAAAGGCTTTGAACCTATGGCCCATAAAAAGAAAATTACCAAGGTTAGGGGAGAGTTAAAGATATATTTGTTTCTACATAATATTCTTATAGAATTGTAAAGGCATGAATTGAAAAGTTAACATCTGAATTATAGCTTGTCACAGACTGCATGTTTTATATGGAGCAGGATCCCAGTCCATTAACAAAAGAAAAATAAATCTTAGCTATTTTTTCCACTAGAATTGTAATTGCTGTTCGATATGAATGTTAGTGCACAGAACTTGAAGCAAATATCAGTGTCCATCTCATAACACTATAACAAGAATTTTGGCCTAAAATGAGCCTGGGTGGTTAGATATTTTTAACTCCCCTATTCCTTTTCTAGGAAGGGTTACACTTATACCATGCTATGTCAACAGCTTCTAGAGAAGGATTTTTCAAAGCTCATGTTTACATAAATAATTTCAAAATAGTTTTACAGGTGAGAAAGGAGTCCAGAAATCATTCAGTGCAAACATTTCACTTTTCAGGAGAGTAAATTCAGAAAGGACATGTTAGTGGGTGTCTGGGGCAAGAGCCACACACAATGTGGTCAGACTACAAGTCTGTACAGAGTTCACATTTCCTGGACATAGAACTCTCCCTTCTAACAACCTT
Source organism: Canis lupus baileyi (assembly GCF_048164855.1). Taxonomy (NCBI): domain Eukaryota; kingdom Metazoa; phylum Chordata; class Mammalia; order Carnivora; family Canidae; genus Canis; species Canis lupus. The sequence goes on along the minus strand of NC_132847.1, from coordinate 43,522,369 downwards.
TCTGTCAATTTTTGCATTTATTTCAAAGTCTTAAAAAAATCTATTAGCTTTAATTACTTTAAAAGGGAATACGCAGATGATTCTATCCTTGCATTAATTATGGAATATTAGTCCTAGTGGGGAAATTGAAAAGAGGGATGGTAGCCATGGATGTTAGCCACCCAGAAGACATGCGGTGACACATAGAGGAAGAACCTAAAAAGAACCTAATGAAAATGCAAATGTTTTCCATTATCTTTTTACAGACTGAGATACTGTCACACCCAAATATACTGACTGATTTTTGCAGGAACAGATTCCATGTGTGTCTGTATGTGTTAACTGGACAGCAAAACACAAAAAAAGAGAGAGAAAATATTCTTACTAATAAGAGTTATTCGTTCTCTCCTTTAATAATAAATACGTAGAGAGTGCTTATTCTGTTCTAAGCTCTCTTTTTAGGTGCATAGTAGACTCTATTTCATCATTCAAATCGGAAAGGTCAGTAGTAAATCAGCATTGTCTATTAATTTCACCTTTTGGCAAGTCAGGAAAGAATTGTCTAAACCACTATAATCATTTATAGAGTCAATACATGAATTGGTACATGCTCGAGTTGCCAATGATGCTTAGAGGGCAAGGAACTGAAAACGGCACGGTCTAGTATAAAGAAACTTTGGTTAAAGTCCCATAACACTCATATCTTACTACATGTTTTGTTCGTTTGTTTTACCTTAACCTTATGCCTACTTGATAAATAGCTTTTGCTAGGATGAAGTTGCATTAGCCATTATGACTTCTGCCTCCAGCTAGTCCCATAAATCTTTCAAATTTCACGTGTAGCAAATGCAACTAAAACTAAGTAAACAAAACAATGCCCCTGAGAATTGTTTGTTTTGTAACTTTAAGCATAAAAATGTCTTTTCTGAAGCCTGACCTATTTTTACAAGGGTAAGGATATGTGGTCTTTACATTTAGTATGGCAAACAAATCTCCACATTCCCCTCCTAGAGAGAATCAGTATTTTAACACTGATGAAGTTTTGTGCTGAGATGCAATCTTCATCTGATAACTGCTCTGTCTACTATTTGTGTTTTATTTACAGTTGCACTTTCTTTTCAAAGTGAACAGTTTTGCGCCAGAGCACAAATGTAATAAAAATAGAAGGATCTCAATTTTCTTTTTCATCCATCTACATTTTCTGTTGCTCTTCAGTTTTCAATTAAAAGTTAATCTATTTGTAGACAATTTTTTAAAGTTTTTAGTAAATTCCTTCCTGAGGAAAATAGCACAGAACTGCCAATTGAAGTTATAAATAGTAAGGACAACAAACATGATACAAAATAAAAATCAATTTACTAAAAACATCAAGAATTGACGACAGATAAATCAACTTTTATATGGAATCAGAATTATACATGACCACTTAGTGTGTGTGTGCGTGTGTGTGCGTGTGTGTGTGTGTGTGTGTGTGTTTTGCAAACTTCTTGATACAGGAAACCAAGAGAGCAGAGAAACACTAACTGCAGACTTTCTTTGAGGTTTTTCTAACAGTGAAAAATAATTTGTTATTATTCTTACTTGTCTTTGAGGGGGAATCAACCAGTTCAAAAGATTTATCAAAAACCTATTATTTACTATAATGTTTGATTGAGGAAGGATATCGCGATTCCTGTCTTCATGTTGTGAATGTTAACAAGTCAGTTTCATTATTTATTAATAAAGCCTATATATATTCAGATTCCTAGTTAGAGGTTGAAAAATATATTCTACTTTGTGATATTAACCACATCCATATATATAATGTATAGATATATTAATTGTATGAGTGTAATGAATACATATATATATATATAAAGATACTAATAATGGTTTTTGTTGGGTGCTTCATTATGAGTGCTTTTTTTCCTTCTTTACATTTTTTCCTTGCCAATTTTAAACAATGGAAATCTTAAACTCTTACTATTATATTAATATTATTTTATATTTTTATTTATTTATATTTATTGCCTTTTATGAAGGAGCACAATTTAACTCATACAAGTCAACAATTTGTTTCAAAAAGGCAAGATTAAAGATTCAATTTAAAATGTAGTTTATAGGCTGCCTCAATACTATACAAATATGGGAGACTTTGTAAAGTGGAAGAATCATAATCACTGGTGTTTCTTTTCTTTTTTCAAGTCCAAGCATATCAAATATTACATCCATTGTACATGGCAATGTATGAGGCCTGGGTTTCTTCCACAGGTTTTGCCATAAACCCTTTGGTTTGATTTATACATCCAGGCAGCTGATAGAAATCTCCTGCCTATAGTTAGGTTTAGCACTTTTTTAACTTAAAGAACTTTGATCATTTTCTCATTTTAGTATATTGTATTTCCCTGACATTTCTGACATCCTATGTCTTCTATTTTTGTGCTGGAATTGTGTTTCTAAGGCCCCGTTCATTAAATATGGGAGCTTCTTGGGACTTTGTCCTTAGTTCTTTCCTTTTATACCTCTATTTTCCTAAGACAACTCATCTCCTTCCAGAGTACGGACCACCATCATATTCCCTAATCTATATCTGCAGTTCAGACAGCCTTTGTTGTATTCAGGTACAGCTATCCATTCAAACAGTCTATCTGAAAATCTCACAGGAATCTCAAAAGAACATATTCAAAATCTATGTCTTTTGCAACTTTGCTAAACCTCCATTCACCTAATTGTACAGTATATAATCCCATTAGTTATCCTTGGCTCCTGCCAAATTTCACTCAATTAGCAAGGTTCAGATCCCTTCCATCCTACTTCCCCAAAGCTTCTCAATCCATCCATGATTTTCCATCCTCATTGCTACACCCCAAGTCTCAACTTCAATGCTTTCTTTCCTAGACTGCAAAAATAGACTCTACCTATTATTTTTGTTACAACTCATCTACTTGTGGCTACTTCCCAATCTTCACATATTAAATTGCCGCAATAATACTAAAACTATCCTTTAAAACTGCAAAATATGGACAGACACCTGAGTGGCTCAATCCATTGAGCGTCTGCCTTCCACTCAGGTCATGATCCCTGGGTCCTGAGATGGAGACCTGCATTGTGTTGCCCACTCAGTGGGCAGCCTGCTTCTCCCACTCCCTCTGCTGCTCCCCCCATTTGTGCTCTCTGGCTTTCTCTTTTTCTGTCAAATAAATAAATAAAATCCTAAAATATATAAATAAATATTATAAATATATTAATATAAAATATAAATATTATAAATATATAATATAGATTATGGTAGTCTGTGTGATACAGATTCTATGTCTGCCTCCAGCCTCATCTCCTAACTTTCTATATATTGCTTTCCACCTGAGCTCTATGAGATTTTCCCAGTTTCTTGAATATACCAGATTCCTTCAAGCTCTTAGGCTTGTATACTTATAGTTATTTTCCCTCCTTAAATACTTATCTGCTATTTAACTAACTCATACTTGTTTGATAGAGTTCAAGTATTTATTTGCTTATTCATACAAAAATTGTTGAGTACCTCTGTTTACCAGGTGCAACCATAGATATTGAAAAAATAGTGCTGAGCAAAGAAAACAAGGTGTCACTTCCTAACCCATAAGCCTAGTCTATGACAACCACATTCATAAGCTGTTATGAATATTTTTCCAAGGTGTAAAAATCTTCTTAATTGTATTTTTATTATTTATTTAATATCTGTCTTTCTTACCAAATGGTGTATTCCCCAGAGGTAGTGATCAACTGTTTAGTATACAATCAATGAATATTTTTAAACTGATTTTTACTTACGTACTAACGAAAAATCCTCAGGATTATATCCAAATTCCTTGACCTTGTCTTTAAAGCCACGAAACTCCTGACCATAATTTCTCACCTCTTTGCTAAAACTCCCTGCATTCTAGCCATAAGTTATATGTCTTAAACCACTTTGTGTTTCTTATTTCCAGCTTTTATACAAACCATTTCCTTTATCTTGAATGCTCCTTACCAACCTTTTTGTTTGAATTCTTACTTTTAATCTTGCTTTGTGAGTAAATTTATTTTTTTAATGATTTATTTATATGAAAGAGAGGGAGAGAGAGCACACTCATAAGCAGGAGGAGGGGCAGGGGGCAAGCAGACTCCCCATTGAGTAAGTTTTCTTTTTTTTTTTTAATTTATTTATTCATGAGAGACAGAGAGAGAGGCAGAGACACAGGCAGAGGGAGAAGCAGGCTCCACACAGGGAGCCCGACATGGGACTCTATCCCGGGTCTCCAGGATCACACCCTGGGCTGTAGGCAGAGCCAAACCGCTGAGCCACCGGGGATGCCCCCCACTGAGTAAGGAACATGACTCGGGACTGGATCACTGGACTCTAGGATCATGACCTGAGCTGAAGACATATGCTTCACTGACTAAGCCACCCAGTTGCCCCTGTGAGTAAATTTATAAAGCAATCCACACATTGTGAATCTAAGTTGAGTGAGAAACCATGAATATAGATGAGAATTCTGAAAGTTTGACTACAAGAGAAGAGACTAGATGAAAACAGTGATATCTTGATATTTGAATCATATCTTAGTACATGGTAAACTGTTCTGTGATGGATGGAAGAAATTGCTTTGAGGAGATGAAGTAGATGTCAAAGATTGTACTTGATAGTGCCAAAAGAGAATGAAAAGAGGTTGCCTATACACAGCATAGTAGAAGAGAGAAAATGGCTAGTATGTATAATTATGGTCATGTAAAAAAGTGATATATTTTAAGGGAAATATAAGAAGAAGAAACTGAAGGGGGATTGGGTGGCTCAGTCAGTTAAATGTCCAACTCTTGATTTGGGCCCAAGTCATGACCTCAGGGTCATGTAATTCAGCCCTGAATTGGGCTCTGTGCTCAGAGGAAAGTCTGTTGGGGATTCTCTCCCTCTCCCTCTGCTTCTCCCTCTGCTCCTCCCGCTGCTCCCACTCTCTCTCTCTCTCTCTCTAAAAAGAATAAATGAATCTTTAAAAAAATTATTAAAAAAAAGAAACTGAAACACATATATTTTTCTAGGTTATTAAAGTTTCATAAAAGTAATAGTTTTATAAAAGTGACTCCATTAAATGAGTAATCCTACTCATGTGAGAAAGGTTGAATTTGGAGAATAGAGGTAAAACAAAAGAAGAAAAAATCCCAGCAGTGACTTTGGGTTGAGTGAAGAAAGGAGGAAAGAATTTCTGAAAGAAGCATAGTTGTAGAAAAAAAAATGCATTCACGCATATACACACACACACATACACAATATATATTTACTTTTCCAGAGCCTGAAGCTTATGTAATTATGGAAGCTATTTTTCAGAGAAAGAATGTAAAATCCATACAAATACAAAGTTAAGTATAAACCAAATATCCATTAAAATGAGAAAAGAAATTACACGCTTACAAAATGCCGTAAATACCACAAAATTTAGAAAATAACTGTATTTTTCAAAAATATTTTCATTCGTAAGACATAATTTACATGAACAAAAATATGCAAATTTTAGTATGGAGTTTAGTGAATGTTGACTTACATATAAACTGAAGTAATCACCAAGCCAGTCAAGATATAGAACATTTCTTTTAGTTGTGAGCTTCCTTATGCCCCTTTCCTTTCAATTTCCACCCCAAGTCAATCTCTGATCCAATTTTTGTGATCAAAGGCTACTCTTGCTCAATCTTGAATTTCACCGAAGGCATAATTGAATATGAACTTTTAAAATACATGGATGATCTCTCTTGCTGAAAATAATAATTTGGAGATTCATCCATGCTGTTGCATGTATCAGTAGTTTGTTTTTGAAGCTTTGTCATATTTCATCATAATAATGTGCCACAGATTTCTTACTTATTCTCTTATTAAGGGACATTTAGATTGTTTCCAGTGTAGGGTACTATGAATTAAGATGCTATGAACATTGACACATTATGCAGAAGTCTTTATGTAGACACAAGTTTTCAATTAACATGAGTAAAATCTGAGGAGAGAAGAATGAGTCATAAGGCCAGTATCTGTTTAATAGTATGGGAAAAAAAATCTGTCAAGGTGGTTTCTGAAATAGTCCTGGTATTTTTCATTCTCAACAGAAAGGAGTTCTAGCTTTTCCAAAACCTTAGTCTTCTTTTAAACATGAAATAGTACTTAATTTTGTTTTAATTAATATTTCCCTGACATATATGGATTCAGTCAATTTTTGCATAAACAGATGTTCAACATGGGGCAGCCGGGGTGGCTAAGTCGTTTAGCACCACCTTCAGCCCAGGGCCTGATCCTGGAGACCCCAGATCCATGATCCCTGCATGGAGCCTGCTTCTCCCTCTGCCTGGGTCTCTGCCTCTCTCTCTCTCTCTCTCTCTCTCTCTGTCTCTCATGAATAAATAAATAAAATCTTAAAAAAAAAAAAGAAAGAAAAAAAGAAAAAGATGTTCAACATGGGCAATGCGGGTGGCTCAGCAGTTTAGCGCCGCTGTCAGCCCAGGACCTGATCCTGGAGACCTGGGATCGAGTCCCACGTTGGGCTCCCTGCATGGGGCCTGCTTCTCTCTCTGCCTGTGTCTCTGCCTCTCTTTCTCTCTGTGTGTCTCTCATGAATAAATAAATAAAATCTTAAAAAAAAAAAAGATGTTCAACATCAATCGATATCAGAAAAATGCAGAATGTTTTAATTTTGGTAAAATACAATTGCTAAATTTTCTCTCATTTTTAGTGCTTTTTTACACCATTAAAGAAAACTTTTCCTACATTGAGATTGGTTATTTATTCTCCCATTGTGGGAATATTTGATTATTTTTATTTTGGGGGCATTATCAGTAGAACTGCTATAATATTAGTACATGGTTGTAAAAATTTCCATACATTAGTACATGCATATACAAGTCTTTGATGGAATATAATTATTTACTGACCATGGGTAAATTCCCAGGAGGAACCTACACTTCACCAAACTACTTTTTTGTGGGAAGAATCTGTTCCTGTTCCCTTTTCAAATTGGGTTGTTGGGGCGCCTGGGTGGCTCAGCGGTTGAGCATCTGCCTTTGGCTCAGGGTATGATCTGGGAGTCATGGAATCGGAATCAAGTCCTATATTGGGCTCCCTGCGGGGAGCCTGCTTCTCCCTCTGCCTATGTCTCTGCCTCTCTCTGTGTCTCTCATGAATAAAAAAAAGAAATTCTTAAAAAAAATTGGATTGTTATCTATTGATTTCTATGTATTTTTCATGTATTATGGAGTAAAATCCTTTTTGAGATATGTATTATGTGTATTGAGAATATGTTCCCTAGATCTATAGCTTGCTTTTTTTCGTTTTCTTAGTGGTTTTGATGACCAAAATATTTAATTTTGGTGAAAATCAATTTTTTTATTTTTTTCCTTTATATTTCATTACTTTTCATCATATCAAAGTAACTTTCCTGATGATAAGATTAAGCAAATATTTTTCTATGAGTTCTCAAAAAGGCATATACATTTAGATTTTATGTTTATGTCTATGATTCATTTTAAATATTTATATATGTTGTAAGGTAAGTATCAAGTTATAATTCTTTTCCCATATGCAAATATAGTGGTTCAAGCAGAATTTTTTGGAAAAAATCTCCATTCCCATTGGAATATCTTGGAGCATTTGAAAAAAATCAATTTTCTATATATGTGGGAGGTCATGTCTGGACTTTCTACTCTAATTGATCTGTTTATCTATTAGCCTATGCAACATTGACTTAGTAATAGTAAGTTGTTTTTTATTAAATAACTTTAATTTTATTAAATAAAATATACACCATTAAGAAAGATTTTTAGGCATCTCTAGGGAAAAATCTATATTAGAAAAATTGGCCAAAATTGACCACTTTTATTATTAACCAGCAATGTATGAATGGTCTAGTTTTTCAATATCCTTACCAGCAGTTGATATTTTCACTATGCTTTTTAGCCATTATAAATAAGTGCTTAATTATATATCATGGTGGTTTTAATTTGTATTTTCCTAATGATTAATGATACTGAATATTTTTCATGGGTCTATTTGCATGTCCATATCCTTTTCAATGAAATGCTGTCCATATATTTTGCTCCCCCTCTAATTGGTTTGTTTAGTATTCTTACTGTTGGGTTTTGAGAGCTCTTTCTATTCTAATGCTAGCACTGTTATATATGTGGCTTGCCAATATTTTCTCTTAGTCTGTAGCTTGTATTTTCATTCCCTTTACAAAGGTGTCAAATCTAAGAACTTTGTCTGGTCCTAGGGGCCCCTGGGTGGCTCAGTCAGTTAAGCTTCTGACTCTTGGTTACAACTCAGGTCATGATCTTGGGGTCCTGGGATCAAACCCCACTGGGATCAAGCCTGAGTAGGTCTCTGAGCTCAGCTCAGAGTCTGTTTGTCCTCTTTCCTCCCCTTCTGCTTCCCCTCACTCCCCGCCTCACACTTTCTCTCTCTCAAAAAGAATAAATAAGTAAATAAAATCTTAAAAAAAATTTTTTGTTTAGTCCTAAATTCTGAATATGTTTCTTGATTTTTTTTTCTAAAAGGTTCATATTCACATTTTACATTTAAGTTCATGATCAATTTTGAGTTAAGGTCTGAGGTTAATTTTGAAGTTTATTAAAATTTTTTTGTACATGAATTTCCAATTACTCCATTTGTTAAAATGGCTACTTTTCCTCCATAACATTGTTTTTGCTCTATTGTCAAAATCTGTTGGGAATATTTGAGTGGGCTCTCTGCTGGATCCCACTAACACCTGTGGGGAAGGGGAAGGGAAGCATATTAATGATTAGCCGCATCATCTCACACCATCTCATTCATTAAGTCTCACACCTACCTTTTGGAGGAGGTAGAGACTCAGCTCACCTTGGACCCTGCTGGCACACTATCTTAGTGGGGGAATCAGAGCAATACTTGCTTCTGCTGGGCAGGGTAGAGAAACCCTGCATGCTCTGTTAACACCACCCAACTGGGAAAATCTGAGTGGTGGTATTGCTTCCCTAGAGGGGATAAGAGTAGCTGGGTAGACTATCTGCTTCCCATTCCTCCTCACTGAAGTCAGCAGTTAGGCCAGTGTTTCTGTTTGTGTTTGAATGGAATAGGGTAAGTGTTGCTCAGATGTTTTCTTTTCTATATGGCTACCTTTTTACTGATCCATTGATTGGGAGGAACAGGGTTTTCCCAGAGTTTTTTCTATCTGTGTCTATTGGTGGTTATGTTGGAGTCTACTGCGATATGGAGAAAACAATAAGAAAACCCAGAGAACTTACTGTCATGTTGCTGGTCAGGTCCTGAAATCCCTAGGCAGTGTGCCTTTCCTGCACTTTTGAGAGTCTTAGTTTGCTTGTTAGTGCTGCTATGTCCAAGATATTTAGTTGTAAAAGGGAGGGCATGAGAAAAATGGTACTACTCTAACTTGGTCAGAACTGAGTCCTCCAAATATATTTACCTTTTTTTCCCCCTTTTATTATAAGATTCTATGTATTGAGTCTATGAGGGCATTAATGGCACATGTAGTACTTCTATTATAAATATGTGATTCTTCTGATATATACAATATCTCCGGCAGTCTTAAATATATATTATCTGAATGTTTCACACTGTATGATAAAATCACATAACTAAAAGTCATAGATTCTATCCAAACATACATTCTAAATTGCCCTTTCTTCTTCTTCTTCTTCTTTTTTTTTTTTTTTTTTGTTGAAATGCCTTGGGAAAAAACCTTATGCATACAAATGAGAGAATTAAATCCATTTTTTCCATATTAGTATTAAATAAGTAGATTCATTTATCCATTTTAAACATTACATTTATACCAAATTAATGTTTTGAAGTTTTTCTGATTTTTTAATGAAGTTTTACTGTGATATTTTTCTTCCTGTAGGATTGAGGATATATACATCTGTTATATAATTGTTTTTTTCACTAGCTGTTGTTCTATTTATGGTACATCAATGATACATTTGTAATGATGCTATTATGTAAAACCATAAAAATATCTAGATTAGTATGTTATAAATGATTACAAACCCTCTGCGGACCTCTTATGATTTAAGTAATCTCCTCGGTCACATTCTGGATCCTAGACTGGCTCCTTATTCGTTCCTTATTTTCTAATTGCAGGTTGCAGATGTTTAAATGTATTTATCTCTTCTATAGAACTAGCTTCCTTCCTCCTTGAGGCAACTGAAAATTAGCTCTTTTCAGCATAAGGATTTTATCTCTAATTACCAATGGAAAATAGGGCATAACAAAAGGCAGTCAACATAGAACAAGCTTCCGGAATCTTACATAGCCACCCCCTTTGTTGCTCTGGTTCCTTCTTTCTTATTTCCCTATTTGAAAAAGTACCAGAATGGTTTATTTTTTGGTTTTCTCCTTTCTATTGCTACAAGAAGAACTGATTTCTCCGCCTCCTTTCTTGAGTCCTTCACAGCTTCAATTTGACTTTCCTCTAAGACAACCAAAAGTCATTACAGAAATCTGTTGTGTTGCTTTGCTTAGACCTGGCTAAAACTACAGAAGTGTTTCCAGCAATCTCAATATACTCCCTATTTATAAAAATAAATTCACCCTAGACTATGTGTTTTCATAAGCCTATTAGCATTTGTAATATTTGGAAAACAAGAGATGGCTTTGGTGGTTGGAGAGTTATTGTAACACATTTTCTATTGTCCCTCATTATAGAAATTCTGCCAAAGATTAGTGAATGAAATAACACATAAATAGTCTCAACTTTTGGAAACTAACAGTCATATTTACTATGAAGCTAAATATGTTTTCAAATATTTCATCTACTAGCATAGGTCCTTTTCAAGGTTTGAAAATGGACCAAACAATGTGCTTACATTGTTGAATATAAGATTATAATATTTACATGTAAATATTATATTATATATTATATATAAGATTTATAAAAATAAAACACTTTATATATAAGATTTATAAAAATAAAACACTTTAGTGACACTCGGTTTAAACTGCTCTTTCCAACTGAAAAAAATTTTTAAAAATCGATGTAATCTACCATATGAACATAAAAAATCATCTGATGCAGAAAAACATTTGAAAAAATCCAATACATATTTAGGATAAAAACTCTCAGTAATCTAAGAATAGAGAGGAATTATCTCAATTTAAAAAAAAAAAATATGTACAAAAAGCCTGCAGCTAACATCATACTTAATGAAAGACTGGTTAGTGTTCTGCAAAGATTGAGGATAAGAGAAGAATGTCTACTCTAACCACTCTTACACAACATATTACTGGATGTTCGAGCTACTAAAACAATGCAAGGATAAGAAATAAAAAAGCACAAAGATAGGAAAGGAGGAGATAAATTTTTATTTGCATATGATATGTTTATCTATGTTGAAAATCTGAAGGAATATTAAAAAAATACTCCTAGAATTGAGAGATCATTATGACTGCAAGATACAAAATCACATAAAATATTGTATTTCTATATACTAACAACTGGCCTATGGAAACAGTTATAAAAAAAATCATTAAAATTACTCCAAACAAAAAATGTACATGGGTTAGCAAAATATATATGAAATATCTATGCTTAATAAAATATGTATTAGATTTGTGTTGTGAAAATTATGAAATTATGATGAAAGAAATAAAAATAGAGTGACATAATGTGGTTATGGATGGGAAGTAATAGTAAAAAATGTCAATTTTCCTTAAATGAATCAATTGGTGTGATGTAATTCCAACCTAAACCTAAGCAATATTTTTTGCAGACATATAAAAAGTGATTATGATAGCTAAAACAATTTTGAAAAAGAACAACAAAGTGGGAGGAATAATCCTTCTAATATTAAAGCCTCTTAGATAGCTACAGTAATCAAGACAGTATGATATTTGCAGAGAAATAGACACATAGATCAAGGGAACAGAATAGAAGACCCAGAAATAGATCCACTCAAATATTTCCAACTTATTTTTAACAACTGAGCAAAAGCAATTCAGTGGAGGAAGGATAGACATTTTGACAAATGAAGCAATTGTAAATCCATAGACAAAGAAACTGAACCTCAGTCTGAATTTCAGAGCTTTACTCAAAATTGATCACAGACTTAAGTGTAAAACTAAACATTTGAGAAAAATACTTTTAGAAAATCTTTGAGAAATCAGTCTAGGCAAAGAGTTCTTAAACTTGATAACAAAAGCAAAATCCACAAAAGTAAAAATAACGATGATTGACTTCATCAAAATTTTTAAACAATTTGCTCCATGGGAAATCTTGTGATGAGGATAAAAAGACAAGCTACAGACTGGGCAGAAATATTTGTGATCCATATGACTGACAAAGGACCCATATCTACAATATATGAAGGATTCTCGAAAGTCAATAGTAAAAACAAACAATCCCAGTAAGACATGGGCAAAGATATGTCAAACATTGTTAGTGGAATTCTAAAATAGAACAGTCACACAGGTAAAGGAGATGCTAGTTTCTTATAAAACTAAACATTTTCAAACAACCCAGCAATTGCATACTTGGGTATTTGTCCCAAAGAAATCAAAAGTTATATTCATACAGATGTTTATATACATTTGTTTATAAAAAAATGTTATAATAGCCTTACCTATAATAGCCAAATACTGGAGGCAATTCAGATATCCCTCAGCTGGTGAATGGTTAAACAAACTGTGGTATATCCATACCATGAATCACTGCTCAGCAATAAAACAAAACTAATGAAACACGCAACTTGAATAAATCTCAAGGGAATTCTGCTGAGTGACATAAATCCAGTCTCAACTGGTGAAGTACTATATGATTCCATTTATATAACATTTTTAAAATTACAAAACTATTCAGATTAAGAACACATTGGTGGTTACCAGGCAGGGAAGGCAGTGGCTATGTCTATAAAAATATGGCCTAAGGGTCCTAGGTAAGGAAACCATTCTGTATCTTGATTGTGGTAGATACACAAACATATACATGTGATAAAATTGTACAGAACCAAAGATAATACACATGCACACACATACCAAGTACATATAAAACTGGCAAAATCTGAATAATGTTGGCAAATTGTATCAATATCAATTTCCTGGCTGTGATATTACACTCTAGTTATGCAACATGTTACTCTTGAGGGAAACTGAGTGAAGGATATGCAGAATATGTCTGTATCATTTCTTAGAACTGCATATGAATCTGTTATCATAAATTTTTTTAAAAAAATTAAGGAAGCCTTCAATGTATATAGTTAGATACTCTTGTGGGTAGTGGGAAATAGACTGGAAGTAAATTCAATAAAAATCATTAGTTATCTCTAGGGGGGAAATCATCTGTACCTCCTAAAGGTCTTCCATCCATCTTTTCTACCAGCCTTATCTGGATTAGACACCATGCTCCACAGTCATAATATTCCCTTGTTCACACTTTCACCATCCTTGCATTCCTTCCCTTCATCATACTTCCCTGGCAAAAATACAGCCTTGGTTACACCCAACTCTTCAGCCACTCCAGCACATTTCACCCTGCCCCCTGAGAAGAGGACTGTGACCACATAAAAACACACAAACTTAATAACACACAACCTCTATGACCAAAAACTCATGTGTGTCTCCAGTGCTGCTTATATACACCCTCCATATTTCCATTATTTGTTCACTCTCCCAGTCTCCTAGGTACAAATTTCAAATATTTGCTCCTTTTCTCAAAAGTCAAGAGCCTTTTTTCTGCCCCTTATTAATTTGGTGATTTTGTTTCTTTTCTCCCATAGAAAATGAAAGCAAAAGGAGAGCAGTTCCATATTTCCAAATCTGCCAACATGCCTTCCTTTTTTTTTTTCTATTTATTCTTAGGATAGAACATCTGATCATGTATCCCTGCCTAGCACTTTTTTTTTTTTTTTTTTTTTTGGCGGGGGTGGGGTGGACTAGGGTGCATGGTTTGCATTCCTTCTTGATCATTCAGGCTATAGTTCAAAAATCCCATCTACAAACATGCTACAAACATGCTACACTATCTTCCATAGAGAAAACCTCTTCTTTGACCCCCCTATTCTCCTTTAGTTACTGACCTAATATCATTTAGAAAATACTCTAAAAAAGTCACTACTATCCCCCTTCTCCAGATTTTTGCATTTAAGTCTACTCCAATTAGATATTCTCAACCATCATACATCCCAAAGTGCTCTTGTTAATATTATCAATATCCTCCATATTTCCAAATCCAACGACTGGCCCTCAGTTTGAACTATCAGCAATATTTGACACTATTAACACCATAATTCTAAAAAGACTTTCTTATCTTGACCTCATAGGCAATAATCTCTGTAGGTTTTCTTTCTATATCATAAACCAGTTCTTAGGCTTCTTTGTAGTTTCTTCTTCCTCTTCCCTATCACTAAATATTGGAGTTGCTCAGGGCTCAGTCCTGGGATCTATTTTCTTTTTCTGCCTATATTCATTTCCAAGTGACCTGTTCCTGGCTTCTATAGGAGTTCTAAATACCATGTAAATCAACTCCTAATTTCTATATTCAGTCCTGATTCTTCCCCAAATTCTAGACACATAAATACAATCTCTTCATTTGGATGCTTATTAACACATCAAACTTAACATGCTCACTAGAGGATTCTTGATATACTCCTGTTTCTTTTTCTTCTCCCCCATATCAGGAAATGGCATCTCCACCCAGTCCTTTTGCTCAGACCACAGCTTTGGAGGCATAGTTGGTTTCTTTCTTTTTCTTACACTCTATATCCAATTCATAATCAAATTCTATAATTTCTATATTCAAGATATATCTAGAATCTGATCACAACTTACCAGGTCGAATTTGTTTTTTAAAATTCTCTTTTTAAGCTACAATTATCTTTTATATGCTTATTTAATAACCTCCAAACTTGTTTCCCTGTTCTTTGTGACCTAAGGGCTATTCTCCACAACATAGCTAGAATGATCCTTTTAAAATGTACATAGCTTATCTTTATTCTCAGTCTAAGAGTGGACCAAAATTCAGGTAGAACTTAAACCTGGCTTCAAATTGTATAGAGATTTTAAGGTTATCTCATCCAGCTGGATCATTTAGCCTAACTAAAATAAAGAGCAGATTCCTCTATAACTGATCAAGTAAGTAGATGCAAATTTTGCAAGAACAAAATTAACTAAGTGAACCTATATAGAACACCATATCGAAAACTGAAAAGATACTCTTCTTTTAATCAAATGTGAAACTTTTACAATATTTGATGATAAATCATAAAGCCAATCACAAAAATTTTTAAAAATTGGATCCATACATTTATTGATCTGGAAATTACATAAGAATTTTTTTTAAAGGATGGCTAGAAAATACCCAAATATTTAGAAATTAAGAAACACATTTCTAAGTATACCCCTGGTCAAGGAAGAAATAACAATTATCAAATATATTGAGTTGAATGAAAATATTACATGTAAAAGCTGGTGAGGAATGACATCACTGAAAATAGATGACTAGCGAATCTTGGGGCTCTGACCCTTCACACACACACACACACACACACACAGAAACAAATAAGCTGCAAAGAACTATCAGAATCAATGTTTTCAGAATTTTGGAAGTTAGTAAAAAACTTACAACAGTTAAGAGAAAGCTTAAGAGAGAAAGAAGCTGTTGCATTCTGTGAGCACAGTGGCAATTTAAATTGCCCACCCACTATCTACCACTTTCCAGATTGGTGGCAGCCATAAAATGGTAGCCCATACATGTTTCAGGTTGCTAGTGCCAAAAAGAGTAATAATAGGCCCAATTCTCAAAGAACTGTGTCTTTTGTTTTGAGCTATCTGGGTCCCTCAAAGACTGGCATAAAGGTTTGCCTTTGTTTCATCTGACTTGAAGTGTTCCCAGGGCTGAGGTGGCTTCCTTGGTGGGTTTTGTTAGAAGCATATGAAAGCAAAAGTACTAGCTTCTGTAACCTGGAACAAAGAAGAACAAGAAAAACACAGACTTCCCACATAAAAAGCCTGGAAAGGAAAAGGTTGGGAAAAGAGATATTTGAAAAAAATAAGGACTTTTAAAAGCTCACTCGCACACTGGGTAATGGAGAAGTCCATGTGCATAAACATGGCTGAATGCATGTTCAGAAAAGGCTAGAGAAGACCCTAAGCTTTCCCTCTGGCTGGCCTTCATGTTCTATGCATTTAGGAAGTAGGGCTAAGGCAGAGTTTTAAAAGGCCTAGATAAATGTTAAAGGAGTGAACCAATATAAAGCCAATCTATAGAGACCAGGAGAATTTTTCTTTCTTTTCCTTTTTCTTTTCTTTTCCTGTCTCTCTCTTTCTCTTCTTCCTTAGGTTCCAAGCATTTAAGGAAATTGCTAAAATTCTAGCTAACCTTTAAGCTAACAGAACATAGACTTTAGTGGCCACATATAATAAAGACTACAAGGTTTATATGAGATAGTTTAGAAAAGATAATAGGGGGGCCTGGGTGGCTCAGTCGGTTAAGTGTCTGCCTTCAGCTCAGGTCATGATCTCAGGTCCTGGGACAGAGCTCTCCATTGGGCTCCCTGTTAAGCGAGAAACCTGTTTCTGCCTCTCCTTCTCCCTCCCTACCATCTCACCCCCACCCCACCTCCACTCATGCTCACTCTCTCATGCTCTCTCTTGCTCTCTCCCTCTCAAATAAATAAATATAATCTTAAAAAAATAAGATATTAAACAAACACCAACAAAACCAACAACTTCCCACATGTGTACAAATATCATTCTCAGTTGTATTTAACCTAAATATGAAAGGCAAAATTGAAAAATATTTAGAAGTTAATGCAAAAAATATCTTCATTGTCATGGAGTAATGAAGAATTTTTATTAGCAAGATATATACACTAACATAAAGGAAAGAGCAATAAATTAACTTACCTAAAATTAAGAACTCTAGTTCACCAAAATACAGTTATCAACAAATGAAATGCAAGCCACAGAGAGAAAATATTTGCAACACATATAACTGAAACTTATTCATATCTAGACTAAAATTTTTAAAAATAAATAATAACAAACTCCTGTAAACAAACAAAACCAGTAGGAAACAGTGGGTAACAGACTACCCTGGCACTTTTCAAAACAGAAATGTAAATAACAATAAACATAAGAAAAGGTATTCAGTAGTATTTATAATAGGAGAAACTGTAATTGTAAGTACAATAATGTATATCTATACACCTCCATATTTGGCATAGTTTGCCAACTGGTGACAAATATGTAGTGTCCTAATAATGTGACTTTGAATAGGTGTAAATATGAAAACAGTTTGCCACTATGCAGTTAAGTTCATGATGAGCATAACACATGACCTAGAAATTATTCTGATGTTTGCATATATACCAAAATCCTTGTACACATTTCTACGGCAACATTGGTAATAATAGCTTGAAGCTGGAATCAATCCACTTGTTTATCAACAGTACAAGAGATAAACAATTGTATTTTGACATAAAACTACTTTTCAACAAGGAAAAACAAGCTATATCCAATAACCCAGCAACAGTGGATTAATTTACCAATGTAAAATTGAATGAAGAACTAGCACATAAAATTAAAATGTCAATGATTTTATTTTTATAAAGGTCAAAAACAGGCAAACCTAAATTAAATCATATAGGAGTACATGCAGATATTTGAACCATGTAGAAAAGCAAATAAATGACTACAAAAAATGACAATGATTTGTGGTGGTTATTTGGATGTTCACTATTGCACTGTTAGTTTAAATGGATGTATTAAGTTCTATATTTTTGTTATATAGTTTATATGGTAGGGTAAGAAGTATACATAAAACACATTTAAAATCATTATAAAAATGCAAGAATAGTTCTTGGTGTTAAGAATAGAATATTCTGCTCTTGCAGGCGTATTGTCCAGTAAGTTAATTTACATGGAAATGAGTGGAACATTATATGGCACACACATTCTTGAGCAGCTGCTCTGGCACTACTCAACTATATAATGTAGGTGCATATAGAACACCTGGGAACTAAGAGGAAGGTGAGCCTTTGAGAAAAGTTGTGCTTCCTAAGCACTCCCAAGTGTAAGGGGTTTATTATTATCATCTAGCTAACTGTACCCTAGGCTGATGTGACCTGGGGGTAACCTAACATAGTAACATTAGGCAAATAAATGCAAGTCTTGCTGTTTTATATTCAGTATTTATCCAATCCATCTTTCTATCCATAATTTATGGAAAAATCATTTTTGGAAACCACTGAAGATATTATTTTTAACCTCAGTAACATTATTTTATTATATATGGGAAGTAACATGCTTGGTAAAGAAAATTAGGAAAATAGAGAAAAAGAACACACAAACCTAAATGACAATGTAGTTCCAACATCTGTACTATTAGTCAAGTAGTATATAGTGTATAGATCATAGATGTATATTTATATATTTTGTTATGGTATGGAAAATATCTATATATAAAAATGGAAATTCCTTAGCATTGATATTGCAAAAAATATCTTGGTTCATGATTTGCCTTTAATTTGCTTACTATTTTTCAATGCAATTTTTAAATTTAACATTTTTATGTAACCACTTCTATCAGAATTTTTAATTATAGTCTTTATCTTTAGTGTCATGTTTTGAGAGCCCTTACTATTTCTAATTTACAAAGCTATTCATAGTTTTGTCTGAGATGTGTCTGGGTTATGTTTTTAATGTTTATATGCAATATAACTAGAATTTATTTTTATTTATTTGTAAGGATAGGATGTAATTTTATTTTTAACTAAAATAGCGACCAATTATCCTAACACGTTATTAAATAACCTATCCATTTACTACTCATTTCACATTCTTTGTTACAATATAAATGCTCATGTTTACCTTTGACTTTATGTTAGCCTTACACATTTTCCCACTAATAAAACTGTACTGTTTCTTGAATACAATAGGCTTTAATTATTAGAAAGCTATAGCACATTTTAAAATATGACATGTCATTTTATTAAATTTTCATTCCTTTCCTGACTATTCTTATTCAATTTAATAGATGTATTTTACTATCTTCTTATCAAGTTCCAAAAATATCCTTTTGTGATTATGTTTGCAACTGTACTTATGATTGTTTTATTATTTTTTATTTTTTTAAAAGATTTTATTTATTAATTCACAAGAGACACACACAGAGAGAGAGAGAGAGAGGCAGAGACGTAGGCAGAGGGAGAAGCAGGCTCCATGCAGGGAGCCCAACGCAGGACTCGATCCCGGTACTCCAGCATCACGCCCTGGGTGGAAGACAGGCTCTAAACCGCTGAGCCACCCAGGGACCCCCCATTTATGATTGTTTTAGGGGAGGAACACTTCCTTTTTGATTTTTGTCATCTTTCCTTAATTATGGTGTGTCTTTTCTCTTTTATTCAAATAAATTATTAAATAACTTACCTTATACTTTTTCTAACATCAGCCTTAAATATTTCTAGATGAGCTTATCGGTGTTAATTTATACTTTTGCTTGTTTTATATACTGGGTCTCTTGTCATTTTAATTTTTCCACTTGACTTTCTAACAAATTATTCCTTTGAAATTATTTCTTATGATCACTGCTCTTTGAATATTTATTTTCTCTGTAGTACTCAGGTTACTTAGTATTTTGCTAAGTCAAAATAAAGTTAGGCACATGTATCTTTCCATGAAATCTACCAGCTTCTAGGGGGCAGATACGTGCAAGAAAATAATTCAGTTTTTTCCTTGATTTAAACTGTTTTCTATTCTATTATATCCTATCTATTTTCCATTATATTGCATTATATTTTGAAGTATTCTTCCTTTTCTATTTCTTAGCAACAGAAATTTATATCCTTGAGAAAGAAAGAAAAAAAGAAAGAAAGAAAAAAAGGAAGGAAGGAAGGAAGGAAGGAAGGAAGGTAGGAAGGAAAGAAGGAAGAGAGAGAGGGAGGGAAAGGAAAGGAAAGGAAAGGAAAGGAAAGGAAAGGAAAGGAAAGGAAAGGAAAGGAAAGGAAAGGAAAGGAAAGGAAGGGAAGGGAAGGGAGGGGAGGGGAGGGGAGGGGAGGGGAGGGGAGGGGAGGGGAGGGGAGGGGAGGGGAGGGGAACAAAAGGAATCTGTATCCTTGCCTGTGTTGTCTTTTCTCCACAGTTCTTGTTTCTGAGTTTTGTCTTAATCTCTATTTTTTCCAGTGGACTTTTTAAAAATTGGGGCTAAAAACCTGTCAACAATTGCGTTATCGACTTAATTCACTTCTTTATCTTTCTTTAACTCACTGCACTCAGGCTGCTCCACCTGCTGCACTCCACCAAAATTGTCCTCGTCAAGATCTCAGTGAGCTTCTTGCTACTAAATTTGATGGAAACCTTTTGCTTATCTTACTATTCCTCTCAGCATCATTTGAATTTTAACATTCTCACCCTCATTGAGTGCCATTTTTATCAACATCATTATTTCTATGACTCCACATTCCTAATTTTCTTCCTTTTTCTCCAAGTATCCCATGTGAGTCTATGTTATGTTAGCTTTTTCCCCCTTTATTTGTAACTTAAATGTTAATCTTAGCATAGGTTTTCTCCAGAAGGCAGACACTGAGGTTGCATGCAGGTAGTTTAATTTAGGAAGTAATCTCAGGGAACAGCAATAAGAGGCTGGGAAGAGTTAAATAGAGAAGAAGGGAAAGCCAATATAAAGATACAGTATTGAGCTGCTCAGTGCTGCAAGCAAGAAGCAATCTTGTTGGAATCCTTTGAGGCACTCAAGCAAAAGAAGCCTCAAAATTCTTATACTCAAGGGATAGGAGAGAGGACAATTTATCCATTAGCTCTCTTGTTGGTCAAGGACAATCACATGGGGTGTAACTTGTTCAAACTTTCAATTTTGTACCTGTGTGTAAGTGCTGAGCGTTCTCACAAGCAGTCCACTCTCCTTAACCAGAGAAATCTTAGGGCTGAAAGGAAGAAATGAGTATGTGTAGCTGAGCTGAGGTGTGTCTGGGTACACCTCTGGGAGCTGTTTGTGGTGGCAGCAGCAAAAGCTATAGACATGGTGGGCTGAACCCATGTGAGATGGGGACAAAAAAGTGTTTGAAATGTACTCTAGTGTTTCTTCTATTCTCGTTCCACCCATCTTCCTTCGAAAATTCTCAATTGACCCTGTACCATCAATTAACACTTATCTCTACACTTTCCTAAGTTCCAGAGCTATATATGTCACTTGTTTTCATACATCTGTACGTAGATATTCTGTAGACACACAAAACTAATACTCAAAAGTGAAGTCACTATCCATTAGTTGAATAGTAAGTGCCAGACTCTGTTCTAGATTTTGATAGAGAAGACATGAATAAAACAGATTCAATCTCTGACTGCTAAAATTTAGACTTTAGTAAAAAAAAAAAAAAAAAGAGAGAGAGAGAGAGAGAGATTTAATAAAGATAGTAATCAAAGCATGGGAATGCAAGCCATTAGAAAGGTAACCAGGAGAAAGAGTGACATGGGCTAGACTAGGATATTTTGTGCAGAAACTGTAGGCAAGTCTCCAACAGGTAAATAGTGGCATGAGCAGTGGATATGCCTAAAGGTAGATCTGGTAGTGATTAGGGTTACTTAGTGAGATGAAAAAAACTCAAAAACAAACTTTGTAAGTAGTCTTAAGATGAAATTTCAGGTTATTTTCAAATGCAACTAAGACTATATGCACTTCATCTTCATTGTCTTCAGAATAAAGTATAAACAACTTAGAAGATCTGTAAAGTCTAGAGAGAATCTGGGCATTGCTTACTCCTCTTTTTTCTAACTTAGCCTATCTGAGTGAAGCCTATGCTTCCATTCAGACTGAACTATTTTCATATCCCTGAATGCAAAATGCTTTCTTCAATCTTCAGTGACTTTTGTACATTTTACTCCTTCTTTCTATATAATAGCTTTGTTCATCCAACACTCTGCCCTCAATACTTCACCTGATGTTGCATCTGATCTTCAAAATTTTTACTTTTTCAAAGTTTTTATTCAAATTCCAGTTAACATATAATGTAATACTTGTTTCAGGTGCACAGTAATGATTCAACACTTCCATATAACACCCGGTGCTCATCACAGCACGTGCACTACTTAATCCCCATCAGATAGTTCATCCATCCTCTCACCCACCTCCTCCCTGGTAACCATCAGTTTGTCCTTTATGGTTAAGTCTGTTTCTTGGTTGCCTCTCTCTATTTTTTCCCCTTTTTTGATTTGCTTTGTGTCTTAAATTTCACATGAGTGGAATTCTTTCACTTAGCATAATATTCTCTAGCTCCATCTATGTCATTGCAAATGGCAAGAATTTATTCTTTTTATGGCTGAGTAATATTCCATTAATTAGCAAATTATACTTTAAAATGTACTTAGAAATTGTTAAGACATGTTTATTGTATTATGTTCTTCTTCCTTTATGTCATTTATTCCCATTGCAGTATTATTGACTTCTCAGAAAAGCTCTTTTCATCTCAATGTTTCCTACTTGTATCATCTTCCATCTCATATTTCAGAGCCAATACATTCTTGAAATTCTTTTAGAGGACAAAGCAAGAGTTTTATAAAATTTCTTCCCATTTCTGCTAAAATATTTTATTTTGGTCTTTAATACAGCAAATCTTACACTAATCTTTTTACTGTATGAGAAACAATCACTATAATTAAGACACACAAACAAATAACAAATTCAGAAAGCATATTTATTTATTTTTATTAAGATTTTATTTATTTATTCATGAGGGACACATTGAGAGAGAGGCAGAGACACAGGCAAAGGGAAAAGCTGGCTCCCTGCAGGGAGCTTGATGTGGGACTCAATCTCAGGACCCCAGGATCACACCCTGAGCCAATTGAGTTACACTACTATTTTGAAGAAAGGCATCTTTCCTGCCTTGTTAATTTTCCCCATTCTCACTGGTGTGAGGTGGTTATCTCATTGTGGTTTTGATTTGTATTTCCCTGATGGCAAGTGATGCAGAGCATTTTCTCATATGCATGTTGGCCATGTCTATGTCTTCCTCTGTGAGATTTCTGTTCATGTCTTTTGCCCATTTCATGATTGGATTGTTTGTTTCTTTGGTGTTGAGTTTAATAAGTTCTTTATAGATCTTGGAAACTAGCCCTTTATCTGATATGTCATTTGCAAATATCTTCTCCCATTCTGTAGGTTGTCTTTTAGTTTTGTTGACTGTATCCTTTGCTGTGCAAAAGCTTCTTATCTTGATGAAGTCCCAATAGTTCATTTTTGCTTTTGTTTCTTTTGCCTTCCTGGATGTATCTTGCAAGAAGTTACAATGTTGGAGAGGATGCGGAGAAAAGGGAACCCTCATACACTGTTGGTGGGAATGTGAACTGGTGCAGCCACTCTGGAAAACTGTGTGGAGGTTCCTCAAACAGTTAAAAATATACCTGCCCTACGACCCAGCAATTGCACTGTTGGGGATTTACCCCAAAGATACAAATGCAATGAAACGCCGGGACACCTGCACCCCGATGTTTATAGCAGCAATGGCCACGATAGCCAAACTGTGGAAGGAGCCTCGGTGTCCAACGAAAGATGAATGGATAAAGAAGATGTGGTTTATGTATACAATGGAATATTACTCGGCTATTAGAAATGACAAATACCCACCATTTGCTTCAACGTGGATGGAACTGGAGGGTATTATGCTGAGTGAAGTAAGTCAGTCGGAGAAGGACAAACATTATATGTTCTCATTCATTTGGGGAATATAAATAATAATGAAAGGGAATATAAGGGAAGGGAGAAGAAATGTGTGGGAAATATCAGAAAGGGAGACAGAACGTAAAGACTGCTAACTCTGGGACACGAACTAGGGGTGGTAGAAGGGGAGGAGGGCGGGGGGTGGGAGTGAATGGGTGACGGGCACTGGGGGTTATTCTGTATGTTAGTAAATTGAACACCAATAAAAAATAAATTAAAAAAAAAGAAAGGCATCTTTCTTTTTTGCCTCAATCATTATGCATGATTTTCCTTTGCTTAGAGTTTCTTTATATCTTCTGTAAATTACATAGTTCTACTCATCTGTTACTCCCAGCTGAAAAAAAACAATCATTCCCTTCTCTTTTCTTTTAAGTTTTGTACACATTGGTACATAATTGTTTTTACCTGCCTTCCCATCCTGCTCTGATTTCCTTGATGGAAAGGATGCATATTACTTATAACTATTTTTCCTTCATTGACACAGACCAAATATTTACAGAATAAATAAATGCTTTGAAATGAAAAACAAGTATTATAGGCATTTTATTACTTTGTCATTTTACAGGTTTATTAATATGTAATTGAAGTATATTAACCTGTACATGTATAAAGTGTATAAATTGACGGGGGGTAGGGGTGGGTGGGGATGGGCAAAATGGATGAAGGGGAGTGGGAGATACAAGATTCCAGGTATGGAATGAGTATGTCACAAGAATAAAAGGTACAGCATAGGGAATATAGTAATTGTATTGTAATAATGATGTATGGTGACAAGACACATGGCAGCTACACTTATTTCTGTTAAGCATAGCCTAATGTATAAAGTTATCAAATCACTGTTATATACATGAAACTAATATAACATGGTGTGTCAAATATGCTTCAATAATAATTAATTAATAAAAATAAAGTATATATATGCTTAAAAAAGTATATATATACTTAAATAAAGTATATATATATATATATATATATATATATATATATATATATATATGGGCCTGGGTGGCTCAGTGGGTTAAGCATCTGCCTTTGGCTCAGGTCATGATCCCCAAGTCCTGGGATCAAACCTGGGGTCAGGCTCCCTGCTAGGACAGGAGTCTGTTTCTCCTTTTCCCTCTGACCCTACCCCTGCTCGTGTTCTCACTCATGCTCTCTCACTCAGTCTCTGTCTTTCAAATGAATAAATAAAAAAATAAAGTATATAATTTGATGAGTTTTGACATATAGATAAACTCTTAAAAAACTTACCACAAAACGGGATCCCTGGATGGCTCAGTGGTTTAGCGCCTGCCTTTGGCCCAGGGTGCGATCCTGGAAGTTCCGGGATTGAGTCCCACATCGGGCTCCCTGCATGGAGCCTGCTTCTCCCTCTGCTTGTGTCTCTGCCTCTCTCTCTCTATGTCTATCATAAATAAATAAAATCTTTAAAAAAAAAAAGAACTTCCCACAATTAAGATAATGTACATTTTGACCCCAAAAGTTTCCTCGTGCTTCCTTCTAATTCTTCCCTACTCAATCCTCTCAATATCTCTAGTAAACTACTAGTCTGCTTTCTCTCTTTAGATTAGTTTTTATTTTCTAGAATTTTATTTAAGTGGAATCCTACAGGATGCCCGGGTGGCTCGGTGGTTGAGTGTCTGCCTTTGGCTCAGAGCATGATTCGGGGATCTAGGATTGAGTCTCGCACTGGGCTCCCTGCAGGGAGCCTGCTTCTCCCTCTGCCTATGTCTCTGCCTCTCTCTCTGTGTCTCTCATGAATAAATAAAATCTTTAAAAAAAAATGGAACCCTATATATGTACTCTTTTTTTCCCACTTCTTTCATCATATTCTTTTAAGGTACCTCATGATGCCACACATAACAATAACTAGTTCCTTTTTATTGTTGGTGAGATTTTATTGTATTGATAAAATTTGTTTATGTATTCACTTGTTTTAGGACACCGTAAAATGAATTAGCACAGGAAAGCTTCATGCAATTTAAATGTTATTTTGACTTTTGATTCATGTTTAGACTATTGTGCCTCAAAAAAAAAAAAAAAAGACTATTGTGCCTCTTTTAAAATAATTATTTATGTAAAGCATTTTTTTTCACTAAAACAGAATGAAAACAGAAATTTCCATGAGTTTTAAGGCCTAAGCTCAGAACTGGCATAACCTCAGTTCGACTAAATGTATTTTCAAACCAAGTCACAAATCCAACACAGATTCAAGGGTAAGGAGGGATAGACAAGGGATAGCCTCTTGTGAAAGAAATGTCATGTGTCACTTTGATGGCCTTTTTTGTATACAATCTATCAAGAGAGAATTGATATGAGTTCTACCAACAGGGAAATGGATGCATGAATTTTGTTAAATTAGCATAGATGCATCAATACATCTAAATGAGCACTGTTCTTGTTAAGGTAGTCAATTTGGATGCAATGCTTAAAATTTTAACATTATATCAATTTCCCCAAATACTGAGAATTACTAGGTTGTGCATAAGGTATTGTTCCTTTATTATGACTTTCCACTGTGTGAGTAAAACAAAGTAAGCAATTAAAGCATTAACCTTCCAAAACCATCAATGTGAAGAATATGCTTCTGAGGCAGACTCAGGAGAAATGTGATAGGATGTCTTGCTTTTTAAATTTATTTTCTGCTAGAGGGGAGTAAAAGGCAGATTTGAGGATTTTTGGTGATAGTCTCTAGCAACAGCTTTAGTCTTCTCTAATTTAATCTGCTCAATGAGGAGTAAAAACAAGATGGTGACACTGAGAAAAAAGAACCATACACTTCTACTTTACCATCTTGCTTTTCCAAGTATGTATTTTCTGCTTTTGTTCTGTGGTTTAAAAACAAATGAAAGAGCTAAGCACCCCAAAGAAGACAACCAGAAGAACAGAGCCAAAGAGCTGTGTGTAAAGAGTGTAACCAGACACAGCCAGAAATTTTTAGGGAAACTAGAACATGGTACCAGAGGCATGCAACAGAGATATCTGGGAAGCCATATCAGAAAGAATACATATATATTTGCCATTTTTTCTTAAGGTGAAGGGGACCTTCTACGTATTTGGAACTGATAGCATGACAATTTTCAGTTTCCACATTTTACCTGCTGAATGTAGATAGATACTTGATACTTTTTTAAAAAAAAATTAAACTTCTTTCTGAAGACTTTGTGTTAAAGGTGTAGCAAGGGGATAGTACCAATTCCTATTCATTTCTTATGGCAATCATTTTCTACTGTCCTGTGTAATGGAAATATACTGGCAAAGACAGTTCTTAAGAAAGGTTAAGACTTCCAAAACTGAGAACATTTATCCAGAATGAATATCTTAATCCAACCTTAATAAAAAACATTTATAATTTTAAAGTATTTGGGTAAACTTTTTTTATTGACAAATTGTTACATATATGTATATTTTTGTTTATTTTTTACTTTTGAGGAGGATTTTATAACCCTGAAAGAAATAAAGTCTCTCAAGCTGAGTATGGTGTTCCTAGGTATCCTCCTTAAAAGACACAAAGTCCTGAACTAACATCCCTACTTGTTGAGGTTGCAATGTTGCATATGAAGGAGATTCATATACTTAATTTATTCTTAGGGTGAGCTTTTGAACCAAAATCAAATTTAAAACCCTTGGATATATGCCCACCTATACAAAAGGCAGAAATATTGGCATATAGAAGATAAAAATTTGCAAGATGGCACAATGCCTAGAGAAAAACATCACAAAATCTGGGCTCATCCCCAACTTCATCGTTGACTTTCCACATAACCTTGAAGCTTATCATTTAACTCTTTCAAAGCCTTGTTTTCCCCAACTCTGTAATGTGATACTTAAGAAATTTATTTTATTCATATGCAACTGAATGTATATAGACTGTCTTTTGGGGATACAAAAGAACCTGGCAATATAGGCTGCTTCTGGAGAGTGCTCACTGGTTGCTGAGTAACAAGTATGTAAAGTATTTCTCATTGTATATTCATTTACTTCTTTTGAATCTTGTACCCTATGTGTCTTATTGAAAAAGAGAAGAGACAAGATGAAGGGAGGGGAGGAGAGGAGAGGGGAGGGGAGGGGAGGGGAGGGGAGGAGAGGAGAGGAGAGGAGAGGAGAGGAGAGGAGAGGAGAGGAGAGGAGAGGAGAGGAGAGGAAAGGAGAGGAGAGGAGAGGAGAGAAGGAGAAAGGAGGGAATGAAGAAAAGGAGGGAGGGAGGGAGGAGGAAAAAAAATCTTGAAACCATTTACTTTTTAATTTCAATTTTTTAAAAGATTCTTTATTTATTTATTCATGAGAGAAACACAGAGAGAGGCAGAGACACAGGCAGTGGTAGAAGCAGGTTCCCACAGGGAGCCCAATGTGGGACTCAATCCCCAACCTGGGACTCCAGGATCACACCCTGAGCCAAAGGCTGGTGCTTAACCACTGAGTCACCCAGGTGTCCCAAAACTATTTAAATTCATAGATAATCCCAAATCTTTGGGTAACTGATATTTGTTTTATTCATAAAATATTCACTTTATTTTGAAAAAAATGTTCATATGGTTTATCTTTAATATCATTTTGCATGATTTGGTATGACTTTTTCATCTTACAGTTTGAATACTGCCTTATTTTATCAGTGATTTTTTTTCCTGCTTCTTATCATTTACCCTTAACCCAAGAAATGGGGTAGTCAGATGCACCATACTCCATGAAGTGATCACCCTGAAATGAATAGGAATGATGTCACCCTGTTTATTATCTATTAATATAGAATCATCTGTTATCTATTAATACCACGTTATACTATGTTATGTAATAACATTCCTTGGAATCCTATAGAAGCTTGAGGAGGGAATTAGACATGTATCACTTCCTAGCTCATAACTTCTTAATGACATCATTCCACTCTTGAATATAAGCTGACTCAGACCAACTCATTTAAGGGTAAGAAGGAGGGACAGATGGACACAGGCATCTTAAAAGGAGAACTTGACTGAACACAGGAAGTGAGAAAAGAAGTGAATCAGCATATGCTGCATATGTTTTATGCTTGGATGCTGAAGCAAAAAAATAGTGGTGCCTCCAGCAATGTGGAAAAGGAGGCAACATTTTACTAAGGTTACTGATTCAGTCTGGCCTCCCAATTCAACTGGGTGTCGAAAATGTATGGTTACTTGGAAGGAAGGATTGCAAGAAAAGAAGTCTTTTGGGGGCAAGAATTTTAATGTGTACAAGCCACTACACTTCAAAGACAAGCACCAAATTTGAAATGTTGCTGCACTGAGGTTCATATGTTGTGTGAGATACAAGCTCAGTCATCCTCAAGCTTTTGAAGAGGAAGCAACAAGCGGCAAACCAGGAAACATCAAAGTGCCTGCCCTGGATTGCTGGGGGAAGGTGAAACTGCAAGTGGCTCTGTTAATCGTGCTCGGTGCGCTGAGGCCACAGCCAGTGGATTGCCTGGAACACAAAGGGCTCTCCTCATTAACTTCTGCTTCTCCTTTTGAAACCTCCCAGCGGACAGCAGAGTTCTGTCAGCGAGCTTGCACCCTTATTCCTTAGCTGTGAATCACTGACTGTGCGGTGACTGCCATGTCATGAGGTGATGCTGTTCTAGGAGGAAACATACTGTTGATATTTTTTCATGAACTTCCTTAAAAATTTTTCAAAATGCTTGAGACAATCCTCATTCCCCATGTCCTGATAAAAACTCCAAACCCTTGCTCAAATCATCACACGTGATCGCTGCAATGGTTCACCCAGTATTGTTAATTTCCAGGTTCTTTGTTAGTCTACGCAGTGCATGTTTCAAAGTGCCTTTAAATGTGGCATCCAGCGATGTGACCACTTTAGAAGATCTGGAGTATTTAGGACATGGGATGACCAGTGGTCTTTATGAGCCATAATCAACGTGGAGTTTTTGATTTGGAGCTTATTTATTTATCATTATTGTATTCATGATTCATTTCCTGAAAACCTACTTTCTAGCTCACACTGTCCTTGTCTTTGTTGTTCTAGCAGTGAAGAGATAGGAACACAGTTTCTGCCCTCAGAGCCTATGGAGATATTCTGAAAAGGTAGTGGCTGAACCCCAGTCATTCCATACTGACAGTGGAATGCCTTCTAAGTATTCCAAAAGCTTCAGTATCACCTCCCTGATTTCTACAGCTCTAGTTTATTCCTCTCTCAATTTGTCCGCCTTGCCACCCCCTTCACATTAGATTTCTTAAACATTAATGATGATGTTATGCCCCTAGTTGCAAAGAAAGTATCAGTTCAGTTCCCATTGGCTATACAGAAAAAAATGCAAATGCTTTAGTTTCGCCTACAAACAAATGGGATCCTGGCTTTTGATCCTGGCTTTTTCACCATATGCTCTAGAAGCAATGGAATGTTTTGTTTCCTCCCTACTCATCTCCTTTATTAGTGTGTAACTCCCTCTGGAATGCCTTTCCTTAAATGTCCTTAGGTATCCATGGGACCCAATCCTTCATCACTTGTGGGCCCTGTCCCCTTTACTGCTTTCCAAATAACAACTCTTATTCCCCACCTGGGGGTATTTGCTTCTGCACCTGTATTGCATTTCACTTTAAAAGATAAAGCCACATGGCTGTTATGTAGGTACTTATTTTCCAGTTTTCACCATTGCCTACCTTGCACCTTGTAGTTATTATAGTCACGAGGGCTTACAGCTATTTCTAAAATTAATAGATTGGATTAATTAGATTTGTGTTTTATTGACTGTAACTATCTTTTCAAAAAATCAATCTGGATCATTATCCATTGTCTCTCAACACAAGTTTTATTTATTTATATTACTTATATTGGCAAAGGCTATATATAATGAAATGAAATAAACCACCATATTCAAGAGGGGATTGTGCAAAAGTGGGCACCATTAATTTCTGAAAGAAAGTCTACTTCTGAAATGCTTCAGCCATTTCTACTCAATTAAAAAAAAACAATGTACATTTAAAAAGCACTTGAAAATACCAACAGAACAGTAACTTAAAGGGCAAAGCAGACTGGCTGGAAGGAGTGGACATGAAAGTGCTTCAACGCTCATTGCTCAGGACGGCTTACAGGGTTTGGATTTGTCAGCTTATCCATTTTGCTTTACTCTATTCTGCTATGATGTAGCAGAAATCTTTTATTGCTCTCTGAATATCCTTGCTTCCAGTAATAAATGCAATGATCTTCCTCTTTCAAACCCAACAATTAAAATACAACATAAAACTGGTTCCATTGTTCTTACGACATGGATCCGGAACATATGTTCACTACTTCTCAGCTCACCTCGGCCCTTGTTCTGCTGACTTTTTGACTTCCTTCCAGACTTCCTAATCCTATAGACCCCACTGTAATTTCAATTAAGCATCTATTGGAATGGCAACAGAGAAGCTTCGGCATTCTTGGACATGAAATTTCTCTACTCTGAACCCCCTTCCATAATTCTAGGAGTATATTAAATACACATGGTTCCTTTAAAGAAAAGAATCTAATAAAATTGTAACCATCCACATTGACTTAATTGTCAATTACCTATGCTGATAGAGGGGGGAATCAACAACTTTTAAAACACAATTTGTTTTGACACTCAGCTTATAAATTATACAATGTTCCAATTTTATATAAGATACAGTGTACACTTGAATAAGCTGGTTTACTTTCCTTGTTAGGTAATTTATTTATATTTATTAAACTGATATAAAATTAATATTATTTTGACTTTAAAACAATTGTTTGCTTTAATGTTATCCATATTAAATTCAGTAACAGGGCAGCCCAGGTGGCTCAGCGGTTTAGCACCGCCTTCAGCCAAGGGTGTGATCCTGAAGACCCAGGATCAAGTCCCACGTCAGGCTCCATGCATGGAGCCTGCTTCTCTCTCTGCCTGTGTCTCTGCCTGTCTCTCTCTCTCTTGTTTCTCATGAATAAATAAATAAAATCTTTTAAATAAATAAATAAATAAATAAATAAATTCAATAACATTATTTCATTGGTCTGCAGTTGAATACATGGCATAACTTAAGTTGGTTTAGATTTAATGTTTGGTGATTTAAAATTTTTTTAAAGGAAGAAAGGTAAGTTCTAGTACATTTAACATTACATAAGCATGTGGGAAATGACAACATCAAATGAATCTATACAACACAGAGCTTGTAGCAGACTGCAATGACTAACATACTAGGAAGTGTTTGAATATGTGTTTGTAAGGGATAAAGAAAGCCTTTGTATAATTGTTCTTGGCACTTTCTTTTCATGTCTTCCTATTAGATTTTCTGCACTTTATTTCTGCCCATGCCACAGCAATCCTGATGAATGTCAATGAAATGATAAGTTGCTTTCCAGTCAGTCATGTGAATTTTTGAGGGAGGTGGTAACAAAATGCCAACACACTTTAAATATATATATATATTCTTTGTAGATTGAGTCACTCATATGCCATAGTATTTTGATGGTAACCATGACTACACTGTGTGATTTTGACTGTCCAATATCTGCTCATCTCAGCTTATTCTCTTCCTATTTACCTCAAAGAGATGCAAAAAGCCATTTTGATGTAACAGTGAAAATAACAAAATACTATAGTCAGAGGGATTATAAAAATAAGGGGCCCTCTTCAATTTTGTGTTTCCCAGGGATTATTTGAAGAGTAATAAAAACTCATGGATTTCAAAAATGTTATAAAATATTACCATAAGAAAAAAGAAGCAATAAGACAGTATCTAAACCAAATGATGTATAAGTTGACACATTCAAGTTACATACCAAATATAAAAGCAACTGATCAGAAAACAAAACAAAGCAAAGCTAGTATCATTTTCAACAGATGAGAGCCCTTCTAGAACCTACAAACTTATGGTAAAGGAATTATTGTCTTTTTTTAAGCATAAAGATAGCAAAAGAAATAATAAAGCAAATTTCAAATATACTAGTACACAGTAGACCCCATTTCACAGAAACAGCTCTTCAAGGAATGATACAATTTTAAAGTGGAATTCCTTACACATCTTACAGTCCAATTTAAACACTGAAAATGAAGTCAAAGTAGCATCGGGTGTAATAATAACCATTCATATAATCGGGCAAACTACTGTACATACTGAATCAGCTCATGCCTACAACTACAGCCCTGTAAATATCAAAACCTCTGAACAATTTAGTGTCTTGAAACATTATTCACTAGTTCACTGGATTCAAATTCTGCATCTTTTACTGGTTTTGTAACTGTGGGTATGTGATTTTAGCTATTTTTGCTTCAGTTTCTAGACAGATCTCTTTATATGTTCCACCTATCTCTGATCATTAAAGTAAAGTATGAATCTGTTCAGGATGGCATAATTATCTTACATTGGACTCCTAATCCCCTCTTCAAACACTTAGGGAAGATAAAGTTTGGGTCAAAAAGAAAGAAAAGAAACATATTTAGACCTACATTTGCCAGTATTAGCAAATAAAATTATAAGATGCCAAGTTACATTTTAATTTCATATAAATAGGAAATAAGTTTTTAGGCATAAATATGTCCCAAGCATTAAAGGGACAACCCCACCTAGTAACCCTACTTAGACCAGAAATGGAATGAGAATTAAAAGCAGGTAAAGAGGATGAACCATGGGTCTGCTGGTCACTGTTGTCTGGAAATAAGTGGTATCAAGGGTCTTGGTATCAACTGGACAAAAGCAAATAAAAGTTTCATGTAAAGTAAGGTCAAATTAAAAAAAAAACAAGGTCAAATTCATTTGGCATGAAGAAAAGTATACAGAATTCAAAAATAAAAAGCCAAAAAAACCCTGTCAAAATTAGTCTCTAATTGCAAAGTGAATAAATATAATGCTGAGATTTAAAAGACCACAGTATAGGCCAGCCTGGGTGGCTCAGCAGTTTAGCACCACATTCAGCCCAGGGTGTGATCCTGGAGACCTGGGATCGAGTCCCACGTCCAGCTCCCTGCATGGAGCTTGCTTCTCCCTCTGCCTGTGTCTCTACCTGTCTCTCTCTCTGTGTCTCTCATGAATAAATAAATAAAATCTTAAAAAGAAAAACACAGTATAAACAACTAGTATATGAATTATATCAGAATAAAACTGATTTTATGTAGCAGTTCAACCATTATAAATTATTTTGGAACAATTATTATTCTTAAGTTTATATACACATATTCATACATACATAGATTCTATTAAGGAGGAGTAGAGCACTATTAAGACAAAAAGAAATTTAAAAATTGATGTTAAAAAGAATCCATTATTAATGTACTAAAAGTCATTGAATTATATTATTTAAATGAGTTGTATTTCATATGAAGTAATGCCTCTCTACAAAGCAGTTAATAAAAGAATCAATTAAGAATCTTTCTAAATATATGTACATGTATGTATTGTGTTATAATGTGTGTATATTACATGTGGGTATGTGTGTGTGTGTGTGTGTGTGTGTGTGTGTGTGTGTGTGGAGAGAGAGAGAGAGAGAGAAACACATTATAAAGCCAAAAGAGTTATCCAAGAATACAGCACAGATAAGGAAATTAAAAAATTAAAAATATCAACTACTTACAAGTCACTTAGAAGGGCATATAGGGTGCTGGGTATTAAGGAGAGCACTTGTGATGAGCACTGGGTCTTATATGTAAGTGATCAATCACTAAATTCTACTCCTGAAACCAATATTACACTATATGTTAACTAACTAGAATTTAAATAAAAAGCTGAAACTAAATAAATAAATATAGAGATAAAATAAAGAGAAAGACATTTAGGTTGTTTGCTGATATCTCAAAAGTATAATGAGAAAAGAAGGCAATGAAATAATATCTTCAACATTCCAAGAGAAATAACCATGAACCTTGGATTCTATAGATACACCTATCTATCTAAAGAAAGATGTGCCAGAGATGCTCAGATTTCACCAACATCTTCTTGTTCATTCTCCTGAACACATAGTTAGCCTACTTTCCCCTTGCTTGCTTGAAATTAGGTGGAATCCTGTCTGAGTTCTAGTCAATGAAAGGTGTTTGGGCTTATATGCACCACTTCTTAGTATAACATGTGGTTAAATAATCCTTCACTCTTCTTTTTACCCATGTACTTTCATGAACTTAGAATCCTAGCAAATGTTAGAGACATAGGATAAAAAGGAATACCCAAATCACTAAAGGGAAAGCTGCTTGCTAAATACTCAATTCTACTTAATATGAATGAAAAATAAACTTCTATGATATTAAGCTATTGAAATTAGGTTTTGTTTGTTATAGCAGCAGACATAACAAAAACATTTTAGGATAAACAAAAGCTGTGTTTACATCCAAAAGGCCCACACTAGGAAAATCTAAAGAATGAACTTCATTGGGATATAAAAAGAAGCGTGAGCAAAGATCAAGAACGTCCATAAATATCTGAGTAAAGTTCTATACATATTGATTATACATAACAATAATACCTAATATGAAAGTATAAAGACTTAATTTAAGTGGTGGATAAAATATATATGTAGGGGCATAGAAATCAGAATAAAAGCATTTGAAAAGGGAGGTATTACTGAAAAGGAGGATAAATATATTATGATTATGTTTTGCTAAATATACATGTTAAAATATCTTGACTGCTAAGAAAGGTAATAGATATTTTTTCTAAAATTTCTATACATATGAAAGGAAAAATAGATTCCCTAAAAAGAGAGTGATATAGAAGAAAGGAAAAAAGCATTCAAATAAAAATGAGAACAAAATAGATTAAAAAAGAAATAAAGATTGCAAAATAAATTAAGAAAATTGCATGCAAATGTAAATACAACAAATTTCAACCTAAAAATTATAAAAGTAAATTTTGAAAAATCCATCTCTATGTTGTTTATGGAATGCACATAAAACAAAAGTTACAGAAATAATAAAAGCCAAAGTATGGTGATATACATATGTCAAGAAAATGCTTAACAAAATTCCATGAGAGAGAAATTGATGGTATGGGGAAAAGCCAAACTCATGATGGAATAGATCACTTAATAATGAAAGTTTCAGTTAACAAGATTGATTCAGTTCACCATGATGACCTAAATGAAGAAATTATTTACTCAACATTTATGGAATGTGGCTCTTTAAAATTAGAGAACATACATATTTTGCAACACACATGAAATGTTATAAAAATCATTACATGCATGGCCACAAAGCTCATTTTACCAAAGTTTTAAAAAATACATTTCAGAAATGATACTATTATACAACCATGGAATTAATCACTTAAATAACATAATAATAATTGAAATAACGTATTTAGAAATTTTATTTTATTATTTTTTTATATTTAGAAATTTTAAAACGAAGTTCTAACATCTAATTCCTCAAATAAGTTGTATCTGAAATTAAAAACATTTAACAGTAAGAAGTTAAAAACTTGTGGAATACTAATAAAGTACAAATAGAAGGAAATAAGAAATTGCATAAAAATAAGAAAGGATTTAAATTCCATTTAAATTTAATTTAAATTTAAAAAGTTATAAATGAATAAAAAACTCAAAGTAGAAGAAAATAATTTAAATTAAATAAAACAATTTTTAATTATATATTATACATATTTCACAAATCAGATATAGTCAATGGTGAGAAATACAATGTAAGAAGATTGGTAAAAATGATACTTTTGCAAAATTAAGCAAGAAAACAAGAGAAAACATAAACGGTATTAGGAATTTATTTTATATAACCACAGATGCTGTAGAAATTAAAACAAGTAGATGTTAGATATGTATGCTATTGTCTACCATAAGCAAATGGGTTTAAAGTATAAAAAATAAAGTAATTTACTTAGAAAGTAAACATCTTACTTCAATAAAAACACTGGGTTCTTATGAGTTTATAAGTGAGTTTCACCAAATATTCAAGGATAATGCAGTTTCAAAACTATATGCTCTTCTAGAGCATATAAAAAGAGGAGCCATTCCCCAAGATTTTCATTTATATTAGTTGCAAAAATCTTTATTGTCAAATTAAAGAAGTATAGAATAGGATAGGAAAATTATAAGGAATTCTCACTTGTGACTATAGATAGTATAGATAAAGAAATTTTAAAGAAAATATTACAAAAGTTAGCCTCATATTATTTTAGTGATGAAAATTTGATTTCATATTAGGTAATTTATTATTATAATTCATTATTAACAAACTAAAGGAGGAAAACCATATACTCTCCTCACTCGATGCAGAGAATATTGAATAAAACCTTAAATCAGGCATGATTCATAACAATTTTAAAAATCCATAGAAGTAAAAAGTTTTAAACTGATATATGTCTACAAAAACATTCTATACAACAGATACCAACTGATGAAACACCAAAATAATTTCCTTTAAATAAGATACTGATGCCTGCTACCTGTATCTGTTCAACCTTCTACTATAGGAGCTATTAGTTCAGAAAAATAAGACAAAAAATAAAATTATTGAAAAGAGAAAAACTGTTACTTGCAATTAATACATTTTTTCTATGTAGCACATTAAACATAAACTATAGATAAGCTTAAAAAAATATTTAATGATGAAGCTTCTGAGTATATAATTAATTTAAAAAGTCACTTCATGTTTTATTATAAAACAAAAATTATAAATTTTATTACTAAAAATTTATTTTAGTAATAAAAAATTCTACCTTTTTAAATAGCATCCCAAACTGTGAATAATACAGAAATACATTAACAAAAGATGCTGAAGCTCTTTATCTAGACAATTATAATGAAAAGATGTTAGGGAAAAACTAAATTAAAAAATAAAAAAGACATTGTTGGACAAAAAGTCTCAATATTGTAAAGCTATCATTTCTTCCCAAATTATTCAATAGGTTCAGCATGCTTCAAAGAAAATTCTTAAAATTTTTTGAATGGTACCTAAGTTAAGTCTGAAATTTTTATAAAAATACACTAACAAGGGATCCCTGGGTGGCGCAGCGGTTTAGCACCTTCCTTTGGCCCAGGGCGTAATCCTGGAGACCTGGGATGGAATCCCACGTCGGGCTCCCGGTGCATGGAGCCTGCTTCTCCTTCTGCCTATGTCTCTGCCTCTCTCTCTCTCTCTGTGTGTGACTATCATAAATAAATAAAAAATTAAAAAAAAATACACTAACAATTAAAACATCCTGAAGGAGGACAAGACCTACTGAAATCCATGATAAATAACTTAGTATAACGTTAGTGCAGAGTTGAAAGAATCAATAGCTGAAATGGCATAGGGACTGTATAGTTAAAGCCATTAATTTATGAAAAAAATGATTTTGACAGACTAGACTTTGCAGAACAGGAGGGGAAATAATGTACCATTTACAAAGTGGCAAGGGAAAAGAGCATATATATGTATAAATAAATAAATAAATATCCTTACCTCACAACATACATAAAAACATTTCTATATAGATTAAATATTTAAATGTGAATGACAAAAGTGTACACATTTAGAAGACTGTGTATATACACATAAACATATATTCATAATCTCATATTCCATGAATCTCATGATAAGGAAGGGATTCTTAAACAGGAAAAAAGAAAAGGGAATGAAGTAAATAGTTGACATCTTCCATTAATTTAGGTGTCCTTGTATGTCTTAGAATTCTAATTTTCTTGAAAAAGAACTTGAACAAACTTTTACTACATTTATTCTAGAGTCTTTATTGCTATCAGAAAAGGAATGTTATATTTTCTTTTTGTAAGTACATTTTCTACTGTTTACGGTGTTGTAATGGAAACAAGAAAAAGGAGACCTAATTAAATACAAAATAAGCAAAAGAAAGAAACTTATAAAAAACAGAGCAGAAATTAAATAGCCAGAGAAAAGCGTTAACAATAGGGATGGTTTTTAAAAATCTAAAGTTACTTCTTTGAGAGGCACAAATGGATAGCCAGATTGATATGAATAAAAAAGAAAATAAAAATCACCAATATGAGGAATGATAAGCTTAATATTGTTAAGATGTCTATTCTCCCCAATTGATATATACCTTCCATTCAAATAAAATCAAACCTAGTAGATTTATAATTCTACACCTCTGTGCAAGAAATAACACGATTTTAAAATATATAAGCAAAAATCAACAGAACTAAAAGGACAACTGAAGGGATTTACAATTGGAATATGAGTCCTTAACATATATTCTTGAATAGTTGATAGATCAAATAGAAAAGTAACCCGTATGAATACTGAAGATATAAAAAAACACTATTGATGAAAATGACCAATATAAAAAAAATCAAATGGTTGGAACACAAAGGCATTGAATATAAAATTTTAAGGATTTACAATAGCATGAAAGAAGATCAAGTAGCTTGGAATAAGTCTAACAGACTAAAACTCAGAAATTTTATGGAAGCTATTTAAAAGGACTCAGATATAAGGAGGGATAAATCATCTACAAAGATTGGAAGATTCAATATTGCAAAGATTTTGATTGTTCCCAAATTGGTTTTTACATTCAATGCAGGATGACTTTGCCTGCTATTTTGGAGATAACATTCATAATATTTAGGTACCTAATAGATGTAAGACAGAGAAACATGGGATGAGATTTCTGAAGTTTTAAATCTGGTGGCTAAGAGGGTCAAATGTCATTACATCATGTTACCTGTCCCTTTCCAGACTTGAGGTATCAAAATGCTGACAAATAGAATTAGTCATATACTTTCTCCTGAGGTTTCCAGACAAAATTCCAGACAAAGGTTTCAAAATTATTCGGAGAAATTTTGGAATAGGACAAGAATTTTGAGGAAAAATCACCAAAAATTGCTGCCCCATTGACAAGTTAGTACAATTTGGTTGCAAATCCAATCCATATTTATGGCAGGATTTTCTTTATAAAATATAGCATTAATCTAAGTTCACTGATCCATTCATTTAACCAGCGTCTCAAATAAGGGATCAAATGTTTCATTAGGACTTTGCTAATAACAGTGCACAATCTAGTTTTATTGAGGAATTTGGAATTTTTAAGTATTATTACATCTGTCAATGGGCAAGAAATTTTTAAAAAATAATTAAGAAAATAATGGTTGATAGACTACAAATGATATTCACCCATAAATTATATTAAGGCAGGACACTAAAACAGTTGTTAAAAATTAGAGTTAGGTTGATAGATTTTTGGAATCTATTTGTGCACATATGATATTCATCTAGTACTGCTATTTTTGACCTGCAAATGGCAAGGATGCCTGAGCAACTGTGGCTTTATAGTTCACAAATCCTGTCCATACATTATGCATGGATGTATTTATACACCCATGAATACACATATATACATATACATTATCATATATAATTATTATATATACACTGTTGATTGATTAATATACAATTTCTGATATATATGGATATAATTTTTTATTGCATAAGGTTTTCTTTTATTTAAAAGGTCATTCACAAAATACCATATCCATATATTAACTTTCTATCATATAGTGTAATGTATAAAGTGTTTGGAATTCCATTCTTATACTTAAAAGTCAACTGGATTTCCCAGAAGTTTAGATGAATTTATTCTGGTCTGCATCTTTTCCATATTGAAGATATAAGTAGGTCATCTTAAAGCATCAGGTTTGATTACAACCACATAATCTACACCTTTCTTAACTATTGGTATTACACAAATGATTTTTATTTAAGAAGCTAAGATGATGACAGGCTAAAGAAAGGAAAGGAAGAAGAGTTCTGTAAATTGCCAAGACCTTGTAACAAAGGCCAACTAAGAGGGGCGCCTGGGTAGCTCAGTGATTGTCTGTCTTTGGTTCAGGTTGTGATCTCAGTGTCCTGGGATTGAGTTCCGCATCAAGCTCCCTGCAGGGAGCCTGCTTCTCCCTCTACCAATGTCTCTGACTCTGTGTGTTTCTCATGAATAACTAGATAAAATCATAAAAACAAACAAACAAAGACCAACTAAGAAAAGCCAAGTATACCAGCTAGTGATGAACTATTATTTGAGCACATTGCACTATATAGACCTGGCTACCCCTCAGCCCTCTAGTCATGCTGGTGAAAGTCTCTTTTCTCTAGGGCCTTAGATACTGGCTGACCCTGAATTGCTCTCAGTGAAACAAACTAGGATTCACGTGCCAAAGAATTTAAAAATTGATTGTAGTAAGTACGCAAGCTCCAAAGGGGTGTGTGTCTGTGTGTGTGTGTGTTTACACAAGCAGAATTTTTATTAAAATGGTCTGTCATTTAGTACTAATAAATTCATGGGACTTTCTGTCATTAAGCTTTTTCTCTATCAATGATATTACAAAAGCTAATCCAAAGTACTTTTATATATCATTACAATAGGTATTTTATGATCAAAAATGTTGGGAAACAATCTAGAATATGATAATAATTGATCATTTTAATGAGAAAATTGTTTTATAATGGATAATAATTATGAATTTTATATTAATAAGCAATTCTTTAATGATTAATGTACAGTTTCCTACCCAGTTTTATAGTGTACAAAATGCTTTCCCATGTGCTTTGTCATTGGATTTCCAGCTAACCTGGTAAATTTTATTATAATTT
The DNA here is from genome assembly GCF_048164855.1 of Canis lupus baileyi. Classification (NCBI taxonomy): domain Eukaryota; kingdom Metazoa; phylum Chordata; class Mammalia; order Carnivora; family Canidae; genus Canis; species Canis lupus. Next base: position 43,481,200 of record NC_132847.1, on the reverse strand, counting down.
TATAAATTTTATAATATACAAATGCAGAAAGTAAAGTTCAACAAGATTAAGCAGGTTACTAAAATATCACACTTTCTAAGTCTCTGATTTTTTTTTTAAATTTTTATTTATTTATGATAGGCACACAGAGAGAGGCAGAGACACAGGCAGAGGGAGAAGCAGGGTCCATGCACCAGGAGCCCGATGTGGGACTCGATCCCGGGTCTCCAGGATCGCACCCTGGGCCAAAGGCAGGCGCTAAACCGCTGCGTCACCCAGGGATCCCTAAGTCTCTGATTTAAAATCAGGTTTCAAAACTAGATATTCACCCAACAAGTACTTTGATTTTTTTATACCATATTTCTATGACTTAATGAAGACATTGAATAGGTCATTAAATTTTATCTCTGGGAAGATTAACACTGTCTTATCAAGGTATTCAGACCCTTTAAATTCTATTTTAACCCTAAAATGGAGTTGTAGGGGGTATATTAGATTGGCTGGTCATGGTGGCATATTCTGATCATTTTATAATTTTAACAATCACCACCAGCTCTAGTTCTCTCTTGGTCTTTTTTCTCCCCCACACTAAAATTCCTAGGCTGTTGAGATGCAGTGAAATTTGAATGTAGGGAGAACATGGATTTGTGTGTGTGTGTTATTCATAATACTCTGTATAAAAATATCCTTAATGAAAGAGGATTGGAGTCTTTCACATCATTATAACAAAACAGAGCATTTATGCAAATACCTCCATTGAGTGTTTCCATTATCAGACTATTCTTCATTGATTCATGCAACAACAATATCAACTTGATACCATAATGACTTAAAAAGAACACTTTTCCTTGAGCAAATAAAACTCAGTGACTGCTTTTTTATTTCAGTAAGGTACTCCTAGACCCTCTGGATATTCTACGGCCGCTTCCATTCATAAAAATAAAGAAAGGTAAACTAGACCAGAGGTAAAGAAGATGAATATATTCTCTTGCCTCATTCAGTATGACATGTCAGCAGAATAAACATGCAATATCAGTGCTACAGTCATCGTAAACATCAACTCAGTTATTTTATGGTGAAATTCTCTTATAATTCATAGATTCACTTTAAACCATTCATTGAGGTATAAGACATTGTGAGCTATAAACACTTCATAAGATTTAGAAAGACAGTAAGCAAATGACTGGATTATGGTATAGTAAATCTTATAGTACAAAATGGTACAGTACACAAAATGGAATGAGCGAAGTTATTTAAGGGGTAGGGCTCAATGTTTCTCAAAGGAGGATATATATACAGGCTTTGTCATGAAAAGTCAAAAATAGGAAACAGTATGAGCTTGAAAGCATTAGGTTAAAAACATAATCTAAATTGGCTGTGTTCTAGGAATTATACATAATTCACTAAACCTGATGAGTATGTGTGACCATCACAAGAGGCAAAGTCATTGAGATCAATAAAAGTCAGATCATAGAGCTATATGATGGGCTTAGGAATTTCAAGAGGGAAGAGTAGATGGTTGAGAACAGTCAATATGTGTTTAATGGGAGAATAGAAAGGGAAGGAGAGAATGGAAACAATGGGAATCAACTTAATTATTTCAATAGCACAGGTAAAACTAAGGCAGTAGTCATGGGCAAGGGAAGAGTGGAAGAAGATAGAAATAACAGGATTTAGAACCATTTAATCATCCAGGTGTTCATGTAAGTGGCATTTGTAGATTTGAGTTTAAATATCTTGAGTTTTCTTGTTTGCTTCTCTTGTTGTTGTTGATTGGTTGGTTTACAGTATATTATAATTCTAAAGAGGGTAAATTGTGACTTAATACCTCCTTCCATTTTCCAATTCTCTAATTTTCTTTTGACTTGCTACCTACTTAGTTTCCCTCACGCTACCCTATATTCTCAAGACTACCCCTAAGAACCTGAACAGTAACCTAAACTCATAACCTCCTTCCACCTTTATCAATTTATTATTTTCCCAAATGGCACCTCTTTGATGGATGAACATGATTAACATACTAAATCAGAGATTTCCAAGATTGATTCACATTAGAATCATTTGGGTTACCATTGTGAAAGAATAAAAGTCAGAGTTAGAGAAATGGGACATATATCCAGAGGTGGGATTTACTTTTTTAAATCTTTAAATATTAATTTTCCAGCAGAGTCCTGTATTTCTCATAGAGTTATCATCATAAAAGTAAATGCAGACTTACAAGCTAGTTTAATACCTTGGTTGTCACTAAAACAGTCTTTTTCAGTTTTAGTCCATTATTATTTGTTAAGGAATATATAATTTATAAGAAATATTATATAAACTGAGGGAATGCATCTTAAGTTTAAAGTACCAGGCATAGAAGCATTTTATTGCTAGGCATTTTTTCTGTGGGAATAGAAAGCATGCATTGGATTCTGCTACCTCAACTTGTTCTTCATTATTGCTTCCATCTGTTTTTAGTGTTAAGCTCACCTGCTCTGTCCTTTTTGCTAAGGCTTCTTTTCCCCAGTTGATCTTGTGTGCCCTCCATTCTTAACCTCCAATGGCTCCCATCCAGAACCTTTTGTGTTATAAGTTGGATATCAACAACTCTGATATGCAATAAAGAATCACAGTTACCTCTGTTTCCAGAACAGGTAATGCATGTGCTGAAGATAATTCTTCAAGAGGCTAATCTGTTGCTTTTCGAATTAGGTATTCAGTTGAGGTGTTACAATAATCAAACCCTGGTATTTTGAAACATTATCAATATGCTTTGAGAGAAATAGGCATATGTTTTTGTTATCAGTGTTTGTACCAGCCCCCACCAGCCTGCAAAAGGATCTACTTAGGTTTAACCATCCACTAAGTATATGTTCTCAATTCAAATCAGTCACTGGTAATTATGGAAAACTAAATTTAATCTGTACACTCAGTTTTCAGAGTAAATGCTAACAAACTCAAAACCATGGCTTTTATGTTACATAGGAAAGAAAAGAAATATTTAACAAGGGTCAACTATGTTCCTACCATATTCATAAAAATGCTGGGTAATATTATTACCCTACTTATCAAAGACAAAACTGGGACTTACAAGAATAAATATTTTTTTCTAAAGTTGCACAAAGAACAAAGCAGTGATATTTGAAGTTTCTCCAACTGCATATCCATGTCCTTTTCATCAAACAGCTGTGTGGAAACCTAGAAGGCATTAGTCGAGTGGTAGTGCCCTCCTACTTGTTTTCTCTAGTTCCCATCTCAAAACTACTCTTGGGATCATCTAGCTCATGACATCTCCATTCTGATCTTCTCAATCTACTCCTTTAATCTCACACCACCCCACAATCAGATGACATCTGTCTAGGAATTGTAATGTTTGCTTTTCACAATTTGGGTGCAAGGCAATCATAGTGTGAAGTGGCATAAGGTGGAGAGGAAAGATGGTATTATGATATGCCACCATTGTTCATATTCCTGCAGGATTTCCTATAGCTCCCCTTCTTCTGACTTAGTATCTTTTCTGCTGATACGCTGATAAAGCAGTATTACATTACAATCCGTACACCAACTATCTACTTTCAGCTATTCATGACAATGCCTAAGACAAAATAAGTATGAAGACTTGAACACAAAAGCATTTTTAAATAGTCACTGAGATAAATGATGTAGTATTAATTAACTAGCTAACCATATCTGAGAAAAAAAAATCTATCGCAGTAAACTATATTATTAATTTTTTTCCTGTTCAAGAAATGTAACATATTTATTCTGCTTATCCAAATGAACATGGGAAAATAGATGTCTGCAGAAATTTATTACCAATTTATTTTCATGTCTAGGTAAGCTTTCACTGAAAACAACAAACTGAATTTTAGATACAATAGGATCAGGCCCACGCAAAACTAATTAAACAAAACTGTTGATCACTTGTTCCCCAATGAAAATATTCATGATCTTTAGGGATTTGTAAGTTCTCTAGGGTCTCAGGAAAGTCATGATTAATGTACTTAATAAAGGATAATTAAAGTGTAAGAGGCAGAAATGGATGGCCTACCTGATTTTAAAATAAAATTGATCAATTACTTGTAAGTTTAATTATTTTATAAAATTATCGGATACTCATCAGTCAAGTTTATCTTTTATATTGCCTCTTCATTCCTTAATTCACTCATTCACTTAATTATTTAATAAAAATAAATATCTGACCTAAAGCAAATGTGTTTTCTACATGTCCGTAACTGTGAAAGTAGATGGTAATAGAACAATGAATAAAACAGACATATTACCCTCACGCAGGCTGGAGTCTGGCTGAAGAGAGACATTAAAGAAATGAGGATGTAAAAAATTTTCATTATAATTGTTAGAAGTGTCATGATGAAAACAATCACTGGATGCCATAATACGGAAAAGCAAATCTATGTTAAGCCTATTGAATTGGGCAGTTTTATGTGTCAAGACTGTGATGGGTGCTGAAATATCTCAGAGATGAAAGATCTTAACCAAGCTATTATAACAGACAATCAAATAAGTATAACACTGAGTGATAAGCATTAGGACATTAGGACAGAGTTATGTATATAATCAGGCAGACATTCAGAGGAGGAATACTTAACTGAGAATGAGAGGAACAGGATCCCTATGGGCATTGTGAATGAAGAACAGTATTTAGTCATGTAAACAAAACTTAACAAGAGGCACAAAGGTAAGGCATGGCGCAGTTAATAGTGAACTGTATCACGTGTTATCCACGGAATTGGCAAGTAGTACAAATGGAGAGATAGGTAAAGCCCAAAAGAGTAAGAATCTCAATGTCCTTCCTGACTGTGGATGCCAGATATTATTGGTCTCGCCATATAAACAGAGTTGTACCATGTGTGCTCTAATACATGGGTCCCAGAGGGCAACTTAAAGATGGGCTTTTCACAATGACTCTAAATTCCCTAGCATATTTAATCTTATCAGACACTCATCTTGGTACAGCAGAGATTTCAGTCTGTGGAGATACAAAGCATTTGGGTTTTTTCCCCTTGCATGTAGCAGCTACTTACTGCCACCCTGTGGAAACCTAAGTTTATTTAACATGAATATCTAAATGCAGGTTCTTTTAGACCTACAAATGGAATATTAATTTCTATAGAGATAAAGGAAAATCCAGTGGGTTTTTCAATGAAGATCATCTGTGTCCTCTGAGAGTCTTAGATTTAAAACTTATGGTATTAGATTATATATTAGGCTATTGCCAACTCTGCATTATAGTGTGTTACAACTTGTCTTTAAAGGTTGAGTTTGTTATGCTATTTCTTAATTGTCTTGTTTTCTTATTTTATATTACTTAGGTTCTTCTCTATAGTTTAACATTGCATGCTTAGTGATCATCCATTCAAATATTGTGCCCCTCTCGTTTATCAAGAACTGATTTCTTAAAAAACAAAAAACAAAAAACAAAAAAAAACCTTTATTTAGTCCTATCTCCACTAATATAATTTTCACTCTGTTTTCTTTTGTATAAATACTAAGCTGTATAATCATAAATTCCTTCATCACATTCTGTGTCATATACAATCCCTGTATGGGAAAAACATAACTATTTGAACTAAGGTGTTCTAGGACCATGGGTTAAATCTCTTGAAGGAGACCATCCCAAATTGTAACTTAAAAAGCACATAGATTAAAAAATAAGGCCTAATACTGTAAGTACTCGGAATCTGTTTATTCTAGGACCTGAATCTTACAACAACAGTTAAACTGAGCTGACCTAGTCTGGGAATCCCTCTATATTAGTTCAGCCAAGGCTGCAGAGTAGAATTACTGGGAGCATTCTGGCACTGGCATCGGCCATTTTGAAACATTCCCCAGGTGATTCTAATATACAGGTAAGGTTGAGAACCCTCGCTCTGTATCAAAAAGTTTCTTTAATTTAGGGCATTATAAGAACACCAAAAGATTTTATTGAAAATAATTGGCCTCAAAATATTAAATGATACTACATAAGGTTCAATATTCGGTTAACAAGAATCTACAAATGTAAGATGTAATAAAATATGAATTTCCTACTTTTCCTTCCAAAAAACTGGAGAAATCACTTAGGTAGAGGTAGCCAGGAAGATTGATTCAGTTTCAGTATATTCCAGATTTATGATTATATTATTCAGATTCCATTGTAACTTCTTCACAGAGTTTCAGGGTACTCCAGTACACAGCAATTTATAGCTGAAGAATTAGTTCACTATAACAAGGCCCTCATTTCTACTTAAAAATGTATCTTCTGCAGTAATTCCAAGTTTTAACTAACAGAGATTTCATCTATCAGTGAGGTCTGCTTTCTCCACAGTGAACTTCAAAAATGTCAGCTCCATAACTGAGGCATCTTTGAGCGTACTTTCAATGTACATTTTACATTCAGTGACTTTGGTCATACATGAGGAAGGGGGATCTTATAATAATTCTCCCTTTTTTTAAAAATTTTTATTTATTTATGATAGTCACACACACAGAGAGAGAGAGGCAGAGACATAGGCAGAGGGAGAAGCAGGCTCCATGCACTGGGAGCCCAACGTGGGATTCAATCCCGGGTCTCCAGGATCACGCCCTGGGCCAAAGGCAGGCGCCAAACTGCTGCGCCACCCAGGGATCCCTAATTCTCCCTTTTGTAAGAATCTTAACTTCTAAATTTCAAGCTGAAAATGAATTTCCTGCTCTGTCACGTAGGATGAAACATGGTGGCCATGATATTGTTTATGTAATATAATTTTGAAGCACCATGGCTTCAAATATGTAAATTCTCACTCTTTAACTATTTCATGGTCAGTCTGATATATATGGGATAACCAGTAGATTTTTCCATTTCTAATTGAATATTAATATCAAGTAGTATGTGTTTGCCTTTGGAATTTATACATTCCTTCTTATGATCCTTTAATTCCTCTATCCCTCTATTTATGTCATTCTAGCTTGATTTTGATACTTTCAAAAAGTTCTGGTAAACTAACTTACATAAAATATTAGCAGACACTACAGCCTTCCTTCTTCTAGAGGCATAATGGACTGTTAATAGACCAATGAAACTCTGGTTATCAAAAGAATGAATCTCTGAGAGCAGAATGACCTTTGGAATGGCAAGTTGGTTGAAGCCAGGATAGCAGATATTTTGTGATGAGATTTCATTTCCCAAACTTCTCAGATCACTTATTTACTTATAAGGCTTGCCTTGCTCTATTCAAAGCTGGATTCCCAAACTTTGGGATCAACTAAAATATGATCTGTACTGAGACTCTGCAGCACCCAGCCCTGCTTCTAAGGGTATATATATATATATTCCAGAAGTGGAAGATACAGAAGAGGAGGCATCTGGGCCATGTGACATGAGCTGGGGAAACTCAGAGAGTTGAAGTAGCACAATTGCCTGTTTTAGGGCAAAAATCAAGGCCTGTGTTAATGTCCTAATGCGTAGCTAGCAGATTGTAGCTAGTTTGTACTGTCTTGTGAAGTGTACAGACTTTTTAAAACAAAAACAAAACACCTGTGAAGTGTATGTATACACAATAAACTGAGAAAAGAAAAAATATATATATATAAAGAGAAAAAGATAACTCAAAAACAGTGTGATAGAGAGATGGCTCAGGTTTATAGGGATGCATGAAAGCATATATCGGTATGCCATCTAGGGTTAGGGATTCTTAGGAGAATACACCTAAACTGATTTTAAAAAACAAATAGAAACTACCTCAAAAAGGAGTAAGATTATCTAAGTAATCAACACAGCAAGGGCAGAAGTAGTAAAGTCTGAGAGACATGCTACCTTTCCAGAGCTACCAGTAGTTTGGCATTTCTGAAATATAAAATTGCAAGACAGAAAGTTGCTAGATGTGAGGCTATTGAGGAGCCTAAGAAAGTTACTGATCATATTAAATATCTTGAAATATGATCTCCTGCCAAATTATTTTCAAATTGTGCCTCGTGGTAACCTCTCTAGAGACATCAATCAGCAAAAGAGCAAAATGTGTTCTGGTCTCACCTCTTTTTCAAATACAGCAGCTCAGTCTTGATTTATTAATATTATTTACATCGACACCTAATATTTTACTTAAAGCCTTTTGAAGCTAAAACCAAAAATTCAAACCTATGCTATACACAATAAGAAGCCAGAGTTTTTTAAACCAGAGGATTATCAAAATCATATTTAGATTTTAAGTAGATCTCTCTGGTAGTCTTGTGAATTCAAGGCTGAGACTACATCTGAGAGAACTGTTAGCAGGTCAGGCTTAGAATATTAAGTGACTTGCCTAAAGTGGCTGAAATTACACCAAAAACAGTTGAGATTAATTTGCTGATTAATTACCTGATTACATCCCTACAATATCTCCTTCCCTTTGTTTATAAAGGATATGCCCCTAGTGAAATCATAATTGAAGCCAGATAATTAATACACATTTTAATACAGTATATTTCTGTTTTACAATTCTGAAAGTATCAAACTTCCATAGCTAGTAACCATACTAAGGGTTTGTCTTTTATTCCTACATTCGCTTTACAGTGTTGTCTAGGTACTGTTTGGTCCTCTTCTGAAGGGCTGATCTCTGGTTGCCTCGGGGCAATGGGAGAAATTGACACATGCCTCTAGCACTCAGTAGGCTAGCCCTGATTCTTCACCTGGCTCAGGTTTCCAAATAGCAACTGAGAATAAGTCCCAAGGTACATGTGCATTTTATGCTTCTCCTTGTGTCAGATTTGTTCAAGTCTCATTGATCAAAGTCAAGTCACATAATCAAGCCCAGATGAAAAGGTAAAGGAAAAGATTCCACAGCTTTACAGGAAGCACAACAGTCACATTACAAAAGGGATGCATTTAGAACTCACAGGAACTTGTGGCCAACTTTTTTGCATTCTGCCACAGAGTATGTTTTGACCAAATATTTCATTTGAAATGACTTCTTTGCAAACTCTCATTTATTTTCTCTTTGATGTTTCTTGAGAGTACCTTAATATCCCTTGATATGCAGGCAATAACATCACTAGTATGGAGGTACTGATATTCATAGGCTATTCTGACTTGAACTGTCTTTTCTTGATTTCTTCACATTTTTTCCAGTCTCTGGTGTATCTTCCATCATGGCTGCCCTTAAATCAAGGGCCATAAACAGAGAAGAAAACTCATTCTTTTTGAAACTAACTCACTTATATCTAGATTAGCCTTCAACCTTGATTTCATCAAACATTATGCTCAAACCAATTGAAATAGCTGTCCAAACTGTCCATAAATATAAATAATGATTAGCATAATTCTCAATTATGATTCTGATCTCTTACAATCACAAGATTCCATTAATCCAACTACCTTTTTAAAAAATAGTCAAACTGGATTATTTACTGAGATCTTTGGGAAGCCTCTTAAACACTGTCTTCAAATTATATTGTTTTCTAAATAGATCATCAGCTAATCTCTTCACTTAGCCTTCAGCCTAATCTATCAATTCATGCACATGTTAAGTGTTCATGGGTTTAGTAACTGATTGAATGCTGAGCCTACAAAAAAATCTGAGGTGTCATATAATCCAAAATTCTAATTTTTGATGAGAAAGCTAAGGTTTAAATAATTGACTTCCTTAAGTTATACAAAATGCACAAATCTAGCCTGGCTCTCCTATTTCCCTAACACACGCGCGCGCGCGCGCACACACACACACACACACACACACACAAATAGGTTCTCAATAAATAACTGTATTTTATATACTCTGGTTTTCCAATAGAAGATGTTTCCAAGGCATGGATAAATTTGATGCTTATTTGTAGTTTATAAAATTGATCCTTGCTTTTAAGCCATTTATTTTAAGGCATATACTTAATCAGGTTAGCAGTCTTGCAGGATTTTCTATGCTCCTATGTATTCTTTGATCTCTTAAGTATCTGAATTTTGCTAAACGCAACAAATCAGTTTCTGTGTTCCAGGTTTTTTTTTAAGATTCTAGTTATTTATTCATGAGACACACACACACACAGAGTCAAAACACAGGCAGAGGGAGAAGTAGGCTCCCCGTGGGGACTCTATCCTAGGATCCAGGATCATGACCTGAGCCAAAGGCAGATGCTCAACCATGAGCCATCCAGGTGCCCTGTGTTCCAAGTATTAAAACCCTTCTCAGGTAACATACCTCAAAGTATCTGTGGTCCAATCCTTATTGAAGGCCTAACTGGAAAAGTGGTAATTGTAGAGAATTATCGTAAGAACTCGTAGGTCATCTATCCCTATAGATATCCTATGACTCATTGTTGGGTCAAGTAATACCAACCAAAAGGTAAGGGTTGGGCCATCTAGTCTTAAAGCCCTGCAGAATTTCTCAGTAATGTACATTTTAGTGAAAGATTAGATTTCTTGGAGTGTTACAATAAGATGCGTTTGTTGTACTTGCCAAGTGGTTTTTCATTATCTCCCATGGACTATAGTGCCCTTATTGATAAGCTCTATTAAAAAAATATTTTAGAGCTAACTGCAAGTAAAGAAAATGATATAATCTCTTTGAATGACTCATTAGAACTATGTAGCTAAATATGCTTCCATTTTTCACTTTGATTTTCAGGAAACTGAGAGCAAACTATATGACTCAGATATATGATTTACGTAAGTCCTTAAGGCTTGTTCAACTGCGTATTGTTCATGTCTCCCCAACTTGTCCTATATATTCTGATATGTATTTTTGTTACCCCAAACTGGATACCATATTTTTAGATTTATTCCTACTGGCTGTTCCAAGTTAACTATAGAACTAGGCAAAATATATTAAAAAAAAAAAAAAGAACAAGGCAAAATGTAAAAGTATGGATTGAGTAAATGAATGGATGCAACATACATAAATGCATATACTTTGAACAATTACTCTAGCCAAAGTATTTTCTTATATTATTAATTATTATTAGTTATTATTTCTTTTATTATTAATCAATCAGGGCTTACCAAGTCTCTTTATTATGCCATTATGTAATAAAATATCCTATAAATTATAGATAAAATCAGATGCTAAGGTTGAATGTTTCCACTAACAAAAATCCGCACACCACTTTGAATAGAAAGTGGGTTTCTGGAGGTGCCTGTGTGGGTGGCTCAGTCGGTTGAGTGACCAACTCTTAATTTCAGCTCAGGTCCTGATCTCAGCATTGTGGGATGGAGTTCCACGTCAGGCTCACACTCAGTGGGGAGTCTGCTCAAGATTCTCTCTCCCTCTGTGATGCCTGGGTAGCTCAATGGTTGAGCATCTGCCTTTGGCTCATAGTGTGATCCTGGGTCCCAGGATGGAGTCCCACATTGGGCTCCCCACAGGGAGCCTGCGTCTCCCTCTGCCTGTGTCTCTGCCTCTCTCTCTTTCTGTGTCTCTCATGAATAAATAAATAACATCTTAAAAAAAAAAAAGATTCTCTCTTCCTCTACCCCCCTAAAATAAACAAATCTTTAAAAAATAAAAGAAAGTGGGTTTCTGTTCTCTTTGCATAGAATTAAATATATTTTAAAATCTTGTAGGACAGTATGTCATACTGTAAATTTTATTCTGAATGTTTTATAGCTAAAGTCGATTTAATGGTGTGTTTTTCAACATGCCAGTGGAATATATGCTATCACCACAGTTTCTATTCTTTTTTTCCCACAGTTTCTATGTTTCTATTCTTAAAGGAAAGTACATTAAATTATTTTGTGAACCTTTGCAACCTATAGATTTATTGTCTCTAATCTTTTATTTTATTTTATTTTTTTAAAGATTTTATTTATTTATTCATGAGAGACAGAGAGAGAGAGAGAGACAGAGAGAGAGAGCAGCAGAGACACAGGCAGAGGGAGACGCAGGCTCCATGCAGGGAGCCTGATGTGGGACTTGATCCCGGGTCTCCAGGATCACACCCTGAGCCAAAGGCAGGCGCCAAACCACTGGGCCACCCAGGGATCCCCTAATGTTTTATTTTAAAAAAATGTTTTTTAGTTTAGATATTGAGTACTTGCTGATTAAAATAACAATGGTTTTGATGATGATTATAATTCGAGTTACAGTTTTCTATGCACCAAGCCTTTATCATGCATTTTCTTATTTAATAATTCCAAATTATCAATAGGCATGCTGTTTGCCATTTCAAAGAAATATTCAGAGTGGTTACATAACGTTCTGGAGAACTCACACTAGTACACAGAAGAGCAAGGATTTGAAAGTGTGTGTGCCTGACCTAATGTCTATATCCAATATATTAACAACTACTACTACTTCCACTACTACCACCACCGCCAAACATTATGTAATGCTTTCCTTAGCTACATACCATCTTAGAAGATTTATGTACATTATGTATATTTATGCATATTAATTCATTTAATTCTTAACATAATTTAGATGTATCCCCACTTTACAGAAAAGAAAATAAAGACTCAGAGAATTTAGTTAACTTGTGCAAAATTACAACTATTCAATTACATGACCCACATTCTATCCCAAGCAAACTGACTTATGAAGATATGCATCTTAAATTCTCTTTACCGAAGTTATTGCTTCTGTAGTTTATTTACACTTACTTATGTTATGGTTGATTTCAGGAAGGAATGTGTTCTCAGTTCCTGTAATGGATCTATTTAAACTTCATCTGATGCATTTACCTCCAATGTCCTAATGTTTTCTTATCTAGTGGTCATGGCGACTTTATTTGTAAATATTGTAAAAACCTTATGGAAAGAACTTGAAGAAGCTGTGTAGCTTCTTGTATACTTTTGTTAGTAGAAAAGAACTCTCTGTAATATCATGATTTATTTTGCTGAATTTTAAAGGTCATACTCTGTGTTTGGCAAAAGGTAGGTTTCCAGTGAATATTCTAGGTTCATATTTTAAAAACTATCTCCCAGGCAGAAAGTACAAAACACACTGTTCAGGGTAGACTGGCTGTTATTTAAATGTTCCAACCTTTGATATGAAGAAAACCATAAATTATTTTGATAGCCAAGAACACAGGATCTCAAACATGGCCTAGGTAAGATTTCAAATGATTCATGTTTTTAAAGATTTTGTAGCTTTGATGAGAACTTTCTTTATATAAATTATAATTTTGGAAATTAAAATTTGTTATTTAAAATCAACCCATGGAGCACTGGGTGATTTGTGGAATGTTGAATCACTATATTACACATCTGAAACTAATATAACACTGTATATTAACTATATTGGATTTAAAATAAAACAAATCCAAGATTCTTATTTTTTGTAACATTTGATCTCTTATTTATTGATCACAAAGAATGTAATCATGGAAAGAAGGGCAATGATTGATTTAAAGCTAAGCTAAAACCAAAAATACTTTTTATAGTGATATCAATTATATAAACAAATATTGAAAAAAATACTTGGAAGAGAATTTTCTAAAATGTAAAATGAGATTTTTTTCCCCTAAATTGTAGGATTAGAGTGGATAGTTGATTGTTTTCTTCTTTTTTTTTATTGTTTTCTTCTTTATCCTTTTCTAGCTTATTCCTAGAATAAGAAGAATTTTATTTTTTCCTACAATAGATATGCATTGTATTTATAATCATCACAAAAAATTAATATCTATTAGTTTAGAAAGACATTTCACAAGCTAAATTGTACAACTGCAAGCTAAGAGTCTGCATGCTATTACTAGAACCAAACCCTTTAATATTTTAAATAAATAAATCATTTGATTTATTGATCAAGATAAATTGATCATTTTATCTTGATTTTGCCCTGGAATCTAGCCATATAACTCCTTTCAGCATTTATTTTAAAATTAATATGTATTATAAGATATTTTAAGCATAAAATAGTAAAGGGACAATAGACACTCATGTATCAACTTCCAAAGTTTAATACATGTTAATATTTTGCCATCTTTATTTTCAATAAAATCTTATAGTTAGAAACGATGACTTCTGTGCCCCATTCTATTCGTCTATTTTATTGGTTCTCCAAGGATCACAAAATGCATATTTAACTTTTACAGTCTATTTAGAATCAATTGTATGACTTCAATTCATATGTAGAGACTTTAACACCAAAGAAATTTCCTGGTCTCTCCACATAATGCTGTAATTATCTTATATCCTATGTCTACGTATGTGGATAAACCCTATCAGATAATGCTATACATTTTGCTTTCAACTGTCAAATGTATTTTTAGAAACTCAAAGGGAAATAGATTATTAAGTGTATCTAATTATTATCATTTTTTATGTTGCTCTTCATTCTTGATCTTCCAATTGTCCTTCTGGTTATCATTTCTCTAATGTCTAAAGATTTTTTTTAGCAATTGTTTTTGAGCAAGAGTGATAGATATAAGTTATCTTAGTTGCTTCTCATCTAAGAATGTTATTTCACCTTCATTCCCAGAGGGTATTTCACTGAATATAGAATTATGGCATGGCAGTTCCTGTCTTTCAATACTTTATTTTTTTTTCTTTCAATACTTTAAAACTATTGTACCACTATTGCTTTCAGTCTTTATGAGAAATCTATTATTGGGAACCATTTTTCCCTTATTGGTAATATATCACATTTCAGGATGCTCTCAAGACCTCTTCTTTATTTCGTGTGTTCAATATTTTGACTATGATGTGTCTAGGCATGAATTTCTTTGGGTTTACCCTGCTTAGGGTTTTCTCAGCCTGTTTAATGTATAGGTTTACACTTTTGCCACACTTGGGAAATTTTTAGCTATTATTTCTTAAAAAGTTGTTTAGCAGCATACTCTTTATTCCACTCCTTCTTGTTTATGATGATACAAATATTCAACCTATTATTATTCCTCAATAATTTCCTCAAATTCTGTTTACTTTTAAGATTGTTATTTCTATTTTTCAGATTAGATAATTTTTATAGATCTATCTCCAAATTCAAGGACTAGCATCTTCATTTTGCTATTGAGTCCTTCCAGTGAGCTTTTTATTTTGGTCATTGTACTTTTTAGTTGGTAACTTTCCATTTGGTTCATCTATATATCTTTTACATTTCTGCAGCTACATTTTATTTTAAATTTGTTTCAAGAGTATTCATGGTTTCTCCCTCAGCATTGTTGATATCTGCTTTAAAGTCTTTATTAGATAATTCTAACACCTGTATCATGTTGCCATTGGCATCTGTTGATTATCTTTTGCTGTACAAGTTGAAATTTTCATGATTCTTTTTATGCTGAATAATTGTGAATTGTGTTCTAGACATTCTGAGTAATACATTATAACACTCTGGGTCCTGTTTAAATTCCATGGATAATGTTGATATTTTTGCAGGCACTTGACATGATTAGGTTTAGGCCACAACATCCAAATCAACTCTGTGGGCTATGTTTCAAATGCCACTTCAGTTTTCAACAATCTTTCCCATATATGCCACACAGAATTCATCCTGAGAATTGTGTGGAGGTATATATATTAGCTCATTTTTCTAATATCTATGTCAATTAGGATCTGATCCACACATCTGCAGGTCAGGGATACTTTGAGTTTTCTGGCTTTGGTAGCTGGATGCATCTTATGTTGCAATCAGAGGGAGAAAATGAAAGAAGGGAAACATGTTTGGTTTTGTGTAATGAGAAGTCTAACAAGTTAAAATCAGATCATGAAAGCATGAGAACATGAGTGTGTTGAAGAGACATCAAAGTGAAAATACTCACTAAGCATTTGGAATTGAAAGTCTGTATGTAGGAGAAATCAAAGTGTTAAACCTATTCTCAAGGAAGCTAGATTCCTAGAAGTGTAGAGTAGTCTTTTATACCCAACCCTCCATGTTAAAATCTGTGATTTGGAGCAAATATTTTTCATGTGTTCTTCAAGTGATCAATTTGCAAACAGCAGCAGTAATGTATTTCCAAAGTCCCTTTTAGGTCTTAATGAGAGGACTTATATGCTTGCCAATAATAATTAATACATATTTCTTTGACTCACCACCCTTTGGGAAAAGAAATGTCCTGTCCTTTTACAACTGTGCTACTGCTATGCTTTTGAACCAAATGGTGCATATCTCTGTAAGGGCTGGAGGAGTTACTGATTATGAATCTCAAGGGCCCTTGTTCACATTTGGCTCCTCTGAAGTGCAGGACAGACACACACACAGCAGGCACAGTTATTGGATGGAGACCCTGCTGAGTGGTTAAGTCTCTGCTTGCTGTGTCTAAACCATTTGGCAGGCACAACAGCCTTCCCTTCCTTCATAAGCCTAAATTTGTCCCATTTGGAAAACAAATAGTAAACCTCTATCAAGGCAGAAAATCATCCAATCATGCCTATAGGCAAATAAAAAAATCATGCAAAAGTATGAATCAATTTAGTATCTGAAATTTCAGTTAGAATCATTGAGTGCTTATCTCATTTATTTTTTTTCAGAATATGTCTAAATGATTAGCTATCAAGGAATGACGATTACCCTAGATGAGAATATTTAGCAATGAAAACTTTCAAAACCTAATTTATCTTATTTAGTCCTACACATTCCTGTATGGAAGATAGGAAAGCCATCTTCCAGAGTGATTCAAAAATTATTTTTCTGAAATACAAATCTGACCATAGTTTTCCCTTGTCCATAAATTTCAACGATATCTCCGTAAGGCATGCTGGATAAAATCTGTGTTTATTTTTGTCCTATATAATCTTTCTATTCAAAGATCAGCAATATCACCTATGAGTTTGCTAGAAATCAGAATATCAGGCTCTTCAGGATGCCTGGGTGGCTCAGCAATTGAGCGTCTGCCTTTGGCTTAGGATGTTATCCTGGAGTTCTGGGATCGAGTCCCATATCAGGCTCCTTGCGTGGACCCTGCTTCTCCCTCTGCCTGTGTCTCTGCTTCTCTCTTTCTGTGTCTCTCATGAATAAATAAATAAAATCTTTAAAAAAAAAGAATATCAGGCTCTTCTGCAAACTTTTATGATCATGATCTATTGTGGAACAAGAACCTTAGGCCACTCACACACATATTAAAATTTGAGAAGTAGTACTCCATAGGATTCTTTGTAACATTCCTCCATTCTGATGCTTCTTGCCTGCTGCTTTCTTCCTGTTCCCCAGCCAAGCCTGAGTGTCCTCAAGTCCAGCCACACTAATCCCACCTGTCTCTGAACTGTCTTTCCTTTTTCTGTGCCTAGGGCTTATAATCTATTCCTTTGTCATATGGCAATACCCTACACCTTCATACCAAGTTCAGATGTCATCTCATCTTCCTCTGACAGAATTCTTTCCTTCAGGTTCTGTATGCTGTAGCACTCTTTTCCTCTCTCTGTTATTGCTACAGAATTGTACTAATGCATGAGGAAGCCAGTATGGGATGGTGTTGTAGAGTGGAGCTGTGGCATCAGAGTTCTGTGTTTGCAATGCAACACTTATTACTTATGTGACTTTGGAGAAGTCATTAAATGCTCTAAGTTTCAGTCATTTTTGTCTACAATACATGAATAATAATAGTGCATTTCTCGTTGGGTTGCTATGATACACAAATTAGATAATATATACAGGTTATTGTCCATATCACATGAGAACTGAATAAATGCTACATCTCACTATGACTATGAATTTACGTGTTTAATTCCCCACCAGACTATGTAGACTGAATTGTTAAGGGGCCAGCACTACATGTTAGCTATTCTGTTAACCATCTCACCCTGTTTCTAGGATGTAGTAAGCATTTTAAAAGTGAGGAAAATGAGAAACCAGCGATTTATCCAAAAATCCACTGTAAAGTTATGAATAGCATCAGGGATAAAATCCATGTTAACGTATTTCTAGTGTGGACTCATCCTGCTGCCTAGTCTTCTCCTACACCCTCTCATACATGGTGCCCACATTCACATGTATACACACACATGCATACATTTATACCAATACATCCAGACATGCTCCAGAAGTATTAATGTGGATACATTAGAATGTCTAAAGGCAAATAGACATCAAACTTATTTGGATGAACTGACAAAAATGGCTATAGATAGAAATAAACTCATGGCCATAAGAAACAATAACAACTGGAGATAAAAAAAAATCCAGAAAAATCCCCAGGAATAGCTAAGAATCAAGTTATCAGTGGCATCACATACCATACCAAACTCAATGTATAAGGGCTAGATTTCAGATTAGGATTAGATTTCAGATTTCAAATTAGGATTTCAGAGACGAGAGAATAAATATAGGTATGATTGAGGCCAGGGTCAAAGCACAACAAGAATAAAAAACAGGTAATCCTAAAATTATGCCAGTATTTGATGTTTATTGCACAGTCTGAACGGCATAGTACAGTCAGGGTAATAAACAAGTTGGGACTGCCTCCACTGGAAAGGGATTATCTAACCATGTTTTTCTCTCATGCAAACCTCAATGCAGACATGGAACTTTGCCTGGCCACTTCCATCTCAGACAATGGAAGGGAACATTAAAGATGTGCCTGAGGGTAACCTATTTGCTAATAGCTCTTACAAAATATTTGATATAGATATATGTGGAAATTATCAGTTAAAATAGTATTTCCTGACAAACCTCACTGATCCCCTAGCCCTGGCTGAGATGGGTAAGGAGAATCCATTCTCTCCATTACCATTACTGTTTCTGTCTGGCATCGTTTCTGTACTGCATGCTAACGGACTCCAGCAAAGCATTTAAGCAGAAACAATGTTTCTCCAGCTTAAATATTAGCTGCTCTTTTTCAGGAAGCTTAGTAATACACTCAAAACTGAGAGCAATAATAGTTTGCCTTTATTAAGCATTTACTAGAAGCCACGAGTGGCTTGATTTTTTTTTTAGACACATAATATGTAAACTTCTTGTTTGTTTTTTAAAACCTGAGCTCATATTGACAATTTCAATTTAAATTCAGGAGCCCATTTTTCCAGTTAATCTCAACAATCTTGTATACCTTCCTTCAGGCTGAGTAATCTAAGAACTCAGCAACATAACATGATTCTTTCATTTTATTCCACCTAACACACACAATAGTTTCAGCATAATAACACTAACACCACCTATAATATAGTTACTGAAAAAAGTTTAAGAATTTTTATTCTATTCTTTTCATTTTCAGGATGTACAGCTGAATTACCCTATGTTAAAATCATTTGAAGTAACTCCTCTCTGTGTGGTCATGCCACTAAATTGAACAATAAGCTTATTTATTTCATTGTGCTTTCATTGCATGGATTGTTTGTATATATAATTTGGCTGGAAAATTATTCAAAATATGTATATGGTTCCAAGTCAAATCTACAAATCAATTAAACTCAAAGAAGTCTAGTTTTTTCAAGACCTACTATCCATGTTTCCTCTAATATGTAACATTTTCTCCCCAGTAGAAAACTATTTCTGCTTTTGGCTTTGTATTTTCAATTAAAAAAAATAATTTAAAAAAAATTTTAAAAAAGTAATATCTGTTCCACACAAGAGACAAATATTCATATTCTTCTCTTTCTTAGATAAACAGTAGCTTATTATACACATCTTTGTACATCTTATTAATCTTTTTCATCTGATTTCCTGAAATGGGCAAAATAGATATTTAACTTCTATTAATAGGTTGATAGGAGAATTAGATGAAATAATATGCAGAGACAACCTAGCTTAATTGTCATATGATTGTCTTTCAGTGACTGTTAGTAAAAGTTGAATATAGAAGGAGACGCTATGTCTATTTTGATATGGCTTATGAAAAATCAGAAGACATAAGTAGTAACTTTGTCTTCATATTTTGTGTGTGGTCTTGACAAGCCTGACAAGGGCTACAGGGTATAGCCCCATCTGATAAAACTGAAAATTCTCAGGAACCAATCAATCTAAGTGTGGCTTTTTCAAACTGTATGGAAGTAGATCAAAAAGATAGCACAGAATCTTTTACATCTAGTTTCTGCAGTACTTCCTCTGGTCAAATCATAACCTTTAATATGGTGAGATGTGCATCATGAAGAGTCATCAGACTGAGCTGATTTCTTGGAATAAGTTTAATACTTTCTTATTTCCAGATAAGTATGCTTCTATCCTACAAACATCACATTCTCTACTTGCCTCAGCAACTCATTTTAAGTTTTCATAGCACCCAAATTTCTAATAGAGAGAGAGGAAGGAAGGTCTAAACTTGTGGTAATTTGTTACAGCAATAATAGAAAACTGAAAAAACTTTATTTAGAACTCTGAAAAGTGTCACTTCCTTAAATAATCTTTTGTAATATACCTATCTACAACAATCCTTATTCTATTACTCTCTAGCCATTTGCCCTCGTTGTTTTTCTTCTTAATGACTAGCATTACTTAATATTATATTATCTGTTTATTGTTTTTACCTCTCCAACAACAGAAGATAAGCTCAATGAAGGTAGTAAATTTATTTATTATTCTGGACACCACCCACAACCTAGAACAATGTCAGGCACATGCTAAGTGGCACTCAGAAATAATTTATTGCATGACTGAATGAATTTCAATTATATAAGGATGAGTGTAAGGTACTCTGCTGGTGTATAACAAGATAAACCACCTAGTCTGAGGGTTCCAGAAGAGTGTCTTGGGGTCAATAAATTTTTAACTGCATTAGGTATTTCAATTATGTATTTATATGCTATCTCCCACAGTGGATTATCAGGCTAATAGCAGAAACTTGGTTTTATCTGTCCCTGTATCCCGTGCCCACAGTAGACTATGACGAAATGTTTGTTAAATGAATATGCACTTGCATGACATTTTTGTGGCAGTCACAGAAGACATTGATAAATTTTTGTTTTTTAGCTGAGCATTACTACCTTAACAATGGGTGAAATAGCTATGGGGTTTTCTGCCATTGATGATGAGAGATAAGATGGTTGAAAGTGGGCTTTATTTTTTTCCAGAATGGACAAACACATCATTATATCAATGTAAATATGGCTAAGAGAGAAAAAGAGAGAATACTTAATTCAGACAAGCACTCTTTTTTTTTTCCTGAAGATAGCACTACAGTTATTTATTTTAATACTTTTCAAAGAAGGAATCCAAGTTGTTCACAAAAGACCAAGAAGTAAAACTAGGTCTGTTAAGGCAAGGCTGAACATATAAACGGACTCTCTAATAACCACCTGGTTAACACTTTTTCTGGAACGGTTGTCAATAAGTTGATACTTTCTTAGAAAGGTGTTTTGGATCACTGTGACCTGATTTTGGACCCTGCTGAGCCATGTGTGTTGAGTGGTTATTTTTGCAGTTTTCTTCCATCACACTGCCAGGCTCCACATTACTGATGGGCTAAATGCTAGGCTCCGTGTATGAGCAACTGTTCCAGTACTCCCCGCCTCCTCATTGCTACTCTTCTTGTTCTTTTCCCATTTTCTATTTACTATAATTTCTATGCTCCATATTAAGCATGTGCTTGTTAATGATGCCAGAAGAGAGCTCACTGTCTATTTTTACCATGCATGGGAGTCATTAGCAAAATTAACTGATTTGTATTGACTTGACACTGTTTTGTTAATCACGTGTTTTGTGACTTATGTTCTTTGATGGCACCATGTGGCTGTTCTTGGGTCTGTGCTATTTTTATTCACACACAAAACAAAAATCATTTTTAAAAGCACCAACAAATTCCCTCAAATGTGTATCACATGTAATCATTTTGAAGTTCTTTTTGGCATTTTTATAACCATGATGCAGTTACTTGGATATTTTTTATACCAAGTTTTCTGTAATTATTTATTTTATTAGTTTTGGAATATCTATAAAAATAAGCTTTTATTTCTAAAATGTCAAGGTTTAGAAAAGTTGAGAGAGTCTATTTTATTTCAGTAGACAGATAGGCTCTGAAATGAACTCACAGGAGAACATCTTGAGCATCAAGTTGATTCCTGGGACTTGAATAAATACTCATTTGATAGAAATGAAACTTGAATTAAAAATCTTAAAAGAAATAAAATATAATTATTCATATAGTATGATCTGACACCACTATTCTTTTTTTTAATTATTTTTTTTAATTTTTAATTTTATTTATTTATGATAGTCACAGAGAGAGAGAGAGAGAGAGAGAGAGGCAGAGACACAGGCAGAGGGAGAAGCAGGCTCCATGCAGGGAGCCCGACGTGGGATTCGATCCTGGGTCTCCAGGATCACGCCCTGGGCCAAAGGCAGGCGCCAAACCGCTGCGCCACCCAGGGATCCCTGATCTGACACTATTCTTTAACAATAGGTAAATTAATCCCATTAAAACATAGTTAGAGCATGTTATTCTTCTGCTTTCTCAGGGCTGACCATTTCACTTAGGGTAACAGCATAAATGACTGAATGGTCTGTGCCCACCCCACATTCCCATCTTCTTGCACCTACACATTATGACCCTGGCTCTTACTACTCATTTAGTTTCCCTCATCTTAGTCATATTGGCCTTGGGGATATGCGAAAATAATCTCTTGTGAGGATGTATATTTTCTTTTCTTGCTGTACAGAATATTTCTCACCAAGATATTTTCTCATTCACTTATTTATTTCATGTCTCTGGTCAAATGTCACCTTATCCAAGAGATTAAAAAAATGATTTTATTTATTTATCTGAAAGAAAGAGAGAGAGCACAAGCAGGTGGAGTGGCAGTGGGAGAGGAAGAAGCAGGCTCCCCACTGAGCAGGAAGCCCATTGTGGGGCTTGATTCCAGGGCCTTGAGATCATGACCTGAGAGCCAAAGGCAGACATTTAACTGACTGAGCCACCCAGGTGCCCCCTGAGAGACTTTCTTTACATGAAATAAGTACATAACTTCATATGATCCAATAATGTAATTTTTCTTTTAGATCACCTTTTTGAGATATCTTTCAAATAAAGCATGATTTTAGTTATATAATTTCATAAAATTTGATTAATTTAGACACCCTTATAATCATCATTATAATAAAAATACAGAACATTTCATTACTTCTCAAAAAGTTCCCTTCTAACCAGGGGTGTTCAAACTCCCTCCTCGGGATCAGGCCCATTGATCTTTCCAACAATATAGATTAATTTTGCCTATTCTACAAATGTATATTAGTGGACTCAAATAGTTGCTCTTTTGTATTTGGCTTCTTTTCCTCAACATGTTTTTGAGGTTCATTCATGTTATTTGTAGAACAGTAATTTTTTTCTTTTTACTGAAAAACAGAATTCCATTGTATGGCTATATACCACAAACTATTCATTCATCTGTTGATGGGCATTTGGATTAGCTCCAAATGTTCACTATTATCAATAATACTTTTATGAACATTATGTACAGATCTTTCCATGGATATATATTATCCTTTTCCTGGGTAAAAATGGAATTGATCAGTCATATGATAATTATACATTTAACTATTCTATACTCCATGAATGTTATTCAGATGTCACCAGCTTAATGTGTATGTGTGTGTGTGTGTGTGCGTGCATATGTGTGTATACGTAGTTTTATACAATCTTATCGCAGTTTTGGGTGTATGTTTCTACCACCATATTCAAAACACAAAGCAGCTGTATCATGACAGGGATCTCTCTTGCTAGCCTTTTATAATAACACCTATCTTCCTTCCCTAATCTCAACCCCTATCTGATCCTTCCTTGGTCATCACTAATCTTTTCTCCATCTAAATAATTTTGTCACTTCAAGAATGTTTTATAAATAAAATCATACGATATATAACCTATTGATATTGTTTCTTTCTCTCTGTAACATTCCCTTAAGGCTCACTCAAGTTGTTGTGTATGTCAATAGTTTGTTCCTTTTTATTGCTAATTAATATTCCATGGTATGGATGCACCACAATTTAACCGTTTTTCTATAGAAGAACATCTGAGTTGATTCTAGTTTATGTCTATTATGAATAAGACTGTTAAGAATGTTTTTGTGTGAATATAGTTTTCATTTCTCTGGGATAAATTGTTCAGGAGTGCAATTGCTGAGTCATAGTTGGCAGTTGAGTGCTTTATAAGAAACATCAAATTATTTTCCAGAGTGGCCTTATCATTTTGTACTTCTACAAGCAGTGTACAAGTGATCCAATTTCTGCTTATCATCTCCAGCATTTTAAATAATTTTAGCCATTTGGATAGGCATGTGGAGCTATTCCATTGTGGCTTTAATTTGCATTTGGCTAATGGCAATGTTGAACATCTTTTTATGTGCTTGTCATCTGTATAGCCTGTTCAGTAAAATGTCTGTGTATGACTTTTGCCCATTTTCTATTTGGATTGCCTTCTTATTGTTGAGGGTTTTTTTTTAGTTCTTTATATATGCCAGGTCCCAGTCCATTTTTGGATATGTGGCTTACAAATATTTTCTCTCAGTCTGTAGCTTATTCTTTTCATATTTTTACCAAGGTTTTTGGCAGAGCAAATGTTTTAAATTTTGATGAGACCCAATTTATCTATTTTTCCTTTTAGTAATGCTTTTAATATCAAGTTTAAGAGACACCTGGGTGGCTCAGTGGTTAAGCATCTGCCTTCGGCTCAGGCGTGACCCTGGAGTCCCGGGATCAAGTGTCACATTGGGCTTTCTGCGTGGAGTCTACTTCTCCCTCTGCCTATGTCTCTGCCTCTCTCTGTGTCTCTCATTAATAAATAAATAAAATCTTTAAAAACAAAACAAAACAAAATATCAAGTTTAAGAGCTCTTTGCCTAGTCCCAGAATCTGAAGGTTTCCTCTCACTTTTTTTTTTTTTTTTAAGTTTTACAGTTTCATGTTTTACATTTAAGTCTGGGATTCATTCTGAGTTATTTTTTGTACAGGTTGTGAGGATTAGTTCATGGATTTATCTTTTTTGTTTTCTTTTTTCCTTTCTTTTCCTCGAACTCTGTTCTTCTCCTGTGATATTATGTTGGCTATTCTGAGTCTTTTGCCTTTCCATATAAACTTTGGAATCATTTCACTGGTATCCACAAAATAACTTCAACAAAATAATTTTTGTTGAAATTGCATTGAATCATAAATTATGTTGGAAAGAACTGACATCTTGCCAATATTTGGTCTTCTTATCCATAAACATGGAATGTTTCTCCACTGATTAAGTTCTTTCATTTTATTCATCAGAATTTTGTAGTTTTGTCCATATATATCTCACACACATTTTGTTAGATTTATATCCAAGTATTTCATTTTTTGTATGCTAATATATATGATATTTTGTTTCCAATTTTAAATTCTAGTTTTCCACTGTTGGTATATAGGGAAGCCATTGACTTTTGCATATTTTGTATCCTGCAAACTTGCTATAACTGCTTATTATTTCAGGAACTATTTTTTTTTACTAATTTTTTTGGATTTTTCACATAGATGATTGTGTCATCTGTGAACAACGACAGTTTTATATCTTCCTCCCAATTTGTATACCTTTTATTTTCTGTCTTACCTTATTGTATTACCAGTAATTTGTAGTATGGTATTAAAAAAGAGTGATGAGAGGGCAATTCATTGCCCTGTACCTAATCTTAGTATGAAACCTTCAAGTTTCTCACCATTGTACGATGTCAACTGTAGGATTTTTGTAGATAGCCTTTATCAGGTTGAGAACACTCAATTCCTAGTTTACTTAGAACTTTTATCATAAATGGATGTTAGCATTACTATCTTCTTATTGTACTGTCTCCTAAGTTGTCTTTCTATCATTCTTGATCCTCTGTAACCTATTTTTAAAGCAAGTGCAGAGTGATACTTGCATCAGAACTCATTAATTAATATCCCCAATAAATTCCCATCTCACTCAGAAAAAATCCAAACACCTTATAATGACCTACTAAATCCTACATGATCTGGCCCTCTCTTCTTGAGTCTCATATCTTTTTACTCTATTAGTACATTCTTTCTTTTTTTTAAAAGATTTTATCCATCCATTCCTGAGAGACACAGAGCGAGGCAGAGACATAGGCAGAGGGAGAAGCAGGCTTCCTGCAGAGAGCCTGATGCAGAACTTGATACCAGGACCCCAGGATCACATCCTGAGCCGAAGGCAGACACTCAACCACTGAATCACCCAGGCGTTCCTCTCTTAGTACATTCTAATCTAGCATCACTGATCTGCTTGCACTTCTTCAAATATTCCAGCCATTCTATTTATTCAGGACCTTTGCTTTCAGTGTTCCCTATATCCAGAATGGCCTTCCACCAGACATCCACTTGGCTACTCCTTCACTTGCTTCAGATTTTGACTTTGGATTTTTTCTGAAGCATTTCTGGCCATCTTGTCTCTTATTTACTTTTTCCCCTTTGTCACCTTCCTTATCTATGTACCACACGTGTCTCCATTATTTATTGCCACAATAATATTGCATAACAAATGACCACTAAGATTCAAAGGTATACAATAATAAATAATGAATATTTGTTTTTACTCATGAGTTCGTGGGCAGACTAGATGGTTCTGCTGATTGATACTGAATTCAGTTTTCTTGGCTAAGCTTAATCATCATCGGAGTTTTACCTTTGGTTTGACAGGAGCATCTTGGTCCAAAATGGCCTCTCAACTTATTCTTATGGGAGAGGGAGTATTCAGAGAGAGAGTAGAAATGTACAAGACATCTTTGGCCAAGTTTTAGAACCATCACACTGTCACTTCCATCACATTCTATTTTCCAAAACAATGTTTAAAAGCTAGCCTATTATTAAGGTTTGTGCAATGCCACACTATAAAGGGACTTACATATAGTAAGGTAATTAACTGAAGCCAAAAATTCTGATCAGTGCACCACATTTCACACTTATTAATATACTTTGCTTATCACCATCCACCTTTAAAGAATATAAGTTCTAAAAGGGCAAGAATTTTGTCTATTTTTTTAGATGCTTTGTCCAAAATGCCTATAATTTTCCTGGCACAGAACAGAAATTCAATAATTATTGAATAAGATGGGAAATAAAATGAAAGGGAAATCTACTAATGTTATTGGTTTGTTCTTTAAATGAATCTTCCCAAGTGTTCTCTTCCAATTTATTTATTTATTTTTTTTAATCTCTTCCAATTTAAATTACTTTTTGGATACAGTCTTTATAATATGGAATGGAGTTCGTGGTGTTTGAAATTATTATGGCAGTCTTCAGGTGCATTTAGCATATAAAGTTTAGAAAGCTGTGAAGGAAAAATATAAGCATTAATATATGCTATGTTCATCTAATTGGGGAGATTAATAGTAATTGTAGAAATTAAAGCATGATTTGGGTTGAGAATTATCCCATGAGTTTCATTATGATTAGCACGACTTACTCATAATTGCTTCTACTAACATGGTTTTGCCAAACTTCCAGACATAAGCCCATTGGCTTCATTTAAATCCAGGTCTCTTACAGACAAATGACCTACAGAAGTATCATTACTTCTACTCTAAAATTACCCCAGAGATAATCTCAATCTCATTAATTTACTCCTTGACTTTCATGTTAAGAGATGTAGTTTGGAAAAAGTATACTTAGAATATTCCCATATCCTTATCTTCTTGAAAGGTAGATACTTTTTTATAGAATGGTTTTTAAATACAAAGTGTTCCAGCCATGTACATTTTGTAAAGACTCAAAGACCCTGACCCATGTATTCTTGATTTCTGTACTTCTATATTTATGTAGTTTTATATATCCATCCATACTTTAATAAAATGCTTATCTTATGTAGTTTTATATATCCAGACATACTTTAATAAAATGCTTGTCTTAAAAACTATAGTTACATGTATAATCTTACCTACAGAATTAAAATAGTAGATAAATACTATATCAAATTTTGAAACCAACAGAAACATCTGTTGTGATTTTTATTCCTTTTAAAATCTATTTATTAATCTGGACCTTCTTGTATTACATTAAATTAAGAACATGAATAAATTTTTGAGTATGCTCTAATTTTTTTTTTAAAAACGGACTTAATTCTTCTTTCCTCTGAATGTTTCTTGGCTTCCACATCTTTTAACCTCTCCTTCAGCCTAGTGAAGAAGTTTGTATAATCTATAGATTTCCTCATAAACCCAGTCAGTTTTTCCTGCCATAATGAGGAAAAGAAATTAAATCAAAATTTCATTATTGGAACACATTATATTTTATTCTCTATACTATTTGCATTTCATTCCTATATAATGCTGATATATTAAGATTTTGTAAATACACACTCCACGTTATTTGAGGATAATTTATAAATTTTTCTCCATACATTTCAAAACCAATTTGTCAAGGTAGGGGAAAACTCTACATGACACATAAGTTGAAAACACTATACATGACTCCACTGAGGGGAATAATATTTAAGATAACTATTTTCCATGGCTATATAAGCATCTCTCAGTGAGAGACTAAATGCCTGGCCATGTAAAGGTGCTGATGAGAATCACTGCATTTAGAAGTTGGTTTTAACTGACTGCCAATGTTTACTTTAAAGTTGTAAAAAGACAGAGTTTAAGAACTGAATTCCAAAAGGGCTGAATTCATTTGACTGCACTGTTTCAATGGCATAAACATGCAACCTCTTATTTAGGCCAATCGCTAAGTTCTCATTTCACGAGTTAGACATTCCAAGACAAAGCAGAAAGAGATGTGTTAAAGATTAGACTTGCAAATTTCAGAATACATAGTGTCAGTCTAGTGATGTTAAAACATCCATTTAGAATAACTCACAGAGTAACTGCAGCATATTACAAAGTGGAATCATGAATATGCAATCAGCAAATGGCTCGCTCTGAAGCCTGATCACCATCCTGTCAATTATAGCAGTCACTTTCTGTGATGGTACCTTGGCATTTTGACAGTGATTATACCTTTACATGATGTATTGCAGATATTATGCTTCAGTTGTTTACAAATA
Source organism: Canis lupus baileyi (assembly GCF_048164855.1). Classification (NCBI taxonomy): domain Eukaryota; kingdom Metazoa; phylum Chordata; class Mammalia; order Carnivora; family Canidae; genus Canis; species Canis lupus. The sequence goes on along the minus strand of NC_132847.1, from coordinate 43,452,496 downwards.
GAACCATATCTTACTCTTTCACTGTAAGAATAGAGTGCTTTAAGTAACAAAAATATTCCTTATAATAAATTTTCCAGTTAAGTCATTCATCCATGATTAGACTGGGAATATCATACGATGCCACTACTACATGACAAAAGCAACCCCCAGGTCCCTCTTTCTATTACTCCTAAAAGTGAAGTAATGTGGATCTTTTTCAGGTTAACTAAAAAGAAATGGCATAAAGAATTAATTCACAACATAGTGCCCATCACTCTAAAAAAGCAGGCTAGTCAAAAGATAAATCTGTTTTTAAATACAAAGCTAAATTATAAGACAGACATATAGGTGTCAATCAGGACAAAATTGGATCAGATACAGTTTGGTTTGTTCTTTTATCCCACAAAAAAAAAAAATCCCTTATTTGCTTATATGTAAGTACCAAATTTGCCTACAAAAATGCAATCTCAATCGATTTGCTTAGATAGTAATTTTTTCCCAATGCTTAGTTGCCTAAACTTCAGGTAAAAGTATGAGGGAGACTAAATAATCAGATAATTCCTCACTTTGGTGCTTAATTTTATCAATATATTTATAGAAATAAAAACCTCATTATTTAATGCTGCTATAAGATATGCAAACCTATTCATTCATATACCTCTAAATATTGAGGTTTTTGCTATCCATATAAATCTTACATATAAATTTTAGATGTAATTATTTGTAATTTTCTACCTCTATAAAGTTTTATAGTTTCAAAACTTTATGTTTAGCAATTGATTCAGGAAGTTCAGAAATTCATAGTTATGGAACAGTATCACTAAACTGTGGATATCATATTGTTGAAATCATTTTACTCTCATAACCTCCTGTGCAAACATTTTTCAGATAAGAATGGAATTTGGTACAGTTCACATAGCTAAGGTCAAAACCAGATCTTCAAATCAGAATTCCAGTTTTACAACCAAGTGTCATTTTCACCATACCACAGTCTTTTTATGTTTAATGTAATGGTATAAAAGAATTGAGAGAGGGAGACATCAAAGAGGAGAAGTAAACTATAGGACTAGGTCTCCCTGGAAAAACTAGAGACTTAGATCTAAACATAGAATTGTGGAATGATCTAGATCTTAAAAAGTCCCCTCACAATAATGGGATATTCCTCACAGACAAGATGAACTAAACCCTGGGACAGGACATTAAACAAAACCTTAGAAAAAAGGACAGAGTACAGAATTTCTAAAAATAAGTACTAGCATTTCAGCTCATCTTTTTCTGTAACATTTCTCCACAGTCCACCGCCATTAGGCTACATAAGAGGTTATATCACACAAAATAAGCACTCACAAATAGTGCTCATTTGGGGATAATTGTTTCATATACAATAGGAAAAGAAGTTAAATCACCAAGACTGTTTCAGAGAAGAGCTGCTGCTCAAACGTGAGTTATAAAAAGAGTGGTAGACAATTCTACTTCATAAGGATGAAGTAAGGAGGAAAAAAAAAGAACATAGTATATAAAAGGTAGACAAAGTGCCCAGCTCTGAAGAAAATATTCATGAATTGATTATTCCTAATCATTTTAAAATCTAGAACAACTTGTTAAGAATAATTCAATAATACTAAATTTCAAACATTAAATCTAAAGGTATATTTAATTGAGATAGAATATTTACAAAAACATAGAACACCAAAGAATAATAATTCTAATCTGACAAATTAGAGACAGTAATGAACATCATAGTCACTATCAAAATTGAGATTTTTTTTCATAGCTCTGTCTATCCAATGAAGGCAAAGAGATTACGTCAGAGAGAACCTGATTGTAAAGAAAGCAAGTAGGCTCAAGGAAGATAGGTGTGGCTAGAGTAAAAAACTGATCAAATGAAATGGAAGATACATTAAAAATATTTATGAAAAGCTTACAAACCTAAGGTGACAAAAGAACTAAACCTGTAAATTGAGAGAGCACATTATTCAAAGAAAATGTAAAATTAGACACACAACACCAAGATGTTTTATTTATGCTACTGTGGAAAAGATAGTAATCAACTAAAGGAATAAGACAGTCTAACATTGGATTCACCATAGAAATCATCAGTGCCAGACAAAAAAGAAATATTTACCAATGTTGCTCAGAACATTGTGCTTGAAATTCTGGTTAGCACAGTAAGCCACCACCCCGCCAAAAGAGAGTAAAGGTTATACCAATTGGGAAGGAAGAAATACAACTCTTTCTTTGCAGATGGCATGATTGTCTACATAGAAAACACATATATAAATAAACCCCAAACTCCAAGAACTATCGAGTATAACAAATTTAAAGTACACAAACTAATAAAAAAGAAGTTATTGCTTTTCTATATACCAATAATGAACAAGTAGAATATCAAATAAAAATTTACAATAGCACAAGTAGAAATTTAACAAAATATGTATAGTACCTAGATGTGGAAAGCTACAAAACTCTGATGAAAGAAATCAAATCTAAACAAGTGAAGAGATTATCCATGTTCATGGATGGACAAACTCAATATTATTAAAATATCAGTTATTCTCAACTTGATCTATAGATTCATGCAGTCTCAATCAAAAAGCCAGTAAACTATTTCATTCATACTGACAAACCAGTTCTAAAGTTTTTATGAAAAGGTATCCGATTTTCAGACTTCCTCTAAAGCTACAGTGATCAAAATTATATGGCATTGGTAAAGAATAGAGACTTAGGGTGCACCTGGATGGCTCTCCATTAAGCATCTACCTTCAGCTCAGGTCTTGATCTCAGGGTCCTGGGACTGAGTTCTCTCTCTCCCTCTGTCAGTCCCCTGCTTGTTCTCTCTCACTTTCTCTCTCAAATAAATAAACATATGAAATCTTAAGAAAAAGAGAATTAGTAAGCCCAGAAATAGACTCAAGCAAATAAATTCAACTGATCTTTCACAAAGGAACAAAGACAAATCAACAGAGAAAGAATTTTTTTTCAACATTGGTGCTAGAACAATTGGGTGTTCATATGGGAAAAAAATCAACCTAAATATAAACCTCACATTTCACAAATTTACCTCAAAATGAATCATAAATAAAGATGTAAAATGCAAAACTGCAAAATGTGTAGAATACATATGAGAAGATCTAGTCAGCATTTATTTGATGATGAAGTGTTAAATATAAAACCCAAAACAAGACACATGAAAGAAAAATTAATAAATTGGACTTTATTAAAATTAAAAATGTCTGCTTTGCAAAAGACACTTAAGAAAATGTAAAGAAAAGCTACAAAATGGGTGGTAATATTTGGGAGTACATATCTGATAAATGATTTTATCTAAAATATAGAAAGAACACTTAAAACTCAATAATAAGAAACAAACAACCAGATTTAAAAATGGAAAAAGATTTAACTAACACCTCATCAAAGAAGATATAAAAATGACAAATGAGCATGTAAAAAGATTCTCAGCACATTTCTTTAGGAAATTGCAAATTAAAACAACAATGAGATACCACTACACCCTTATTAAAATAACTAAAATCCAAAAAGCTGACATTAGCATTTCCTGGCAAGGATGCATAACAAGAAAAATTCTTAATCATTACTGGTGGAAATGACAAATAGTAACAGCCACTTTGAAAGACAGTTGAGCAGTTTCTTATAAAGCTGAACATTGTCTTACTATCTGATCCAGCAATCATGCTCCTAGGTATTTACCCAACTGATGTGAAAACTTATGTCTACATAAAAACCTAAATGTAAATGTTTATAGCAGACTTATTCATAATCACACACAGAAAACCCGAAAGCAATCAAGATATCCTTCAATAGGTGAATAGTAAACACACTGTGCTATATGCATACAATAGAATATTATTCAGCAATTAAAAAAATGAGCGCTCAAACATGAAAAAGGCATGAATGAATTTTAAATGGATTATGCTAAGTGAAAGAAGTCAGTCTGAAAAACCTGCATAATGTATGATTACAATTATAATATTCCGGGAATGGCAGAACTATATAGAAGCAAAAAAAGATCAGTGAATATCAGGAGTTGGGAGGAAGGGGGGAGGATTGGATAAGTGAATCACAAAGGATTTTAGGGCTGTAAAATTATTCTGGATGATACCATGCATTTGTATAACATCTGTAATGACCGTAATGACACTGTACATTTGTAAAAACCCATAGAATTTTAAAGCATAAAGAGTGAAACTTAATGTATGCAAATTAAAAAGAAATCATTTAAAAGATTAGGGTCTCCTGAAAGGAAATGCAGAATGTGACAAACCAATCTATTCTGCATTATAAAGGGATGAAGCAAACTCACCTAATGGGATGGTGGAATAAGATACTCAAGTGACTTTGGAAATGAATGGACTTTGCAAAAATAAGGACAAAAGAAATTGTACTTAAATCCTGTACTCTTGTTCATTAAATTTCCCAGAGAGTACAGGTTAATGATTCTGATAGCTGTACATATATACTGAAATTGAACAATTAAATAAATCGATGGCAAATGGTGGGTACCAGGTTTCTCATAGTTGGAGTGGGAATTCAAAAGTAAGTGAAGAGAATAGGCTCAAATGATCCAGCTGGTAATGGATTAGAATTGAAAGTATCAGTATGAACTCATATTTAGTTTAGAGATACAGAAGTTTATACTTTTATACAATATACACACATATATATGTATATGTGTATAACTGAAAGGTCCCAGAAACAATGGCACTCCAAAAGCCAAGAGCACACCTAGTGTTCAGATCTTGGTTTCATATATTCTTCAGGGGGCCTGGGTGCCTCAGTTGGCTCAAGTGTGCTCAAGCTCCCCACTGGGCTCCCTGCTCAGCAAGGAGTCTGCTTCTCGCTCTGCCCCTCCCCCTGCCTGTGCTCCTTCTCTATCTCTCTCTTGCAAATAAATAAAAATCTTTAGGGGAAAAAAAAATATATATATATTATATACATATATATTGTTGTTTGTTTCTTATTATTGAGTTTTAAGTGTTCTTTGTATATTTTAGATAAAATCAATTATAAAATAAATATTGATAAAATCAATATATATATATACATAATTCTCCAGAAAGAATAGAAGGGAGGAAAAAGAAGTATTGCATGTAAGGTTCTTAATTATGTGTAAGGAAGTATGATGCTATTGTAATGTAGGATGTGATACATTAAAAATGTATATTGGAAACTTAGAACAACCAGAAAACCATAAAACAAGAGCTATAGCTAAGAAACTTATAATGGAAATAAAATGGAATAAAAATAGGCAGGAAATCCAAAATAGGCAGGAAAAGAGGGGGGAAAACAGATGGGACCAGTATAAAACAAATACCGAGATGGTAGATTTAACATATGAATATATAAGTAACAAATTAACTGAGAACTGTCTGATAACTCTTTTTTTTAAGCATTCTTCTTTTTTTTTTTTAATGAAGCATTCTTAATGAGCCTGTTAATCCTCTCTTGTTGAGGTCTTCCCTTTCAGTTTTAACTTACTGATATCGCATGGGGTTATGTGTCAAGTAGCGTGAATTGTGCCATGGACTATCCCACCAACATTCACCCTGACACTATGTGGCCCCAGTCTCTTCTGTGTCATTCTGATAACTCTATTTAAAGTCAGAGATAATAAGAAAACTGCGAGCCCTTTAAAGATACACACAAGTAAAAAGTACAATACTTTACAAAACCAAAATGGATACATTAATAGAGAATTGCAAAAATAGATACATAAACACATAGACATGCTTAATAGAGAAAGTAAAATAAGACATTGTAAGCTTATATTAACTAGTTAGTCGCATAACGTTAGACAAATAGATCAAGGGAAGAGAAAACACCCAGAAATATACCCAAGAACACACAGTCCACCTGAGTTAGTTACCTGATTAGTGAGGGATAATGGCCTTTTCTACAATGATATTAGAATGACTACAAATCAGTAAGGAAAAGACAAAGAATCCAAACTTAAAAATGATCATCAGTCTCTTCATGAAGTAGCTTATTCAAATGATGAAAAGGAATTTGAAAAGGAACTCCACATCATTACTATCATTACTTACCAGAGTACAAATTAAATCCAAACTGAGATTATGATTATGCACTCACCACAATGTTTAAAAAAATAATAATAACAATATTGTCAGTAATGACATAGAGAAAATTCAATCCTCATACATTGCTAATGGTAGGGAACATTTTTACACCTGTTTTTAAAAACACTGACCTCATCTACTGAAATAGGAATTCCTCTCTCCTTGTAACATAGATAAATCTATGCATAAGTCCACAAAAGCACACATATGATAATGCTGATATTTTTAGTTGCAATAGTCAAAACCTAGAAGCAATTCAAATGTCTAACAACAGGAGGCTAAAGTAATTATAGTATTTTCATACAAAGTGATTCTACATGATATTAAAAAGAAAAAACTACCAATACAGACAATAACATAAATGATTTTCTAAAACACGAGATGTGTAAAAGAAGCCAGATGCAAAAAAGTGAATATATTATTATTACATTTATATAATTTGAAAGGCAAGGAAAAATAGCCATGTTCTATCTTGTCATCATGTCTCCTTATAGCAGGACCTGACCCTGGATTCCCAGACTCTATAGTGGCCAGATTTACCACTCCCCTATGGGAAAGAGGTAAGAAATTTTAAATTATTCCATCACTCCCTGGAGAACTTGCAACTCTTCTCTATTGGTCCCATGGACCCTCTCCTATACGAGTCTTTTGTTCCTGATTATGAAGAATTCAATGATACTTTTTGAGAATTGGACTCCATTCTTTAAGCTCTCACCTATTCCAGCTTTAGAACTAAACAAAAAAATGTGAAGGGGAAAAAAAAAAAATGTGAAGGGGAAATCGTTTGATTTGACTCTTCTCAACTCTCCAATTTTGTTACTCTTCATTGTAGGGTCATCAAACACTCCCCTAGTTTCTCTATCTTTCAGTAAATGCCCTCTGCCTGGCCCACTCTCAGATTCTAAACCCCTACTAAAGATTAGAAGACTTCAAGGAGATGGAAATCCTCACTTCAATCCTTCTAATTTCTTTCTTCTTGGTTAATTTTACTCCTCTAGTCCTCTTTGCTTCCACAGCTCACTGACATTTAAAAATTGTAGTTTTGTGTTTATTCCATAAGGAATGAGAATTTGCTATTTGGAAATAATTTATTACTGGGAATTAGAATATCTTATTCCCAAAACAATTTGTGGTACCCGTGTTGGTGAGCTGAGCTTAGGGAACTATTACAAACAGATTTCTGTAGCTAAAGATAGAAAACTATGAAATCCAAGCGACAGCCTGCAGCTTCATTACAAATACCACCTGATTGAATCATTTTGAGGGGCCGTCTGTCTTCAGTACTCATGTGTGCTATATCTTAGACTGAAGTGGGAGAAAATTAGGGAACTTTCAAAATGAAAACTGATTTCATAAATTACAGCCCAGAAAATAACAAAAAGAGCTGTCATGCCCTTTAGCAGCTTTTCCTTTAATTTCTACAAAATCTTTTGTCTTCAACCTTTGAGCCTTGCTATTGTCTCTATTGTACTCAAACCAGGGCTTTTTCTTCGAAGCAAGTGCTGGAAAAAGATACATGATGATTTTTGTGCTGATTAGAGGGGAACTTGCATGTACAGATAACTGTCACAAGACCACAAATTGTACAAAACTAAATATGTGAAAACCCAAGGAACATGGAAACCAAGGAATAACTATTAGCAAAAATAAGGGTATATCATCACATTATATAATAAGCATATAAAAGAAAAACCTGATCTATTAACCTGTCCTCAGAAGGCCAGTTATGTAAAACTGCAGACAAATGCCATGTCTTTGGCTGGGTAGAAATTACAGACTCAAATTCCATATTCGAAAGAGTATCCCATAAATATAGAGAAAATTTTGTAACTAATAATAATCTCTTAAAGGTTTGTGTGATAAAGATTTTTATTTAAAGTATATCATTATTGTTTGTTTTATTTTAAAACATGTCTTTTGTCCAAGCCCATACAATAAACCAAAGTAAAAGGATAAGTATATATTTTTGCTTAAAAGTTTGAGTTATCATTTCATTCATTCATTTGTGCATTTTTTTTTACTCAATAATCATATACCATGTACATCTATGCATCAGATATGGTAAAGAATACAAAAAAGAATAATACATACCATCTACCTTGAAGGAATTTAGGTGGCATGTTACATATACAGAAGTTGATTTGTTTTATTAATGAAACATGGTATAAAGATAGGAAGTCCAGGATGCAAAAGTGCAGTGAAATTGCCCACCGTTAAATATAAAAGTTTTTTCTTTAAGGGAAAAAACTCATCTCATATGTTTCTATGAATGACTCATAATAATTGAGGTAGACTAATAGTGGATTTAAATGACACAGACAAGTATAAAGAAGAAAGTAAATAAAATATTGCCCCAAAACACATAACCAGGAAACAAACAAACAAACAAAAATCATTGATAAGTGACTATTTTTCTAGGACTTTTCTGGTGCATGAATTTGTATACACAGATAAAGAGATGGATATGCAGATGATATCCTCACTGGCTCCAAAGAGCTGGGTTATACTTTAAAAATCTGTTTTTCTTGGGGCACCTGGGTGGCTCAGTCGGTTGAGCACCTGACTCTTGATTTAAGCTCAGGTTATGATCAAGTCCCACATGGGGATCCGCACTGAGCGTGGAGCCTGCTTAAGATATCCCCCTCTGCCACTTGCCCTCTCTCCTGCTCTGGGGTACATTCTCAAAAAAAAATATGTTTTTCTTTAAAAATCTATAGATATTAACCCACTGTCTAATAAGAAGTAAAGAGCAGACTTCTTTTTTTTTTTTTTTTTTTTTAATTTATTTATGATAGTCACACAGAGAGAGAGAGAGAGAGGCGGAGACACAGGCAGAGGGTGAAGCAGGCTCCATGCACCAGGAGCCCGATGTGGGATTCGATCCCGGATCTCCAGGATCCGCCCTGGGCCAAAGGCAGGCGCCAAACCGCTGCGCCACCCAGGGATCCCTAAAGAGCAGACTTCTAATATCCCCACCCCACATCAATATACTTTTCTTCCTGCATACCTAAAGATTTAATTTTTAAAAATTATTGCATAAAGGAATAATTACATTATTCAAATAAGGTAAGGGGGAATGTTTTGGTTTGCAACATTTAGTTGTTAAAGATTCCTGGATCATGGTGCTCTACTTTGATCTTAAATTCCAGTATATAATCATTCAGAGATTATTTCTTATTTTATTTAACCTTTGAATCCATTATAATTTTCTTTCCATTTGTGTAAATGTCTAAGCCAGTGATACAAACATACTGAAATATATATTTTATTGATTTCCCTCTAATTTCTTTTGTTTTTAAATATGTTCTCCTCTGGATTACCACAAAATCTTTTTCCTATCATAATTCAACTTTTAGTTCCTTGATATTTCTAATTTGTTATGTTCTTTAATGATATATTTTTCCTAAAATTTGTTTCTGTAGGGCAACAATCCTTTATAATGTAAAATACATGCTTCTATTACCTCAACTCATTTTCTTTTTGAGAATAAGTTTTCTATGCCCTTTCAAAGCACATAAAGTAAATTTTCCTTTTTCTTAGGGTATATTTTCTTCTAAGCTGGGCTTTTTTCCCCTTACAAAGGTATTTTTTTCTTTAAATTTAAATTTTTACTTCACTTTAACAGTGTTGTTTTTATTAAGTAACAGGATATTTCTACATTTACTATGCTATTTCCTTTCATCTTTGTCATGTCTAAGCAGTTGTATTTTGTTTTAGTGTGGGTACATTCTTGACTAATTTTCTACAGCATTTGATGCTTACTTTTGTGTTTCTTTGAAATTCAGTTTGCAAAACAAAAATGGCTACTTTTTAATCCCTCTGGCTATCCAGAGGGTATGTAGATATGCTTATCTGAGAATTAAGATAAGATAATTAAGTTTTGTGGCATTATCTGAATTATGAGATATTGTTAAATGCTGTACACCAGTGCTTACTCCACTTGGGGAGGAAAAGGCCTCTTATCCCATTCAGATGATAGTGGGGGTGGGGGGTGTATAACTGTTGGTTTGGCTTTTCCCCTGGACAATGGGAACGCTGGATACTTCTCTCATCAACTTCTCTCACTTTCCAACTTTCATGTATTTGTCTCTAGCAACCATTTCCATCACTTCCCAGTAAAACAAGGGAAAGATAAAAGTACAAAAAGAAGTTCTGTTTCTTCTCTACAATTTTGGAATATTCTTTAGAAGGTTCAAGATTTTATACTCATCATTTCAGCTTCAAGGGAAGTGGTGAGCTCTATAAGCAAAGCTATAATGTATTCCTCAGTTCTGCCCCCAAACCTAGGTCCTATTCCTTGCCCAAATTTAATTGAAATTACAGGGGAACTTTATCCATTTTTTTCTTACTTTGGGAGGCAGGTTCATCCTCAAAATTCTTTCACTAATTCTTTCATTCAGTTTATTATAGGCAAAGATTTTTTAAAAATTATTAATGACAAGTGATAGAATTAAAATGATGCATCAATTACTAAATATCTATATTAATAATAATAAACACAGAAAAATACTAATACTACAGAATGGAGTTCTCTTATTAGGAAACCAGAGAAAACTTTCAGTTAAATGACTCAGAGAAATTAGTCACTACTATCTATGATTTGTCATCTTTCCATAATAATATCAAACTCCTTTCCTTTTGAAGAAAAATTACAAACAACCATATGTAAAATATACACAAAATAAAGTTATAATACAAAATTCCTGAAGAAAGAACATGTGGGGCCCCTGTAGGTTAAGCGGCCAACCTAACTGGTTGGTTAAGCTGCCAACTCTTGATTTCATCTCACGTCATGATCTCAGGGTCCTCAGATTGAGCCCCACATTCCACACTCTGCTTGAGGATTCTCCCTCTCCTTCTGCTGCTTCCCCCTCTCACATACTATCTCTCTAAAATCAATCAATCAATCAATCAATCAATCAATCAATCTTTTAAAAAGATAGCCCATGTTCATCTAATTTCCTAGCCATTATAGCACTTTGGGCATACTGAACTAAGAAGACCAAGTGGAGAAGTAAATTTTCTATGTTTGTGAGTTATGTCTGCAAGAACTGAAGGAGAATAGCTTTAAGAAGAATCCAGAGGTACTATATAGATTAATATATTTTTCATCTCTAATGCATCCTATGTCATCAAATGATGCTTGAAATGGGAGAAATCTTAAATCATAAAATCAAATAAATATTCAACTTGGAGTGAGAATTCAAATCTCATCTGCGTAAACTCTTGGTATTTTGTTTATGCTTTCTGTGCATCTGTATCAGAAGGGGTAAAATGGAGATAAAGATGCTTATTTTACAGAAATGTGATGAAAATGAAATATGGTATAAATGTGAAGATAGGAGCACAATGCTGGCAAATAAAGATAATCAATAAATCATATGTAATAGTAGTAAGAGTGGTGGTTGAATTATTTGTTACCACAACTATACATGTTAATATTATTTTACCTTCTAAATCATCAATAATTTTCTTTTTTTTCTAACATTGTCTTAGTTCTTGACAAATGGGTGGTAAGAGTTACAATGTTGAGGGCAGAGAATGGGGCTAGAGTCTACCTTATTAAAGCACTGTGTTTTGTGGTAGATTGTCATGGAGAATATGAATAATTTAGCAAATTACCTTAGCAAATTACCTATTTAAAATAAAATTATTAATCAAGGGACGCCTGGGTGGCTCAGTGGTTGAGCATCTGCCTTTGGCTCAGGGCATGATCCCAGGATCCAGGATCAAGTCCCACATCGGGCTTCTTGCATGGGGCCTGCTTCTCCCTCTGTCTCTGTCTCTGCTGTTCTCTCTCTGTCTCTCATGAATAAATAAATAAAATATTTAAAAAAGTATTAATCAAAAATTAGCTGGAGGAAGTAAAGACATTAACTAAAACCTACCCCCCTCATCTAAGTAAATTTTGTCCTTAAAATAAAATTATGTGTCATCCTGGATATTTGTCCTTAAAAAGAAAAAAAAAAAAACACATGTCATCCTGGATATTTCAATATTAATGAGGTTGCTTCCTTAGGTTATCAAAAAGTCAGAAAGTAGAACTAAAGATCAACTTTTACATGCTAACAATACCGTAACTGTTTTCAAAAAATTATAACTAGATCAATGAAGAAAAATCTATACCACTGGTTTAGCAATCATGTCTTTCATCTGCATTGTACAGTAGTAGGGATGGAAATCATTTATTTTGAAAGTCAGACTACAAAGTCAGCTGTAGGCAAAATTGTGAAAGAAGTCAATGCTGTCTTGCCTTAACCTCATCCCTTCTAGTTTTGGTCCATTCTGCTAATGTTCTATTCCTGTATATTCTCTAGTAACACAGGCTTGCCCTTCCTAACTCTCTGTTCTTAAGATTCTAATGCTGCCTGTTTTCCTTTTCTTCAATTTCAAAACTAGTTTAGATCATTCTTGTGGGGCCTTGCACCTGATTTTCAAGGTAACAGCTAGCTAAATAAATCATTTATTAATTAGCTCTTTTGTTTGTTACCCATCTTTACCTCTCACCTCCTTGCAAGCTCTATGATGGGAAATTTATGTGATTTTTTTAGGACCTCAGTGACAGTACTTTGCTTGGTATTTTTACAATAATGATTTCATTTTATTCTCACATTAAACCCATGAGGTAAATTGTTATATTATCCCTAATTATTATGTGCGTGAGAAAACCAAGACTCAGAAATAAACATAAACCTCAAGATCACACGAATGTGAAATGAAGCAGCATCTGATTCAAAAGTTCACAGACCGGGATGCTTGGGTGGTGCAGTGGTTGAGCATCTGCCTTCAGCTCAGGGCATGATCCTGGAGTCCCAGGATCAAGTCCCATATCAGGCTCCTTGCATGGAGCCTGCTTCTCCTGTCTCTGCCTCTCTGCCTCTCTCTGTGTCTCTCATGAATAAACAAATAAAATCTTAAAAAAAAGAAAAGTTCATAGATCTATTACACTATAGAAATAACCCTAATGTGTTCAATCAAAGGATGATACAAAAATGACTGAGCCACATGGCAAACAATTCAGAATGTTTTTTGATAGTTATTTTCATCTTGCAGATTGCCAATGGCTTCTTTTATCAATACATTAGCCGGTGTATCTCCACATATCAATATCAAATTACTTATATAATGCTCAAAAATTCTTAGTCCTTGCTTTGTTTTGCTTTCTTTTGTTTTGGGTTTTGGTCTTGGTTTTGGTTAGTTTATATTATTTCTTTCCTTTTCTCCAAATAATATACACTTCTACTGATATAATCTATGAAGGAAGAAATACTTTATGTTCAGTCACTAAAAATATTATTATGCTAGAAATACTGGCACTCCAAATCTTTTTAAACTAGAATAAATGAATGTGATGTGGAATAATATTTAAAATTTCAAAATGTTTTGCATATTGATTAATACATGCCAGAAAAACAGAAGAGTTTTGGCTGGAAAAGTAAAATCATAGATATTTTGGACATTTCCCAATACAAATGCCTCACTGCCTTTATCATGGATAGAATAAATATGATCACATTTGCTTTGGAAAGGAGAATCTTTCTTCCTACTTGAGAAATTATAATTTTTTTTAAAACACAGCTAAGTTTTTTCATTAGTTCTAAAATCTTAATTCTATTTTTCACCATTTCTGAAATGGGTATCCAAAGGTTTTTATATATAATACATGTTTTCCATGTTCACAGTTGTACCAGCAGATTATGACATAATATTACTTTTTTCTTTACTGCCATGTTGTTGTTGTATTAATATAATAGTATTTTGTCCTTGGTATTAATCTCACAAAATACCAAGGGAAGTTTGGGGGGTTTTGTTTGTTTTTTGGGGCTTGGTCTGATTTTTCTTTTTCTTTTCTTTAAGATTTTTGTTTATTTATTCATAAGAGACACAGAGAGAGGCAGAGACAGAGGCAGAGTGAGAAACAGGCTCCATGCAGGGAGCCCGATGTGGGACTTGATTCCGGTACCGCAGGATCACAACCCCAGCCAAAGGCAGATGCTCAACTGCTGAGCCACCCAGGTGTCCCTGATTTTTCTTTTTTGTCAGCTAAATATTCACTCCATTACATTTTTCCTTTCTTTTCTTTAAAGATTGTATTTGTTTATTCATGAGAGACACGGAGAGAGGCAGAGACAGAGGCAGAGGGAGAAACAGGCTCCATGCAGGAAGCCCAATGTGGGACTCAGTCCAGGAACTCTGGGATTTCACCCTGAGCCAAAGGCAGATGCTGAGCCACCCATGCGTCCCTCCATTACATTTTTCTTAAAAGGAAAATAAGAACCAATTAAAACAGTATTTAATATGTACACATATTTCCTATATTGGCCTCTTTATCGAGGTAAAATTTATATATATAGTGAAATATGTAAATTTCAGGTGTTCAGTGAATTTTAATGAATATATCCCCCCTTGTAACTAGCTCCCAATCAAAATATAGGACTCATGAAAGTCCCCACCTGAAGCCTTCCAGTCAATCTCATACCACATAGGCAGTCACTATTCTGACTCCAACAACTGTAAATTATTTTTACCTGTTTTTGAAACTTACAAATGGAATCACAGAAAATGTACTCTATCCTATCCAGTTTCTTTCACTCAATTATATTTTTGGAATTCATCCATGCTGTTGAGTGTGTCAGCCGTCCATTCTTTATTTACTGCTGAGTAAGTACTCTCCTATTTATGGAACATTTGATTGTTTCCAGTTTGAGCTTATAAGAAATTAGAATATGTTACCCCAAAACATACCACTTTGACATAACTATTACATGAGCTGGAGGCAAATGAGAATCAACAACAGATGCATATCAAAGCCTCTGCAGAGCTTCCTTATTTCACTAAAAGCAGAAACTTTTGAGAAGTGAGGACTACAATAAATCCCCTCTTCTGAGGAAGTTTTATGGCCATAAGAAAGATGGAAACTCAGCAACCAACAAGATGAACTTGCACAAACCAACCTCTCTCTCGTAGTTTACCTCACAGCTTGCCACCCATGGAAGTTTAAAACTCCTTTTCCTTTGTCTTGTCACTTCTCTACATATTTATTGTTCTTTGTTAAGATGGTATACAAGCCCCAAGTTCTAACCACCTCTTGAGTTACTCATCACTGAGGTTTCTTTCATGTGATGTGTGATTCATTCATTAACAAATTTTGTTTTCTCTTACTCATCTGTCTCTTCAAAGTCTAATTTGCAGGGACCCAGTGGGAGAATCCAGGAAGATAGAAGGAGGGAAAGGTTGTTTTTGCTTCCCTAGAGGCTATTTTGTTTAAAATTGTTATAAAATTTTTAATACAAGTGTTTTGGGCACATATGTATTTCTTTTTTCTGCGTAAATATCAAAATGTGACTCAATCTGTGTGTATTTACCTTGAGAAATTGTCAACAAATTGTCCAAAGTGACTAGTCTACATTATACTCTCACTAGGAATATATGAGAATCCCAGTCATTCTACACCATTGCAAGCATTTATTGAATTTTAATTGGTATGGAAAAATGTCTCATGGTGAGGAGAAAATTGCATTTTCCTTGATAATTAATTGTATGAAAGACATCTTCATGAACTTACTGCAATATGTATACTTTCTTTCACAAAGTTTTTTATAAAATTACATGGCATTATTTGACTTCTTGATTTAGAAAATCCTTTTTATTTATGGTTACAGATCCATATATATATATATATATATATATATATAATTATATATCACATATATTATATATATGTGTGTGTAATGTGTGTAACATACATATATAAATTTATTAACTTATGAAAATCCTTTATATATTGTGGCTACAGATCTATATATATTACATATATAAAGCTTTTAATATATATATAAAAATATATATATAGTGGTTACAGATCCATATATATATTATATATATAACACATAAAAACTTTATATATATAAAATTTTATATATATAATTATATATATAATAATATATATTATATATTTATATTTATAAATATAAATTATATATTATATATTTATATTTATATTATATATATTTATATATATAATTATATATATAAAATTTTATATATATATATAACTTTTCTTCAAGTTTGTGTCTTGCCTTTTCATTAATTTAAGAATGTTCTTGATGAGTAGAATTTTAAATTTTGAATAGAGTCCAGTTTATCAATATTATATGGTTTGTATTTTTTATGTCCTTCTAAAAAATCTATATATACTCTAAATTTCTCCTATATTTTCTTTTAG
This sequence comes from Canis lupus baileyi, assembly GCF_048164855.1. Classification (NCBI taxonomy): domain Eukaryota; kingdom Metazoa; phylum Chordata; class Mammalia; order Carnivora; family Canidae; genus Canis; species Canis lupus. Next base: position 43,436,197 of record NC_132847.1, on the reverse strand, counting down.
AGACTTTATAGTTTTAGCTTTTACTTTTAGAGACTCAGTTGTTCCAGCACTAGTTGTTGAATTTTTCTCTTTTCCCTATTAGATTATCTTGGTGTCTTGCCTGTGTGTATAACCTTTGTTCTGTTCTATTGATCTATATATTCATAAGTCTATATCATACCAGCTGATTATTGTTGCTTTATACTTAGATTTGAAATTTAGGCAGTTGATGTCTTTCTACTTTACTCTTTTTTTCAAGTTGGCTTTGGCTACTCAAGGTCTTTTGCATTGCCGTATAAATTTTAGAAACAGGGATCCCTGGGTGGCGCAGCGGTTTAGCGCCTGCCTTTGGCCCAGGGCATGATCCTGGAGACCCAGGATCGAATCCCACATCGGGCTCCCGGTGCATGGAGCCTGCTTCTCCCTCTGCCTGTGTCTCTGCCTCTCTCTCTCTCTCTCTGTGACTATCATAAATAAATAAAAATTTAAAAATAAAATAAAATAAAATAAAATAAAATAAATTTTAGAAACAACTTTCAAAACCATATTGGGATTTTGACTTCAATTGCATTGAATCTACAGATCAGTGCTGAGATAAAGAAATCTTCATAAGCTTGTGCATTCTAATTCATGAATGTGATATATATATATATATATATATATATCATACATACATTTTAGATCTTTAATTTTACTTCAGCATCATTTCATATATTGACTTTGTATCTGGTGACCTTGCTAAGTTTTAGTTTTAGTATTACTTTTTGGCATACTTAGGATTTTTCACATAAGCAATCATTGTATTTGTGAATAAAACTATTTTACTTCTTCCTTTCCAATATTTACTTATGTTTGTATTTATTTATTTTTATTGTTTTCATCTTCTGGTTGTAACCTCTAATACAATGGTAAATATAAGTAGTGAAAGAGGGCACAGTTAGCTTTTTTTCCCCCAATCTTGGAAAAAAACTAGTCAATAATTAATTATTAAGCATGATATTAGCTATGAAGTTTTGTGGATGTTCTTTATTAGGTTGAGGAACTTGCCTTCTAATTCTAGTTATGAAAATGTAAACCTTTGTCAGGTGTTTTTTATAAACTTTTTGGTATGATTATATCATTGTTCTCTGTTAGTCTATTCATTGGTGGATAATACTAATCAGTTTCAAATATTAAACCAATCTTGCCTCTCCTAATAAATTCTACTTTGTGATAACATATTTTAATTTTTCTTCTGTAAGCTCTTTTGATGTGTGTTAAGTTTTCTTGGAATGTAAATTCCTGGTCTCAGACTTCCAATTTAGTTAAGCAATATAACTGTGTTTTCCAGCCTGGTTCCAGAAGGTATATAACTTTGCTTAGTATATCAGAGAGTGACATTCCATCTGTTCCACCCACCACTTTCCCCATCCTTGAAATCAGGCAGGACTACATTACTAGTTTTTGATCAATGAGTTGTGAGTAGAACTCACCTGTGTGATTTTCAACCCAAAGCATAAAGGGTTGATGCATGACCCTCTAGCTGACTTACTCCTCTTCAGCAAATAGCGAAGTTAGTTCTCAAGCTCTAGAGGGTACAAAATAGTGCTGTCGTTCTCAGCTCATTTTCCAAAAATCTGTATGTGAGCAAACCCCCCAATGGCTTGCATTATATATGTACCATCAACAGAAAATAAACTTTATTCTATGAAGCCAGGGAAGCTTTGAGGTTGTTGGTTATTGCAGAATGGGGAAGCCTATTCTGATGAATATATCATGAAACTTTGTTATATAGCATTCCTATAACAAATGAAATTAAAATAATTTATCTTTGCATAGATCAATGAAGGATTTTTATAGCACATGGGTCAAAGATGTACACTGAATAAAATAGCAGCAGTGACAATGAATGAAATCAAAAGTATAACAATGGAAATAAAATAGTTTTATTTAATTGCTAACAATCATGAAGTTCAGAGATCTCAACTTCAATGTAGTGGTAAAGAAAACTGTCTCCAAAAAAGCAACTTAAAATAAATTATTTTGTTCATTTTTTTCACACAACATGTATTTATTGACTATTGACTATACTCTAGATTATTCTATGAACAAAATAGTTAAGTCCCCATTCTTACTTATGAAATAGTGATATAAAGTTGTTAAAAAAGGAAAAATAGGCCCAAAATGGAGTCACATTTCCCCAAGATAGCAAACTAAGACTTAATTGCAGTTTCAGCCACTTCCAGAAATGTGACCTTTAACAAGTCTTTTGGAATTACCTGATCAGCACATGTAAGGTCATCTGCACAATAGAGCCTGGCCCTTCCAGGAAAGGAAGGTGACCTTGTTGGAAATAATCCTTTCTTTTATCTGTGACTTCCTTTCCCACCCCCTTTCTGACTTTAAAAATCTCCCATTTGTATAGCTTCCTTCTATTTGCTAGATGAGATATTGCCCAATTCATGAATCCTGAATAAAGCCAATTAAATCTTTAAATTTACTCAGTTGAGTTTTGTTTTTAAAACAATATTAATATATCTGCATTTAAATAGAGCTCATTAATCTTGTGTAGTGATACTATGGATACGAAATATCCACTCACAATTGGTTTCACTGTTCCCTCTCACCTTGTGTTGAAATCTTTCACCATTTTATTCCTCTTTCTATAATCAACTGTTCTAGGACACAATGGATTGTCAAAAGTCAGAGATCCAAAGGAAGAAGGGAGATGAGAATGGTTAATACAGCTCCACTGTGCAGTTATAAAACAAAAAACAAAAAACACCCCAGATTAGGGACACCTTGTGGCTCAGCAGTTAAGTGTTTGCCTTTGCCTCATGGTGTGATCCTGTAGTCCCTGGATTCAGTCCCACATCGGGCTCCTTGCATGGAGCCACTTCTCCCTCTGCTTGTGTCTCTGCCTTTCTCTCTCTCTGTATCTCTCATGAATAAATAAATAAAATCTTTAAAAAAAAAAAAACAGATTTGACCATAATTTGAAAACCTGCATTAAGATGACCTGTTACTTAGATGAAATCCTCTCAGCCACTTGGTAAAGAGTACAAAAATCAAATATAAATTTTCACATTTCTTTTCTTCTTCAACAGCCTTTATATGAATCAAACTACTGCACCAGACAGCTAGGGAGAAAATTAATACCTCTGGTTAATAACTAACTTGGGTCAACTTTTGGTTTTAATTCTAACTCTAAGCCATTAATGGAGAAGAGAAGGCAACAATTCAGGAAATAAAATGCCCAAAAGGAAGGATGACACTTTCTTTATCATTCTTAATTCACTTTATCATTAATGTAGTTTAAAGACAAAGGGACTCTTCTGGACCTGCCACAATGCTAGATAAAGAAAAGGGCTCACAATTTGGCAAATGTAAGATACCTAAGGCTATCCAAACACTTTTGCCTCTAGTTTTCAAATTATAGACACTGCTTCTGCTTTTGCTTTTGCTTTTGTTAGCTGCCTTGGTAAAGGCACTCTGCATATATACAAAATCTATATTGGTGCCTCTCTATCTGTAAGCCGTCAAATGATGTCACACTTGCTAATTCATGGACTATTTATCTTGGTGTTTACGCTCCAGGAAAATGATGGCTGTTTAATTATACTACAAATGAGTTTTGCCAGCCAATTGTATGGCAGATGTTATTTACTCCCAGAACAACTGTCAAAAGACCAAAACAGCACATCTAACAAATCAAAATGTACTGTATTGAGTTACATTTCACAGGCAGTGCTTCTACCATCTAGCCACAGGCTTTGCATTGTGGTGGTGATGGGAGGGGCAACATCACTGAAGATAATAGCCAGTCAGAAATCTGCTTGTCACAGTGAGTAGGATTAAAAGAGATGTAACAGTATATTCTACCTGGAGTGGAAAGAGGGGACTGTCAATAAACATTTATAAAATCCTTCAAATTTGCTTAACATTAACGTATTAGAGCATTCACCAAATCATTCCATGATGGCAGATGGGAAAGAGGAAACACCATCTTCTCTATTCATATGGTGAGTGAACTGTGGTCGATGAAATATATTTTCCCCACCAAATTTATGATGCTATAAAGGTGGAGAGAATGCCTTTAGCTGGATGGTTACCATAACTTGAATCTAGGAAGCATGCTACAATAAACTTGTTCTGTGTGTTGTTTAAACTTTTCTAAGCTTGTGGGAGCATTTTATTACGCCTAACACTTGCTTCAAATAAAACTTGCCAGTAAGCTCTGCTGTGGCCCTCTTTTATGTAGTGTACTGGTATCATGCCAAGGTTTTTAATAAGGAGAGAAAATAAGAACTCTTAAAAGTTTAAAGCCCAATAATCTAGGAACTAAAATCTGATTAAGTACAAAATAAACTTTCTACAATTAAATGATTCAGTGGCAGATAAAGTGGAAGTAGAGCCCAAGAAGTAACTCTTACCTATTTAGTTTTGCACACTCCACCAAATTGGGATGATGTCTTTCTGCTTAGCACAGAAGTATTGAGGTAAAAAAATGGGTATTCATTTCTTTCAGCCAGAATTACATTTCATTGACAAAAATCAACTGCTTGGCTTTCTTACTGGGGTAATTTGAAAGAGTTTTGCCATATGACCCCGGTCCATAGTTCGTTTCTATGTGCCATACTGGATTTGTGAAGGGAGAAATGATTTACAGAACACTAATATATTCCCTTATATCCAATCTAGTATATTTCTAGTTTCTGCTCACTTTGCCTAACTCTGGGAACAAGCAAAAATGAAGCATGAGCTACCTAGTTTTGTCTCTTCTGATACTTCTTGCAGTAGAAACCTTGGGCTTGAGACACAGCATCTGCCAGCTTAGAAAAACAGTCTGGCAGGGAAATGGAGCAGCTAATAGTAGAGCTGAGGGAAGCTGTCAGATTTTCAAGCATTTATTTTTACATTCTGAACCAAAATGATGAGAATTTAGTTAAGTCAAACTCTTACCTTGGCTTCTTTATTCCTCCTTTTTTTCCCTCACACGTCTCTCATTTATTATTATTATTTTATGACAAGGACATAATTTACTAGCTACCAAATTCTATAGCCTGAAACTATGTTGGGATTATGGGAGAAAGAAGCTACTTTGCTAACCTTACCGAGGAACAAGGTGCTCCTTGAGTGACTATTAATAAAAATATTCTGTTCTGATAATACTGATGAATGAAATTGGCATTTATAAATCATGTTCTTGCCAAAAGAAATCACGCCTTCACAAGCATGTTACATAGGCCACTGCATTTCTCTGAATTTACTAACCAACCTACGTCTCCTCCTACCAGATGGTGTTTTTTTGTCAATTTCAGTTCATATAAACATGAAATTATTGATAGCTGCAATCTCCTTTTGCTTTTCATTCTTTTCCCTTCTCATATCACTAATAAATTGCATAAATATGTTATATATTATATCCGTGGACTCTAACATAAGGCAACTGCCCTAAGATAGCTGCTTGAACTTGGAAACAAATTGTAAAATCCATATCATTAGCCAATTAGTTTTAAAACCCTCTACCATTCAGTCTTAACCTACCTTTGACTTAACCAATATTGGACACACAATAGGCTCCAAGGTATTACCATGCACAGGATATTATTAGAAGTAAGCACAATCCCTACCCCTGGAAATTTTACAGCTTAAAAAAAATGTAAATATTAAGATACAGTCAAAATCAAAGTCCTAAGCTAAATACAGTTTATCTTCTTGAAGAACAAATATTGCTCAAATCTAAGGAATTATGGCTCAAATTTGGAAAATTTAATAATTTCATTACTGAGGACTTTAAGACATTTGCATATTAAAACAAATGGGATATGCATTAGCACAAGGTAAAAAGGTCTTATTGAAACAGAATACCTAGAAGTGAGACAAGCATCTATTTTTTAAAGCTCCACCCATATTTTGATGCACAATCTAGTGTAGAACATAAAATTCAAGCAGACGCTTATAATAAAGCACAAGATTAAGAAATTAACTGTTGATGGAGACCTCAGCATGATATTACTACTCTGCTGGTAGAACTGTCTTGTTAGAATGTCTGAGGAGAGGTGACTATTAACTATGTTTCCAAAAACATATACCAGATCCAGTTAAATGAATTACTCCAGAGAGAATACTGAAGACAGTCAGTCGAGTTAGAAGAGTCCAGACTTTGGTATGAGATAGACCTATGTTTAAATTTTTTCTTTGATTTACTGGTTGCATGGCCTTAGTTAGATTTTTCAGACTTTCTGAGCCTCAGTTTATCTTTAAAATATGAATATACTGCCTAGTTCAAGAAATTGTAATGATAATTGAATAAGATAGCGTTAAATGGTCCAAAAGTTACTTTAAAAGAGTGCAATCTTGGCCAGCCCCGGTGGCACCGGGGTTTAGCGCTGCCTGCAGCTCGGGGTGTGATCCTGGAGACCCAGGATCGAGTCCCATGTTGGGCTCCCAGAATGGAGCCTGCTTCTCCCTCTGCCTGTGTCTCTGTCTTTCTCTCTCTGTGTCTCTCAGGAATAAATAAATAAGATCTTTAAAAAATAAATAAAATAAAATACTGCAACCTATAAACTGATAAAACTGTTTCTGTATTAGTTTAGCCTTTATTTTAGAGACATTTAGATATCCTAATCAGGATATCACCTTTTAGTTAGCATTTAATCAAAGGTTCCTGGAAGATTTTCACTTAAAAAAATGAGCCTGTGATGAGGTTTTCTTTTCTTCTTAACTTTCCTTCATTTATCCCTGCCTGCAAAGGACCATTGATCAAGTATGTTCAGCAATACAAGAGAGGCGGCTTAGAAGTAGAATTCTTGAATTTAACCTTCAGTGAGATGACAAATTCATTAAAGATCACAGAACACCTAATTCCAAAATCAGCTGAATATTAAATCATTGGACACTGGAATAAAATGGTTGGTATGAAAATAGTCAAACAGGACATAAGAACTCCTACTCAACGTCACATTACTGAGCACTCAAATACTGGTTTTTAATAGCTCATAGATTGGGTTGCAGCTGAATTCTTACAGTTTACAATAATTAACCCTTTATTTGAACTGACATTGTCATCAGAAAACAAACGCTTTTGCTTAGTTGTGTTTTCCAAGCTTTGTTTAAACTGAAGCATGAGTTTTGGAAGTTTTGCCACTTTATTAGTATTAACCATGTGAAATATCTACAGAATAACAGACCTGATACAACAGAAATATTTTTTTTTTACTCTTGAAGGATAGACCAATAAGAACATCATACTCTTCCATATCTGTGAGGTGTAATGGACGTCCAAAGAACAACTTTATCTAAGAAGATACTTACTCAAGCTGTAGGAACATAACCCAACACTCAAACTATCAGGTACTAAGAGTTTGTTTCCATTGTAAAAGTTCGCTACGATAATCAGAGCTGTTTCAATGGGCCATCAAGAAAAAGAAGTAAAATCTCCTTCTGTGGCTATTTCATATGGATTTTTAATTTTTTTAAAATTTTTATTTATTTATGATAGTCACACAGAGAGAGAGAGAGAGAGAGAGAGAGAGAGGCAGAGACACAGGCAGAGGGAGAAGCAGGCTCCATGCACCGGGAGCCCGACGTGGGATTCGATCTCGGGTCTCCAGGATCGCGCCCCGGGCCAAAGGCAGGTGCCAAACCTCTGCGCCACCAAGGGATCCCTCATATGGATTTTTAACGGATATACAGACATGAACTGTAAACACAGATTTAATGATTTTTATGTATTACTAATTATTTTTCTCAAAATTCTCACTCACTAGCAAGAGATGGGATCCATGAAGAAATATAGAGTGAAGGAAGTAGAACAAATGCTTTGTATACAATCACACCTCTTAAATTGTACCATCTTTTACTTCCAAATGTTCATCTGATATCTACATTTGAAATCCCCAGGCAATCTCTACTTAGCAGGTCCACAGAGAAATTCACTATTCTACTCCTGCAACCCTAAACCTAGGATTCATCTAAAATTCTTTTTCATATTCCTTAAGTCTCTCCATCCCATGTATCTAATCAGTTTCCAGGTCCTATGGATTCAGCCAATTTCACATCTCTGTAATCTTTATTCTCAACCTTAGCCAACCTTGCTATTACTCTTTCAAACCCTGATAATTTCTTGAACGGATTATTATAACTGTTTCCTAATTTACTGTCTCACCATCCATATTCAGGTTTTTAAATTTGCAAGAGGCCTAAAATCTTTCCTGTCACCTTGATTCTTGCCTACTAATAACAAAGAGAAATATACCTAGCAGTTATCATATAAACCAAAATAATAGGTGGCATCGGTAATAGTGGGATAACTTCATAATGCAATGCAATAAAATACAGTTAACCTGGTTGTTTTCTTGCCAAAAATATATAATCAAAACCTAATCATGAGGAAATAATCTTTCAAGTTCAGAATAAAATAAAAAAAAAAGGATAATAGTACCAAGAAACATCTAATCACTATATTGCAATCCAGTTGTTCGCCAGGAAAAAAGGGCATGCAATTTGCTTTCCCTTTTTTGTTCCCTATTCAGGAAACTACTGAATGTGAATTTTATTTTGTGAAAGGTATTGGGTTAAAAATCTTCTGAGATATGCCGGGTGTTTGGCACACATACTTGTTGTTTGGAAGAAATGCATCACTGGTAGCTTCTCGTGGGCAGAATGCACTGCAAACATTACCCACAATGAATGTTCTGTCACAGGGGGGACTGGGCAGGAGCATCTGTTAGAGTCTTTATGACAGATCAGTCTATAGGCAATGTTGCCAGCAAGGGTTTTTCTCCATTATAAAACAACAATCTTCAGTAGAATTGGAGTCACTAAAAGCAGGAAAACAGCTTGCTTTATGAAAGATGCTACCTTTTCTGCAGCCAAGAAATCACCGATCTGATGTTAAGTTCCTGCTATTAGACTTTCTTCAGCTGCGCAGGTGGCAACTGTTCCATGTTCCAGTTCAGCTCCCCAAGGTTACAGCTGTGAACTTGGGTAATGGCTGTGCTTATTCTCTGCCAGCCTTAAAAGTCTTCAGGGTAAAACTTTTTTTCTTTTTCTTGCTGCTCATTGAAAATCCCTTCTGGAGCAGATGTGTCTGTCTCTCCCCATGTTTTTTCTAGTTTCCGTGTTTCAGATTAAGTTTAGCATTTTTGTTGTTGTTGTTTGTAGACTTACTTTCCAACTGCTCATGACAGAGCCTAATTTGAACTTAATTTCTGTGTATCTGATATCTCTTCTCTTGTCCCTAATAAAAAAAAAAAAACACACATTCACGGTAAACCTGATGTCAAATAGCTTATGTCCTGAGCCTCACAAACCACTGTTGTTTATAGTGTAGTGTATGTTTGCTATTGTCACATCAGCCTGGGTTTCAAAATGTAGATCACAAAGGCCATAATAGCACTTATTTTTTTTTACCATTTTGTATACTTTCTTGGTATGTATTTTGGGGCCTTCAGCCCCTGCAAAGTAGCCTTCTCTGACCTAATCATTTCTGGGACTCTCCAAGTGGTACCTCATATAGTTTCTCTTGAGAAAGTCCAGTTATTATACATCATTTGTTTTCTTTTTTTTTTCTGGTCTCCTCAGGAGCATCAGACATTTTTCTCCTTGGCACAACTCCCACCCCTCTGATGGGCTAGAATCCCACAGGTCTCAAAGTAGTACCAGTATATTATCTTGGGTCCCAAGGCAGCAAAGTCAAACAGTCTACATAGAGAATCTCTCTCCCATTTCCTCCTTTCTTCCTTCAATGCTATCTGCAATTACTAAGCCATCACTATAAAGCTAGCAGTGTGCTAAGACCAGAAGTAGAATATTAAGGAGAATGATATGGCTGCGGCCTTACGCATTTGACCTACCAAGGATAAAAATGTTAAACAAATAATCACAAGTAGTGTGATCATTGAAGGATTATAGGATATAATGAAAACAAGCACACAAGCCCAAGTCCCAGGGCCAAAGACCCAAAAAACCCTTCCTGAAGAAACCAAGAACACAGACGAATATAACCTAGCTCAGAAGAAGAGGAAAAGGCGGTGTTCCAAACAGAAGGAAGAGTATAAGGTCGACCCGTCACTGCATCTGCATTGTTTGCAACCTGCTTTTTAATGTAGTGAGGTGCATATACCAATATTTCATAGATATTTTTAGTAAATACATTTTAAATTTCTGCTTCAAATAAAGAAGAGTTGTTAAATAAACACCCACAGACCTATCATCCATTTGTCAGTTTGATCCATCTATTACTGAATATGACATGTTAAAATCTCTGCCTAAAATGGTAGAATTGTCCATTTATTTTACAGTAATTCTCCACATGTTTTAAAACTATGTTAGAACATGAATTCCACTATTCAATTCAAATTTGAATATTTATGTAATTCTAGTGAAATTAGTGCTGTGCTTATCTAGTAATGGTTTTAACTTAAATTCTCTTTGTCTAAAATAATATGGCTACATTAAATTTTACTTTATTTTGACTATTAGGTACCTTAATTTGTTATTTGTATATAATTAAATAATAATTATGGCAATATTATTATTGTGATCTTATATAGTAAGTGTTTATTTAGATTTACCGATGTATTTATCAATATTGCTGCTCAGTAAGTAGTTCCCTTCGCATCTTAGAAATTTAATCTATGCTGATTTTTCTGCTGTCCTACCCTTATTTTTCATCATTTTTCTTACCAAATATCTATTCAAAGCCTCAACTTTTTATATTCTAAAAAAGTCTTCATTCTGTTCTCATTTTTAAAAGATATCTTAAATTTGAAAGTAACCTTTCCACAACACACTTAAGATACGATTTTATTAGACTAAACCTACAAGGTCTCTAAGTTCTCTCCTTTTTCTTCCTCTTTGGTTGGTTTTATGACCTCTTTATCTTTCAATTTCTATTAGTTCGCTGTTATTTGTTTAGATATGGATTTCTTCTTATTTACTATGAATATATTGGGCTTTCTGGGCCTGAGGTTGGTGCCTCTTATCAATCCTGGAAAAAACTGCAGTCATTACCTCTTTAAATCTTGCTTCTGTTTTATTCTCTATTATCCTGGATTCTGGTTAGATAAGTGTTCATCTTTCTCACTCTATAGTCTAGGTGTTCTAACCCCTCTTTCATATTTTTTTCTTCTCTTTTCTTTGGCTATGTTTTGGGCAGTCGCCTCAGATTCCAATTCCAGTTTCTTGAATGCTCTTCTCAACTTTAACTACTTAGCCACTTAATATGTCTTCTATTTTTTTAATCTTATATGTCTCATTTCTATTATTTCTACTTTCTATTTCTATTAAGAACCATTTGGTTCTTTAGCGAATGTGCTTGGTCATATTTATAGCTTCTTAATTGATGCTCATTCAGTGGCTCTTTTTTTTCTGATTATATAAAAAATTCATTTTGTATTCTTTTGGTAATCCCAATGCAAGAAGCATTTGCATGTGTGAGTCTGCTTTGTTTTCCTGTTGGCTTGGGTTCATGAGCCTTTGCTTCTTTCTGTGGTACAGTTGATTCTCATCATTCATGGATCCATAATTGTGAATTTGTTTACTCACCAAAATGTATTTGTAATCTTAAAATCAATACTTAACAGCATTTATGTGCTTATACATGTGTGCACAGTCCACAAAATTTTGAGTCACCCGACACATTCCTGTTCTGCCTTCTTATTTCAGCCCCCCTACTCTAAACAAGTATCCATTTTGCAATCTGTTTAGAGCCAAGTTTTTCACATTTTTAAGTGTGTGTGTGTGTATGAGAGAGACTTCACAGTTTAAAATGGCTCCCAATGTAGTACTGAAGTGTTGTGTAGCATTCTTAAAAGAAAACTTTGATGTGCCAATAGAAAGAATATGTGTGTTAGATTAGCTTTGTTCAGCCATGATTTATAGTGTGGTTGGCCATGAGTTCAATGTCAATGAATCAACAATACGTATTAAATACGGTGTGTAGTAAAAACCTGATGTATTGATTGATTGATGAAAACATTGTACCGGAGGACAGAAACCTAACCCAAATATCCCCTAAGAACAATGGTTCAGTATTTGCTAATTCAGTGTTTGCAGCAACTTTATACAACATAAATAGCATGAATAATGAGAATCTATTATATGTATGTATGTGTTTTTATTTTGCTGTGAGTTCATATTCATTGGACTTCACCTGTTGAATTAGTCCATGGAAAAGTTAAATTTCTCCAAAAATGGTTTGTATTTTCTTCTGCCAGTTAGTTGCCTGGTAGCAAGGCTTTAAATAAAGCTATTTGCTTGAGATTTTATAACCAAACAGTTTAATTCAATTCAAGTCATACAGCTTTGTGAATATTTACATTTACAGATTCTCTATAGAGATTTTTTTTCCTTCTATGATGGACCACGTTGGAAAATTTAAGTTTCCTTTTGCTAACATTTGCTTAGAAAGTATAGCACTTTGAGGGTCCTAGATTTATGTGGGAGTCTATTCATTTTCCTGGGTTGGTCAAGGGATTTATTATGTCTCACAATCTTCATAACTGCATATCTATCAAAATTGAATCCTAAGTTTATCAGTCTTGGCAGAGTTCCTCAAGAATCATTCTGACTTTGGGACTTGTTTCTATCCCAGAATTCCCATTTTTGCTTTTTTTTTCCTTGGTAGATGTGTTACTAAGTATAAGATCAAGAACTAATGTTTTAAAAAGATTAAATTAAAAATCTTAATTTTGTTATTTGCTTTCCTCAGGAGATGCACTCAACATAGTAGAAACATGATTCTCTTTTTCCAGAAGATTTATAACTCCAAACTAAGGCTGAAATTTTTTTTTTAAGATTTTATTTATTTATTCACAAGAGACTCAGAGAGAGGCAGAGACATAGGCAGAGGGAGAAGCAGGCTCCCTACAGGGAGCCTGATGTGAGACTCAACCAGGACGCTGGGATCATGACTTGAGCCAAAGGCATATGCTCAACCACTGAGCCACCTAGGTGTCCCATAGGGCTGAAATTTTTAAAGTAGAAAGAATTGTTAGCATACACTGAATCTTTTTTAGCTTTTTTTAGCTTTAATTCTATAACTTAAGGTAATTTATATAATTCTTTGGTTTCCATTATCTATCTCTTCAAAATGTGAATAATACGCATTACCATGTGAACTATTATGAACTATCAAATGAGATAATGCATGTGAAAATTTATATCATAGTTCTACTATATGTTTGCATATTAATTAAAGGAGAGAGTGTGATCCAATAAAAAGTTCCAGAGCTTTGGAACAAAAAATATTGGAATTTTATCATCTAGGAAAGCTTAGAATAAAGTGAGCGGCCATTTGCTTATTTCAGGGAATTTAGATAAAAAATCTTGCTTCTTTCAAAGACTTACATACAATTATACACTTTATACTTGATTTCTGTTTTTAGAGTAAAGATCATCAAATCATGAATATTCTCCTGTTCATATTATAAGAATGTTGCTAACTCAATACTTTTGTATTAACAGTCATGGGGATTCGTGCTTTTGTTGGGTTATCAGTAGCAATATTGTTACAGTAAGTCCTGTGTTTGTTGAAATAATGGCAATATTAATAAGTGAATGTCACTGCGAAGTTTACATTCATTATTCAATGTTTTAATGTTCAATTAAAAAAAAAAGAAATGCTACACTATTGTATTAGTGTACACTAGGCTGCCGTACCATTAGAACCAAATATATTTGGTCACTCAAACAAAACAGGTTTATGTCATAATCACATTACCATCTAACATGAGTTTTCCTAACTGAAAGGTAACTTTCCTATATGTGGTGATCCAGGGAGGCAGATCCCTTTTATCTTGTGGTTTCAGCATCTCTTAGAGACTTGTGGATATTTAAGCCAATAGAAAAGTAAAGATGGTAGTCAGTGGGTGCTCCTTCTTCTTAGTCTCTGAACTGTTTTACTCACAACAATTCTGACAACAAAAATGTGGTGGTTTTCCCAACACCAGAGAATTCTCTAATTTTCCAGGCATTCAGTCTGAGTATCCTATGATGCAATTCAATTCAATTCCGACGCTAACTGCATAGTTAGTACATAGCCCACAGATGAAGAGTTTATTCCCACAAGACTCCTCCCACCTCTGATCAAACAGCTATAAATAAGGAGTTCCCATGATCCTCTCCTCAGGTTTGAAGATCTGGTAGATTGCCTCAGAGAACTCGGCAAAGCTCTTTACCATTACCAGTTTATTACAAAGGACGCAACCCAGAAACAACCAGATGGAAGAGATGCAAAGAGCAAGGTATGGGGAAGTGACACAACTTCTATCCCCTCTCCAGATGTCACTCTCTCAGCACTTGCTGTGTTCACCAACCAGGAGGCTCACTGCATCCTGTCATTTGGAGGTTTTTATGGGAGTTTTAATAAACAAGACATGATTGGGGCACCTGGGTGGCTCAGTTGGTTAAGCATTGGACTCTTGATTTGGGCTCACGTGGTGATCTCAGGGTCATGAGATTGAGCCCCACTTGGAGCTCTGCACTGGGCATGGAGACTGCTTAAAATTCTCTCTCTCGGGATCCCTGGGTGGCGCAGCGGTTTGGCGCCTGCCTTTGGCCCAGGGAGCGATCCTGGAGATCTGGGATCGAATCCCACGTCGGGCTCCCGGTGCATGGAGCCTGCTTCTCCCTCTGCCTGTGTCTCTGCCTCTCTCTCTCTCTCTCTGTGTGACTATCATAAATAAATTTAAAAAAAAAAAAATTCTCTCTCTCCCTCTGCTCCAAAAGCACAGGGGCGAGCACTTTATCTCTCTCAAAAAGAAATGATAATAAGAATAAGTGGGCATGATTGATTAAATCATTGATCACTGATGATGAACTCAATCTCTAGCCCCTCTCAGTGGGTGAGGCTGAAAGTTCCAAAGTTCTAATCATGTTTTGATCTTTCTGACAACCAGCCCCCAATCCTCAAACTATTTTGAGCCCTACCAAGAGTTGTCTTGATAGAACAAAAGATACTCTTATCCTATTCCTTAGGAAATTCCAAGGGATTTAGAACCTCTGTCAGGGATGGTGGGCAAAAACCAAATATATATTTCTTATTGTTTTTTTTTAATTTATATATATATATATTTTATTTTTTATATTTCTTATTGTAATGCAAGGACTTAGAGCCAAAAATGGTGCACATAACTTTTATTCATATTTCTTTGGTTAGAACCTAGTGAAACGGCAAAACCCAACTGCAAAGGAACCCAGGAATTTTAGCCTGTGTGTCTCAAAAGAAAAGAAATTATATCTTTTGGCACATCTGGTGCTTTCTGCCAAGCAAACAATAGGTAATAGTATCTAAGGTAAAAGCAAAATTTTCTTTTATTCCAATACCTGAAATAAGCACTAAACCATTTTCTATATAGTACAAAATAAAATTAATGTACAATGCATATTAATCATTAAGAAAATATAGTAGGTAAAAAAATGTGTCTTCATTGTACCTAAATTTCTGCTTAGGTAGCACATGAATGGGAAATTTAGTATATATAATTTATGTATTATAGCTATGGTAACTGACTAATGTTTTTCTGACAGCTCAAAGTAAAGATTCTGAATATATGCATTTTAGAAATGACTTTTATAGTGATTATAAGTTCTTACAGAAAAACTGTTTCATTGAGGGAGTTCCCTGACCAAGGGTGTACGTGAATAAAATAGCTAAAATGCCTCTAATGCCTGGTAGCAGAAAACTATATAAAAGTACATCTAAACCAAATGCCAAACACCAGGCCTGAGCATACATTCTTTTTGGGAGCAAAGAAATGCAGAATGACAGCTAAAGGAACATATTTTTAAATGGTATGTCGTTTCATCAGGGATGTCTTTGTAATGACTAAGAAGCAGGTTAATAAGATGATTAGAATGAAGGCTAAATATGAGAAAAGTACAAAGCACTTTCCTCATGTCATTCTCAGAGATATGTGGGTGGCAAATATTATCTCTATTTTGTCGACTGAAAAATGAAATAGTTTATGCACTTAGAGACATTTTACTGGCATTCTGATTTTTAAACAGGTGTAGGGTTTCCTTTTATAGACATCTGATAGTTATTACATCAGCTTTACACTCCAGTGATATTTCCAAATAATAGCATATCTAGAGTTGTTAAGATAATCAAGGTTTCACTCTGTCTTATTTTTCATAAAGCCTTCAACTCCCTTTAGGAACTAAAATGGTAGACAAAAATAAATATGTTACACCCAACCCTTTGGAGAGAATCTGTAAGATTTCGAGTTTGTTTCTTTTAAAGAATATTTGTAGGACATGAAACTAATTTTTGTCCCTGGTATTATGGGAACTTAAAATTGGTACCTAAAACAGTTACATCTGCATTTTTTAGGTAAATGCAAGAATGTCCAGGAAAGCCACATCTTCACTTATAATGAAATGGAAAACCCATTCTTTAAAACCTCCATGCTTAGCTCTATGCCAACTTCACCATTAAATATGGACCAATGCTACATACAATTAATGGAACTTAAAGAGATTTACTAAATTAAGGCCACAGTGTTCAGAAGACAAAAGTTATGTATGTAGCACATCCTAACAAAAATGGTTTTCTCTTTGAGAATTGATAGGCTGAGGTACAGGGAGCCTAGTAGTCTCATCATTGAACACTGCAATCTTCTCTTAGTCCCTGCTAACATTATCTCTTCTTCTTTTTTTTTTTTTTACATTATCTCTTCTACATCTTTCTCACCTAACCAAATTTACCTCAATCCACATCAGCAATTATGACTATTAGTAGCAATCTTTTGAGTCAGAAAGAGAACTAGGATACTTTTTTAATAAGCTCTAAATGATGGGAACATTTGCTGTTCTAATCTCATATTCTGTATCTGTAATTAACAGAGGGTTTACCAAAATTCTGCAAAACCCAAACAGATTTGTACAAAAGTGGCCAAAATTTCACTTGATTTTATCAATACCTCTAGGAGAATAGGTAAAAATGAATTTCATCAATGTTAATTACTTTACTCTTACTTTAGAGATCAGTTATATATGACTGTAGAACTTTAGCAAAAAGAAAAAAAAAAGAAGTGTGTTAGTAGCAATTTAAATACAGTAATTTTAAAACAAATTAAATTAATTAAAAAACAAATTACATTATCTTTGTTGACTTCATATCTATTCTGAAGCAATTAATAACCATCCATCTTAAGAAATGATGCAATTTGAGTTTTATAACATTTTGTGTTAAATGCATTTTTTGAATATGCAATTTAGAAATCTGACATAATTTTAATAATAAATTACATGTTGCTTTGTATAGAATGGAAGTTGTCAAAAACTTTCTTATATATATAATAAATATTTAGTCCTTGATAGTAGCTTCATCTACTTAGGCTAGTAATTACCAATTAAATTATCTTCATAAGCAAATACATCCTTAATAGATTTAACTTTCTGGATTTCATAACTACTTTTTTTTTCCCAAGCAATATCTATTGCTCTCATTTATCCATTGTAATTAACTTCAACGACTTAAAGTTTTACTTATTGCAAACTGTGATGACTCTATTTGGATTCAATTAGCAACATTTGTCTCTTAGATATTTGTTTGTCCTAATTTTATAACATGTATTATAATTCTCTATCAACTAACAGGCATGAAAAATTGGTTATAGTAACTGGTTAGTACCCATATGTCAAGTGATTCTATATTTTGAACAGATTTGTAAGTATTCTTTACCTTTTAATATTTTCATCACTATACAGGAGTTCATTGTCATAACACATGATGAATTTAGAGTAAACTCTCCTCTAAAAAATACAGAAGCAATCGAAGTTGGTTTTTTTATTGTGTGTTTTACCTTAATTTTACCATGGATGAAACCTGTAAACTTACTGCCATAATCCACATATTTAGATTTTTCAGCCATCGCTCTTTAGCTGCTTTTTCCAGAGCAAGATCAGTCAGTCCTTCTTCTAACTACATCCAGAGGTTGCTCTAACCTCAATAAGATTATAGACAGTTTGTCTGCAAACTTCCATGGTTCAGTCACAAAAGATGACTAAGAGTTAATAAATGGAGAGTAGGGAGATGAGCATTTCAGCAAGAGGTGGAGATATGTAAAAGAGTATGTTTGGAGTAATGGTGAGAATTTTGGTCTATTAGGGTATATGAGGATAATGACAAGAGTTTATGTAGTTTTGCCTTCAAATATAAGTAATAATAGTGTATCTATATATAATATCCTATTTTATGATTATTAATATATACCTTAATACAGAAAGGAAGGAAGGAGAAAAAGAAAGAAGAAATGAGGGAAGAAATAAAGGATAATGAAAGTAAGGGAGGAAAGAAGGAAGAAAGAAATTACAACTGTAGATGACTTATTTGGATCCAATTAGTAACATATGTGTCTTAGATATATATTTGTGCAAATTTCATAATTCGTGTTGGAAAGTCATAATAAGGAAGTTATTTTGTCAATTTATTTTCAGGTACTAACTATATACTTCTTTAGGATGAGCATTTTTTAAAAAATTTTTATTTATTTATGATAGTCACAGAGAGAGAGAGAGAGAGGCAGAGACACAGGCAGACGGAGAAGCAGGCTCCATGCACCGGGAGCCCGACGTGGGATTCGATCCCGCGTCTCCAGGATCGCGCCCTGGGCCAAAGGCAGGCGCCAAACCGCTGCGCCACCCAGGGATCCCAGGATGAACATTTCAAGTGCTTCCCAGAGACAGCTTTATGACCCTCAGACAGGGTAGGCAAACTATTTCTATAAAAAGCCAGAGAGTACATATTTTGTGAGTTATATAGTTTCTATCACAATTACTCAATTTTGCTGATATACATAGCACAAAAGAAGCCATAGATAATATATAAATTAATGACTGTGGCTATATTCCAATAACATTTTATTTATAGACACTGAAATTTGAATTTCATATAATTTTATGAGTCACTGATTATTAGTCTTCTTTTGATTTTTCAAGCATTTAAATATATTAAAAAACATTCCCTCTCTCTCTATATATATATATATACATACATATATACATATATGTGTATATAGAGAGAGTGTATATATGTGTATATATATGTGTGTATATATATATGTACAAACATACTATATATATCTATATATACAAACATGATGGGCCAGAGTTGGCTCGTTTGTCTAGACTATCCTAAAACACAATCATGATTTTAAGGTAATCCTTTTCTAAAAGCATAAGAACAGATTTTTTTGTTTCCAAAGTGTTTTGAAACCTATTTTTTCATATATTTGCAAAATACAGAAGGAAGTTATAGGATCTTAACACTTTTTTTAAAACACCAAAACTAAGTTTTTGTGGCAGCTGATATAGGTGGTACAGGGTAAACAAGTTAACGCTTTTTTTTTTTTTTTTTTGGTAGGCTCCATGGACTTGAACTCATGACCCTGAGATCAAGAGTCACATGCTTTACCACTGAGCCAGCAGGTGCTCCAAGTTAATCTTTTCAATTCCACATACACTTGGTGCTGGATTCATTAATCATAACTTAGAATTGGCAATCCCTACAAAATAAACTCAGATTCATTGACATAAAGAAGGCCCAGGATTAGATGGTGCTCAGAAATGATTTTTTTGAAATATCTACATAACTCTCTTGCAGCTTCTGCAGCAGAGTATTTTTGTTTCCTAGCTTTATGACAACATCTATACTTTTGCAATATCCTAGTACATACCTTGTGTCTGTACAATATCTGGGTCACATTTTATTTTAGCTTTCAGTTCAGTAAGTATCTGATTCTACCTTACTCTGATCTTATACTCAGTAACAATCATGTGGTCTTGTAGTGCCTATACATAGTTGCTTCAAATTTTTCATTATTTTTTATAAGATTTATTTATTTTTGAGAGAGAGGAAAGTGGGGAGGTGTAGCGGGAGAGAGACAGAGACAGAGAAACCCAAGCAGTCTCTGCACTGAGCTCAGAGCCCAATGCAGGGCTCAATCTCATGACCCTGAGCTCACAACTTGAGCTCACAACCTGAGGTGAAACCAAGAGTCAAAACCAAGAGTCAGATGTTTAACTGTACCACTCAGGCACCTCTATTTTAATTTTAAAATTTTATTTGGTAAGAATATTTAAAATTAAATCTATACTCATGGGAGGTTTTTAAGTATATAATACAGTATTGTTATCTATAGGCAAAATATTGTATAGTAGATCTCTAAAAGTTTTTCATTTTGTGTACCTGAAATTTTAAGCCCACTGATTAGCATTTCATCATCTTCCCCATCCTTTAGCCCTTCACAACCACAATTCTATTCCTTATGTCTATGAGTTTGACTAATGTAGATACCTTATATAAGTAAAATCATGTAATATTTATCCTTTTGTGACCAATTTACATCATTTAGTATAATGTCCTCCAGATTTTATCCTGAAAAAAGATCAAAGATAGCATTGTAAAGGCATATATATGCCAACAGAATTCCACAGATTTCTGGACTGAGGGAAGACAATTAGTTGTAACTTTGGCCTTTGGAAATTAGAGTCCCCAAAACAAAGAGAGCTAGGGAAAAATGGCAAATTTCCTATACAGCTTGTGCACAAAATTCTGGCTGACTCCCAAATTATGTATTCATGGAGAAGACTCAAAGCAACTCTAGGACAGAGGAATTGAACTGAGATTTGAGTTGCCACCCACTGCAAGGGAGGGGAAAATTTAACACAGTTCTGAGGAATATAACACAATCTGGAATCTCCATAATATCCACAACGTCCAGGACACAATCCAAAATTAATCAAAACACAAAGAACCAGGAAAATGCAATCCAGTCTCAAAACTAAAAATCAAAAGCCTAGACCTACGCTGAGATAACTCAGATTATGGAAATAGTAGGTAAACATTTTTAAGTAGATATTCTATTACTCAGTCAAAATAAAGTACTCATGTCAATGAAAAGTTAGAAGATTTAATCACAAAATAAAAATCATAAAACACAATCAAATAGAAGTTTTAGGACAAAAAAAGTAATTTAATTTAATTTATAACTTAAATCCATTTGAATCCATTGAATGAAGATTACAAAAGCAATACAGAACTTGTAAATAAATAGAAATTATCAAATCTGAAGATCGAGTAGAAAATAGAATAGGAAAAAGGTCTCAGAGCCTCAGTCACACAAAATAATAACAAAAGCTAATACACATGTATTTTCCTCCTGAAAAAGAGGAGACAGGGAATGAGGGAGAAGATATTTGAATAAATAGTAACTAAAAATGTCAGGAATTTGGTAAAAGATATATCTACAGATTCACAATGTTTACATCTTCCTTAGCACAGAACAGTTCATTCTGAAATATAACTTTTTAGCATCTGTGAAAATAATTCCTTCTCTTTCCTTAGCAAAATAAGAAATTTGTCTTTAAAAAAAAAAAAGAAAAGAAATTTGTCTTTGATGGATTAATTAGATAATTAAACTATATTGTACTTACAAAGGTATTTGACAAAACTGTTGCTTCTTTGATTAACTTAAGAGAAAGTCAACATGTCTATGAAAGCACTAAATGATATATTGCAAGAAAGAGGAGGGTTATGGTTATGATCAAGTATCTAAAAATTGTAAATATTTGTCTTCAGAAAAATTAAGGCTTGACTACTCTTTAGGGAGATATTGCAGATAATAGTGCAGAAACATTACAATGCAGAAATTGGTTTGTTATAAATATTTTATTGTGTAGGGGAATATAGAATAAAGTAATGTTTTTAAATATATAGTTTATTTTTGACCTTGTGTTGTGAATTTTTTTCTTTATCTTGCAAAAGTAGTAACAGTCTGATTCTAAAAGCTTTCATGTCTCACACATAATAACATAAAGAAGAATAAATGAATACATACTTATTTTTGCAATAAAAATAACAAGAAAAATTTAGCAAATGTCATCACAGATTGTATATTGCAGAGTATAGAAAATAGTATGCCTGGAGCATCATTTCAAAACCTGATAATGCAAGAAGCATATATGGGTTTTTAACAAACCTCTATTTCTGCATATTTTCTGTTTTTAGTACTGCTGCCCCAGGGGCACTACAGTGGTCTCTACAACACATAAAAATATATCAAGTAATTTGCTTGACAGTTAATCCACTACCAAAAAAGCATAGTTACATGCTTCCAATGATTTATAAGTATCTGATCAAAGCAGGGATATATGTATTTAAAATAGTTAATTATCTCAGTAAAACATATTCTCAAGCATTTAAATCATAATGTTCAAAACCTATTCATTCCCCGATATTAATAAAGCTGTTTAAAATTATTTCCTTTTCCTCTAAAATGGTTCTTAGAGGTTTGGAACCTTACTTCTACAGGGACTCTGAAATGTTTTACTATTCAAGAGAGAACATTTCCCGTGCCATTACCAGAAAGGCATAGAAATATTTGGGCAGAGTGTGTTCTGTGATAGTAAGTTTATACATGACTAGAAACACAAAAACAATATTTAACTTTCATCTCTGAGTTTAGTGAAGTGGAAACCATGCAATTTTTTATGTCAATGCTTACTAACTTTCCTGAGTCTAGAGTAGCTCTTCCATAAAATGGGCTATATAACAAGTGGGGGAAGTTCAAAGAGGAAAAACTAGACAATCAAGCCATGACATTCTCTTTAAGAAGGTGCACTTTTAAAAAAGATTCCTTTTGAACCCTAAAAATTTTGTGCAGATGAATATTAGTGTGTATGAAAATACAGTAATTTAAAAATGTGTCACTATTCCCAACTTTGTATAGGAAGCTACTATTTAAAGTAGGGGTTATATTTTCATATTTTAAAAGCATTAGTGTATTACTAAGAATCAGTACATTGCTTTGAAAACTTTAGTCCCCAAAATAATTTTAAGTTTTTCTCCCCTTTGAGGAAGCTATCTATTTTCAATACAGAAGAAAAATAAACAAACAAGTGATATCAAGATTGATTTGTCATGGAATACAGAAATAAATAAACCTTGGTGTTAATGGTATGAAAGTGGTGATATCCACATTAATGTACATGTCAACAACTTTGCTATTTTTTACTTCACCCATAACAGTAAAGACAGGTTCCTTGAAGTATAAGAATAAACATAAGACTCAAGAATGAAAGGAACTCTGGGAAATTGACACAGCCATGTCACAGTTTTTAAGTATTTCTTCATCAGCAGATAAATACAGACCAGCAACTAAATAGAAAAGCCTAAATCCCATGAACAACCTTTTTTTTATTTTTATTTTTTTTAAGATTTTATTTATTATTCATGAGAGACACACAGAAAGAGAGGCAGGGACATAGGCAGAGAGAAAAGCAGGCTCCATGCAGGGAGCCTGACATGGGACTCAATCCTGGGACTCCAGGATCATGTCCTGGGCTGAAGGCAGGCGCGCAACTGCTGAGCCACCCAGGCATCCCTATGAACTACCTTTATAGAGAAATTAGGTAATAGGTATTCTTAGGAGCCCCAAGATATAATTAATTTAAGCAAAACGACAATAGATAGAAGTCCTATCTAATATCAGTGTCTTTGCAGGAGAAAACATGGAAAGCAGTGGAGAAACTGACAAATCTGAGAACAACAGAAATACACATAGCCAACAGGTATTTATTTGAATCACAGTAGATCAATTCACATGCAGGAACTAAAATTGGGAAGTTTGCTGACTGCAAAATTGGGTAAGTGCAGGGGTTTATGAAAAGATGTGACTGAAAGTCTGAAGTAGAATCTCAAAATCAAACACCCAGAGCTCATTGCAGAATAGCAAAAGGACATTAAGGAAATGGTACAACACATGAAAGAGCATAAATGAGGATTATAAGAATTCTAAAATGAGATGACAGAAATCAGGATAAAATCATAAATAAAGAAACAACATTAAAAAAAAGAAAAAACATCTCACATATGAAAATCAAGCTAGAGAGAATGCAAGAACAAATAAATACATTAGAACTGTAAGAGGAAAAAAATGATGATAATAAAAACTAAAATCTCAAAAATAAAAATAATTGAGAAAAATGAAATGAAAGGATTTGAGATAAGTGATAGCTGCTGAAAATAGTAAGAAAGAAAATCCAAAATAGGTAATAGCAATCTCTGAGTACAAATACAAAAACAAAGGAACAGAATTAATGCCAGCTCAACTATAGCTCAAGTAACTTTCTTGAACAATTAATAAAAAAATGAGGTGACAACAGTGAAAGTGACTGAGAAGGGAATTCCAAAACCCTTTCCTTTCTCAAAGGAAGTAAATAAATTGGTTAGGATTGTCAGAAGCATCTACTGAAACTCTAGAAACTAATCAAGGGTTTCTAGCAACCAGGCAGATATTTAATCAAAAACAACAACAAAAAAAACGAGTCTCAGAAAGAAGATTAGTGGAGTTTTATTTTTTATTTATTTATTTATAAGATTTTATTTATTTATTCATGAGAAACACAGAGAGAGAAAGAGAGGAGCAGAGACACAAGCAGAGGGAGAAGCAGGCTCCATGCAGGTAACCTGATGTGAGACTCGATCCTGGTTTCCAGGATCATGCCCTGGGCAGAAGGTGGCGCTAGACCGCTGAGCCACCTGGGCTGCCTGATTAGTGGGGTTTTAATTTGCACTGGCCCCATCTCCCTCTCCCAGCTGGGCAGTAGCCTTGAAGACAGTAGCCTTGAAGACAGCAGCCTCCATCGTTTCCTAGGAGCAGAATAAACCTTATAAATAAATCTTACTCTCAAAGAATTTTGGATCTTTGTTTTAAAATGTCTTGTGGTTACCTGAATAGCCAGCTTAAAGGCTATGCCTTTATTTCATTTAACTCTGAACTCCCTAAGATCTGAGGGGGCTACTTGGGAATGTGTTTGTCAAAAACAATAAAGGAAAATGCATTAGCAATTTGCCCACTTGGGGCAAAAGATAATAGCTGGGGCAAACTATTGACTAATCTAAAAGATAGGGAAGGAAGGCTAGGGAATGAGATGCCTCTGGAAATAAAGGCTTTGAAAAGCTCCCACATTCTCCTTGGAATCTAGAAGACCACAATACACCCAAGATTGACCACATGCTCAGAAAAGGCCCATGAAGACCCCAGGTTCTTTTCTCTGCCTGACCTTCAGATTCTGCAAAGGCAGAAATGAAGCATGAGGCAAAGTTGAAAACTACCTGCCTGAGGATGGAAGTTGTACCCCAAAAGACAACCAGAGCACAGCTGCAATATTTGGATTTTTTAAAAAGAAATTCTTAGGTATCAGAGGATCTCACAACCCTGAGATCACAACCTGAGCCAAAAACAAGTCAGATACTTAACTGACTGAGGTGCTCCAAGGCCAAAGAATTCTTATGACATGTCCAAGATTGTAGAGTTAATAGGCATCAGAGCCAAGGAAAGTCAGGTCTTCTGAAATCAAGCCCCTTGTATCAAACATATACCATGGACAGAAGTGCCACAGGTCCTCAAGGATAGCAGCTATTTTAATATAATTCCATTTCCCAATTAATCTCCATTGAAAACACATAAAGATGAAGATTTCTGGCTTATTGTCCAGGAATATACAGCCATATAACAAGTTCAGGAATGAATTAGTGTTCACAAGTGTTTGATTTTTTTTTTTAACTTTTCAAATTATAAGTTGAATAGTATAGTAATGAGATAGGCACTTCAAGGGCCACATACAACAAAGAATATACACTTTACAAAATTAGTGTGGAAAAGCTACTAAACAAACACATAGAACACTTCGAGCAAAACAAAATTCCCTAGCGAGCAGAAGAATCTAATCCTGAAAGTTGTACAATATTCAAAATGTCTAATTTTCAATATAAAAATTATGAGGGGATCCCTGGGTGGCGCAGCAGTTTAGCGCCTGCCTTTGGCCCAGGGCGCGATCCTGGAGACCCAGGATCGAATCCCACGTCGGGCTCCCGGTGCATGGAGCCTGCTTCTCCTTCTACCTATGTCTCTGCCCCTCTCTCTCTCTATCTCTGTGTGACTATCATAAATAAATAAAAATTTAAAATAAATAAATAAATAAATAAAAAATAAAAATTATGAGACATGCAAAGAAATAAGAATGTATGACCTGAAGAAGCCCAGATATTGAACTTACTAGACAAAGATCTAAGTCATCAATTTTAGATTTATTCACAATGCTAAAGAAAAGTATGGATGAAGAACTAAAGAAATAATGAAAACAATATCTCACCAAACCATATATCAATGAAGAGATAGAAAGTTTAAAAAAGGAACCAAATAGAAATTCTGTAATTAAAGAGTATAACTATAATGAAAAAATTCATTAGAGGGCTTGCATAGCTTTTTGAGAAGGTATAAAGAAATATCAGTTATCTTGAAGCCAAATGAAATTAGGAAATCAGAGGATTGGAAAAGAAATAGAATATAATAAAATGAAGACTTAGTCTAAGAGACTGACGACAGAGAATAAGAGAGGTGGGACACCATTAAATATGTTAACATACCCATAATGTTAGTTCCTGAAAAAGGAGAGGAAAAAGGAACAGAAAGATTATTTGAAGAAATAATGACCAAACTTCCCAAATCTGATGGAAGACATGAATCTACATATCCAAAAGCTCATGAATTTCAAGTAAAGTAAACCCAAAGATATCAACATTAAGAGACATTTTAATCAACTGTTTAAAGCAAACATAAAGAGGAATCCTGAAAGTAGCAGAAACACTATAACATTAACAGCATATTTTTCATTAAAACCATAGAGGCTAAAGAGCTATGATAAAGCATATTCAAAGTGTTGGGGGAAAAACTATCAACCAAGAATTGTGTATCTGGCAAAATTATCCTTAAAGAATGAAGGGGAAAAAAACAAACAAACAAAAAAAAGAATGAAGGGGAAAGTGAGATATTTCCACATAAACAGAAACTGAAAAAAAAAGAGAAGAAAAAAAAATAAATAAAATAAATAAATAAATAAATAAAATAAAAAATAAAATAAAATAAGAAAAAAAAAAGAGAGAAGAAACTGAAAGTTTATTATTAGCAGACTTGCCCTACAAGAAATGGTAAAAGGAGCTCTTCAGGCTGAAATAAAAGTACACTCAGCAATCTGAATCCATACAAAGAAATAATAACATCAATTAAAGGTAATTACATAGGTAAATATAACATTTTAATGTTAATATAATTTTATTTTTTTATTTTTAATTTTTTTGTAATTTTAATTTTTAATCCACTTTTTTTCATTCATGATTTAAAAGAAGTTAAATAACACTTATAAGTCTATATTGATGGTACAAAAAGTATAAAAATATGATTTATGACAACAATATAAAAAGGAGCAACTGGACAGGAATAGAATTAATGTACACTATTGAAGCTAAGATGTTGTTAATTCATATAATATTGCTACAAAT
The DNA here is from genome assembly GCF_048164855.1 of Canis lupus baileyi. Classification (NCBI taxonomy): domain Eukaryota; kingdom Metazoa; phylum Chordata; class Mammalia; order Carnivora; family Canidae; genus Canis; species Canis lupus. The sequence continues at coordinate 43,408,884 of NC_132847.1, read as the reverse complement.
TAGGATGGTATTTGTAATCTCCACAGAAACCACTAAGAAAATAACTAAAAATCATTTAGCACAAGACAAGAAAAAGAATCAAAATGTCAACTAGCAAAGAATGATCTAACACAGAAGAAGGTAGTAAAGGAGTAATTACAGGACAAAAAATACAAGACATATAGAGAGCAAATAGCAGAATTGCAAAAGTCTTCCTTATCAGTAATTATAGTACATTTAAGTGAGTTAACTCTATAATTAAAAGATAAAGATTAATAGAAATGATTTAAAAAATCCAACTATATGCTGTCCATAAAAGACCCACTTCAAAATCAATGACAAATCTGTTGAATGTTAGAGGATGAAATAAAAACACATTTCATGTAAATAACCAAAAGTGAGCTATAGCGGCTATACTAAGCTGGAATAGCTATGCATATATCAGACTTTACATCAATCTAGACTTCCAGTTGAAACTTTCTATAGGAGACAAATAAAGATATTATATAATGATAAAAGTATCAATCTATCAAGAATATATAATAATTACAAACACATATTAACAATAACAGAGCTTCAAAATATATGAAGCAAAAAGTGACAGAATTGAAGAGGAAAACAATTCAATAATAGTTCTAGGATAAAACAATTAGACAAAAGATCAACAAGGAACTATAGGATGTGACAATTATAAAACAATTAGACATAACACATATCTGTAAAACACTCTACTCAACAGCATAATACACATTTTTCTTAACAGCACAAAAAACATTCTCCGATTAGACCATATGTTAGTCCACAAAACAAGTCCCAATCTGAAATTACACAAAGCATCTTCTCCACAACAATGAAATCAAATTAGTAATCAATAACAGAAGGAAATTTGGGAAAGTCATGAATATGTGGAAATTAACACGTTCTTCAACAACCAATGGGTCAAAAAGATATCAAAAGGAAAGTTAGAAATCATTTAAATAAATCTTAAAATGCCTAAGTAAATAGAAAGGCTTCACATGTGGTTGTAGATTGAAACACTTAATATTGTTAACACAGCTATCTCTCCAAATTAAGGTACCAATTCAATGCATTTCATATCAAAATTGCATTCACCTCTTGTTGAAATAAACAAGCTGATACTAAATTTCATTCAGTATCACGATGGACATATAATAGCAAAGACTCTGGAAAAAAGAACAAAGCTGTAGTATTCACATTTTTTGAATTCAAAACTTACTATATATCAGCAGTGATCAAAAGTGTGCTATTAGCATAAGGATAGATATATTGGGGATCCCTAGGTGGCTCAGCGGTTTAGTGCCTGCCTTTGGCCCAGGGCATGATCCTGGAATCCTGGGATCTAGTCCCATATCAGGCTCCCTGCATGGAGCCTGTTTCTCCCTCTGCCTGTGTCTCTGCCTCTCTCTCTCTCTGTCTGTCTCTCTCTCTCTCTCTGTGTGTGTCTCTCATGAATAAATAAATACAATCTTTAAAAAAAGGATAGATATATTGATCAATGGAATAGACTTGAAAATTGGCATCTGTGGTTAGCTGATTTTTGACAAAGATTCCAAGACTATTCCATCTAGAAAGAATAAAATTTTCAATAAATAATTCTGGAAAACCTGGGTATCATATGCAGAAGAAGAAATTTGGATACCCACCTTATACCATATGCAAAAATAAACTCAGTATAAGAGCTAAAATTACAAAACTCTCAGAAGAAAACATAGGGTAATTATTCATGACTTTGGATTTGGCAATTCATTCTTAGATATGACACTAAGGACACAAGCAACTAAAGAAAAAATAGAATATTTGGACCTTAATGGAACTAAAAGCTTTCATGCATTAATGACACTATCAATTTCAAATTTATTGAGACAAAATCAGTTGTACTAATCTCATATACTTTAATATTTGCTGAATACTCAGTTTCATCTTCTTTTTAATTCTAGTATCAATCATTTGGGCTTTCTTTTTCACTTTATAAATCTTGTCCAAGATTTATCATTTTTATTAATCTTCACTAAAAAATAATGTTTACCCTAATAAATTGCCACCACTAATTTTGGCTCTTTATTGTTTCACTTCTTATACTTTCTTTGTCTTTTTCTTAATCATTTTTTAAATTTCTTAAGTTCAATAAATAGTTAACTCATTAATTCTTAAACTTTCTTTTATTCCAATAAGCTTTTCAAAGCTATAAATTTCCCTCCAAAAAGCACTTATCTTCTTCTCAAAGTTTTTATAAATATTATTTAACTATCATTAATTTTCAGTTGAGGTCTTATTTGGGCTTGTTGCAGCTCCCAACTTTCTGCCCTCTGTGATCAGCATGTGGGTCAATAAAATCCAGCTTGCAGATCCCCCGGATTATTGGCATCTCCAAAGGTAAAACTGACTCTAGCATCTCTTAACTCTGTACATATTATTTCTTGTCATTTGTGTTCTTTAAGGAACTCCCTTGCGCTCTGCCACATATTTGAAAACATTTTATCACTTTATACATAAGTGCTTTTTTTGAAGTTTCCCTTATATTACTAACAATAAAAGCACAACAAAGAGTAGGAATAATAATAATTTTTAAAAATCACAGCAGTTATTACTATAAACATCTGTGATACTCTGCACTTCTAGAGGGCAGAGGTTGCTCCTAAATGGTCTTTTTCCTCAGTTTGAAGGCCTTTACTCAATGCACTACATTTTGAATTGTGAATAAATGAATGATTGTGTTTCTGGTTGAAAAAGCTCAGCAAGTTATTAGAAACCAATTTAAGAAAATCTATATAATATCAACAAAATCTCACTTGTTTTCTAATATGAATGTCTGGTTTATATTATCTATCATTTTAAAATTCTAGAATCAGGGATGCCTGGGTGGCTCAGTGGTTGAATGTCTGCCTTTGGCTCAGGTCATGATCCTGGGATCCTGGGATCAAGTCCCACATCAGGCTCCCCTCGGGGAGCCTGCTTCTCTCTCTGCTTGTGTCCCTGCCTCTTTCTCTGTTTGTCTCATGAATAAATAAATAAAAAGCTAAAAATAGAATAAAATAAAATTCTTGAATCAGATTTTGTTAAAAATAGTTTTTATCCAATAAAAAAGCAAGCCTGTCTAATTTCTTACTATAACCTTGAAGAGGGCAATATTCCCTCTAGTTTTAATAGCTCTCTGAAGGGTTTAGAGCCAAATATCACAAAAGGAAATTTTGGTGGTCTTTGTTTCTACAAAAAAAACAAAAAACAAAAAAACAGTTTTTTAAGATTATTCTTTACAAGTGCAACTTTAGTTGTTGTGAATTTTTGCCTTTATCAATAATAAAACAACAACAAGAAAAAAAAAAACCCTGCTCCATCAAGAAAATAGAGATACTTTTCCATGGCTTCAACACCAAGCTTATTTCACACACACACACACACACACACACGCACACACACACACATTGCAGGACATAGACATAATTTCTTTGTTGGAATCTGCTCATAGTAGAAACTTAACTCCTTGTGTTAACCTAAATACCTTGGAACTTTTAATGACTGTGCTTCTTTATGCCTAATCTGAGTGATGAGGCCTCCAACCAGCTCAATTCCTTAATATCCCACTGAGACTGTGAATCACCACTGACTCGATACATACCCCCTGGTGAATCCCTCACACACTCTCTCTTTAGCTTTTTAAATCTGACAGATCAATTGGCTACAATTGCACAGGTGGAACATTTAGGCTTAAGTTCTTTTTTTCATGTTCTCTCTGACATTCTCTCCTTCATCATCAGACTCATTGTCTACACTTTTTTTTTTAAATCACTTATTTCATTCCCTTTATTCTTATATCTCCTTCCCTTCTACCTCTTTCCTTATCTCCCTCTCCTTACTTCCAAAATGCATATCTCTTTCTTTCTCCTTTTTCTTCTCTGCTCTTCCCTCTGGTTGTTTGGTGTTAGTATTGAATTTCTTGCCTCTTTCCTTTATCAAGGTTCAATATAATCGACTTGGTTAGAGGATATATAAGTGAGATGTCCTTCTAAATCTTGCTTCCTGTTGTCAGGCTGAAGGAAAAAAACAGGATAAATCTCAGCTTCAGTTTTTAAAAGGTGTAATTTTCTTTGGAGCTTGAATTTGATCTTTTCAAGTTTTTTTCCTAAAGCACATTCATTTCAGTTCTAACGGATGTGTGTTCTCATCGATCAGAGTTCAATTCTTCCTAGTGCCCAGAATAACTTCTCTCTACTTGATGCTGTCTTTGGCCACTCTTTATGCTCTCTTGTCAAAGTCTCAATGTACTTACTTCCATTTACCACAGTTGGTCTCTCTTCTTTTCCCTTCATGGTTTCCGTGCTGAGTAATGTTTTCTGGATAGGCCTAATCTGTTGTTTTTTTCCACCCTGCAAGAATAGACACTAGGGATCCAATTATGGTAGTCACAACTTCTCTAATATATATGTTAGCTTTGAACATGATGTGTGATATTTCTAGGAGTCTTCAGACAGAATTACCAGCTGAATTGCATGCTTGGGTGTCATATTTCTGCAGCCTTCTAAAGAGGGTTCATTTTAATTATACGGTTAAAAGTGATTTTTTAATTTTTAAATATTTTCTTGTATATTGCCACTAACATTAATTGAACATCTAGCACATACCGGGGTCTTGTTCTAAGTACAATACAAATCAGGTATTGCTCTAAGTACTTTATAATATGATATCATTTAATCCCCACAGAAACTGTAAAATTGGTAAAATTGTCCACATTATATATCTGCAGAAGTGGAGGTGCAGGGAGAAGTCTGAAGTCACATGCCTTCTGAACCCTGATGGTCTAACCTCAAGTCCTCATTCTTAATCATTACTTCACAGCTGCCTGCTTGGATAATCACAAGGAGCTTGATTTTGGGAATTTCACATTTAGATAGTAAGTGCCAAGTGCTTTATTATTTGGTTAGTTGCCCTTCTTATCGGCCCTGAGGAATACAGAAAATATTGTCATTTAATTTTATGGCTGGTGAAAATTAAGCAGTTTGATTTTAGGTTTCTTGATGTTCCCCAGTAATGATTCCCAGTCTGCTGCTTTACAGACCAGCAAACATTTTACTTCTCCAGATAGCATGAGGCATTTGGACTTTATAATTAGAAGAGTAGTCATGGCATCATTATTAATGCAGTATTTTTAAATTTCATACTAGGAAAAAGCAAAAATTAGAGAAGTCCAAGGAAAAGTACATGTAGCTATTCAAATAGTCTTACAAACTCATAAATAACTGCAAATAAAATAGTAAAAATATTCTTTATGCAATTAATTAAATGTATTTCACTAACCCTTATAAAATACCTCCCATTTGCTAAGCATTGTGCAAGGTACAAATAGGAGCCTGGCATCAATATAAAGGGACTCCTTTCAGAGAAAGGGCTTTATAAATGTCACTTGTGTATACAACTGGTCATACTTAATCCTCTCTCAGGGGTGTGGCTGATGAAGAGAACTCAAAGAATCATTATGAAATATCATTTCATAATAAAACATGATATATTCATGACTGTCAATTCTTGTCTCAGTGGTGCCATACACAGAAATGGAAAAAACACAAATATGGATAGAATAGGAAAGAAAACAGTTAAATGCAAATGAAATCGTTATGGTGTCCAAAGCAAATAATATAATATAAAGAAGGTCAGATTAATTAAGCCCTCCATTAACCAGCTCTGCCAGAGTTGCTCCCACTTCCCCATCATCAAGTCCCTATTCAACGCTAGGGATAGACATTTTGACAACAGATCTTAGGAACATCCTCTAAATACTTGAACTAATGTTTATTTTAAGACTTGGAGTGTAAGAAAGAGAGATACTTAAATCCCAGTTATTTAAAATTAGCTGTTGAGAAGATGACTTTCAAATTTTCCCTTTAAGCTCCTCAGTGCTATTTGCTGCCATCCTGGAAGTCTTACAATGGCTGATAAAGAAATGAGTCAAAAGGGCATCTATCTCCAGACATTCAAAGGCCAGGGCAGGGGAAAATGCTACTCTCCCCAGTTAAACCAACCACAGAGTTCCTGGAAAGCTTATTGACAGCTTAATCAAACAGCTATGACAGTTTTAATTCCTTGGACTGTTTCCGGCTTGCCCTTCAGTTAAATAATTGGAACTTTGGATAAGCATGAGTTTGCAGTGTCATCATTGGAAGAGGAAACGTCAGTGCATTGGTTATACTAGAAGAATTAAAGCTCCTTGAATATAATTCATCATATATGTCTACTCAGAGAAAGGCAGACAGAAAACTGAGGAGATTGGAAGTTGGAAGAAGTGGACAATTTTTTGTTTTAAAGCAACAGGAAAAAAAAAATCTGAGTTTGGGCCTCTGTCCTCCAGGAGTTTATCTCTGTATTTCAGCTTACTTAGTTCCAGAGACAGAGAATGTAAGACACATAGCATCATCCAGTCCAATTATTGACACAAGGCTGCTCTACTACAATGGCCCTGGCAGACAGTTTATCTAGACTCTACATGGACATGTCTAACAACAGCAAAGCCTGTCATGGAAAATAACCACTCGTTCCACTGCTCTGTAAGTTGAACAGTTTGAAAATAAATAAGGCTTTCTTATTTGGAGAAATCCCTATCTATCTTAATAGTGGCCCCAGGCTCACCTCATATACGTGACTGACCTTCACATTTTTTGAAATAGCCACCAGTTACATTCAACCATCTCACTTCTCTGTGGCTAAATGTCAGTGTCAAATCATCTCAATCCCTTAAGATATTGTTCATATTATACCATTTTTAAATTCTTCACTATTCTAGTCACATCTTAGAAGTCATTTTAATTTTCAATGTTCCTTAAAAATGTGTTCAGCACACTGAGAATAAGAAAAGCAACCTCTCTCACCCAAAGGCAGGCATGGCACTATCAGAGACACCCCTCTGTTGCCAGGAGCTGGCCTGGAACTCACAGAACATATGTTCAACTCTGTTGAACATAAACAATTTCACAGAACACCAACATAAGACAAGGCCACTCTCTGACCATGATGGATAAAGCCAAAACCAAAACCACTTTGTAAATGTTAGAAATAAGCAAACATCTTTTATCCTAACTAATATGAGTCCCTGCTGGTTGTTTGTTTCCTTATTAACTACAGCATTGGCCACACTTTAATCCTCCTATCTTCTCTATAAAAATTACTAAGATATCCAATCATGAAGTTGCAGCAAGGCAAAAAAAAAAAAAAAACACATTTGATATAGGATCTGAGAGACTAAGAAAAAGCAATAATAATTATAGTTCTACTTACTATTATTACTACTACTACTCTTATTACTACTAATAACAGCACAATAAAATCACAGCTAATATTTAAGAGGCTTAGCCATGTGCTAAATAATTTGCCTATGTTATCTCTTTAATGTATATAATTTATGAAACAAGTAGAGATCTAGTCATCCTATACATTTTTTTTTTAAATAAGGCCTGTCAGAGGAATTAGCCCAAGGTCACTAAAAGGTAATAATTAAGTATGGAGACCAAGATCCAAATCCACATGCTAAAATTTTACTCATTCAGCTCAGGGCAGTAAGTGGGGCTGACATTCTTGAAGTGATTTATCTCATCAAAAGAAGGATGCTTTTTGAAATTTGTCTAACCAGAGGATATGTGTGTTGCAAATCTTCAAAAAGGTGCATAAGTGCCAACTATGAATTCTCTTACTACAGAAAGAATCCATGCCAGCCTTGGCTTAAATATCCCTTCTTTGAAGAATTTTCATAAAGTTTGGATAATTTTTATTATTTCTATTAACTCTCAGTTCAAAATACATCTGCCAATCTTTATATGCCAAGTACCAACTAAAGGTTGTTCTGTATCAGCCAAATTATCATTTTGTTCCATCTTTCACTAAGCTCCCACTGCCTCATCAAAAGTTGGAAATATTGGTACCTAAATTCTACTGTGTAATCAGAGGTATTGTTCGTTCCCATGATCTTACTCTGACCAGGAAGATAATACTGTTTTATAGAATCTTTTGCAGCCCACTTTTGGAAATTCAAATAATCTGCTTGGTGACTTGTGTTGAATGAAAAACAAAGATTATAATCTAAGGCATGCTTATTAGAAAAGGTGAAGAGCAAAATTACTCACCAAATACATATTTTCCTTCATGAAAATTAACAAAATTAAAAATATTACAAAATTAAAAAAGATAAATTAGCAACATTTCACTGTACCAAAGACACTAGGTGAAACTCCAAAGCTAATGTTAAAAAAGGACTCCAAGTCCTTCCTAGAAAAACAAAATAAGGCAATTTGTATACTTCACCTTTTCCCAAGGAAGTCAACAAGCTCTGTTAGTAATTTCAGAAAATAGCTCACGTACACAGTGTCAATTTCTGAGAATAAGAAAGAATTTAGTTGTTCAGTTACTAAGATATTAACAATTATTTGACTTCCATATTGTTCAAAATAGTGCCAGGCTGAAATCTTTGAGAATCAAAATCATTTTATCTGAGTATTCTGGATCATGTATAATAGAAGGCAGCTTCAGGGCAAATGACTCCACCCAGAGTTTAACAACAGTAATACAAACTAGCCTAGCCCACAGGCCAATGATCCATGAGAAATCTGAAATAATGCTAGATTCAAGTGAGATGTGATTTTATTAAATGGTGAAAAGAACACAATGTTAAATGTCATAAGATGAGAGATATGGAAAAGGTCTCAAATATAATTACATAGCTGTATAATTTTTCATTTTAATGTATCTCTTCTCCATTTACTATAAGCTGAATGAAGACAGGGATATGTCAGCCTTGACCATTTTTGTATTACAGTTCTTTAAGAGAATAAATGGAGAATAAAGTAATGAAAATCCACCAATTCTCTTGGAATGTATATCTATTATTTTGTGGGCCTAGCATTCAGTCCACATTAATCTCACAGCAGGACTTCTATTTTTCCAAAGGACCTACAGGTTTCCTATTCTCAGCCCACGCTGGAGGTAAGGCTTGCAACCCCACCCCTACTCATTTGATTAAAGGTCTATTATGTGATCTAATACAAACTCTTCAGCATGCTCCATCTCTCTAAATATAGTCATCTATTTGGGGAAGGGCACATGACACAAAAGAGATCACCACATTTAAATTCCAGAGATTTGGGGAGAACTTTGAGGCTGGGGTTCTTGGTTGTATGAAAACTTAGGTGTCTTGAAGACTACCACGTGGTAAGTTTGGAGAATGAAGTTAACATAAGCTAATAAAGAGCCACTAGAGATGTTAATAAAAGAGTTAATATTACACTCTTCCCGGTACAGATGGAGAAACTAGAGTTCAGAGAAGGGAAGTACCTTATACTTACATGCAACACTTTGTAGTGAAAGAATTGTGACTAGCACCATGGCTCCAAATTTCCAACCCTTTCCATTATGCCTGTCTGCCTTTACTAAACAATGTACTATGCTTACTAAAGCCATGAAAGATTACAAAAAGGGATACCTATCATTTTTATATTTAAACCAATGTAACAATTTTCATGGAGAGAAGAACCCAAAAACTACTGTAAGATGCACCCCTTTTTCTCAATTATGTTCCTCCAAATTGGAAGCAGGATTTGAACCTCTGAGTTCATTTGGCTGTTTAGCTTTCTGCTGAGGCTGCCCAAGGAGGAGCCAATTGTGCCCAAAGGGTAGTCTAAGAAATAAATTAAGTAAAATTACTCATTGAAATTGTTATTACCAGAAACAGCACTTGTCCATTTGGCAGGTAATTTGTAGTAATGTTTAGTAATTGATAGCAATTTCTAGTAATTAAATGTTGAGCCATTTCTTCACTTAATATTGGTTTCACATAGTGAACCCAGTACTAAGAAAAGGAATTAGTGTTTGATAGCCATGTCTGTCATTTAAATGCTTTACTAAGCAGAAGAAGTACAGAATTTTTTAAAAAAGATTTTATTTATTTATTCATGAGAGACACAGAAAGAGAGAGGCAGAGACATAGGCAGAGGGAGAAGCAGGCTCCATGCAGGAAGCTCCATGTGGGACAGACGCTCAACCACTGAGCACCCAGGTGTCCCAGGAAGTACAGAATTAAGGAGGAAGTGGCTAATGTACAGGGTTGGATTGCCTAAGTGGTTTTATATTAAAGTAAATATCCCCGATTATATGATTAATAAACATTGGGTTGAGTGAAAGAAAAAAAGAATACATAACTGAAATCCATTGGGCTTTTAATGAATATGAATTTCCAGCTAATTTATTGCCTTTTTGGTTTAACTCCAAACTCTCTATATTTTCTACAAGGATAAAATAATTTAAATCTACTCAAAGGTTCTATGAATGACATTTAAGTTCATTATGCTAATTGCCATTATGATAATTAATGGATTAATAGATCACAATGGAATTTCTTTTGCTAGAATGAAATTTCCTTTGTGGTATACTTTTATTTTGGATGATCAAGGAGTAAACTTGTAACCAAGATTCTGTCTATAATATATTGAATATCACACAATGCTTAAAGGTTTCTATTTGATTACTGAATTGACAAATATAAGCTCTGTTGACTTACGATACCATTAATCTATTTCATATAAACTGCATAAAACTTAAGAAATAAGCTTAAATTGAGGGTTTGCAAGTATATATGTCAAAGGTACAAATTTTCAATCAAGTATTTTATTTTCTCTTTAAAGTGCTGATTACTGGATCTACCTTCCTCTCTGTTTCTATCTTCCTTTTTTCCCCGTTTTTTCCTTTTTTTTTCCAGTCCATTTGGCAAATGTAGCACCTTGTGGGGTATTGTTTATTGTTGTTTCATGACCTGCTCACGGTTGTGTTTTTTTCTTTTGCAAAAGCCCTTTGAAATCCTACAGCTCTAATAATATAAGCGCTATAGTGTTTCAACAATCTTGAGAAGTCCACAGGTCTCAGACAAGCAATTTTCAGTATTCATTCCTTCTGAGTAAATGACAAAAAACTTACATTTTAGTAATTTAAAATCCTAAATATTTCAAAGCACGCAGAATTAGAAGCAACCTATATTTATTTAATAGCAAGTACCAGAACTACTCTCAATCAGTGATTACAGATAACTATTCAACTTTTTCTTCTAGATTTTTTTTATAATATGGATATTTGTGGTCTGGGTAAATCATTGAAAATGTCAATCTAATTTCTTTTGATTTCTAAATATCTGAAAGAAAACAATACTTTGGCATCATCAATAAACTGGGATGATTCTGAAGGACAATCAAGGGAGGGAAGCTTCATTACTAAGCCCTTGAACTCTTGAATACTCCTGAGTTATTGATCTATTTAAATGCATAGTAGTTGAGCTATCATCAAAATGTATTAGCCTCTTTTGTCATTGAAACCAAGCAACTATATTTAGGTCATGAGAAATCTAGTTACATAGGTGCCTTAAAAGGCTATATATATATATATATATATATATATATATATATATATATATATATAAGCATGGTTACCTCTATATAAAAATATGAAGTAAGGGAAGTTAGCATCTAGTTTCTGCCTATTTTATATCTCTTCTTTGATATCTCTCTTTCCTTTTACTCTTGTAGCTCTGAGTATCTACGCTGCTCTAATCCAGCTACTTCCCTCCCACATCTCTTCCTATAGCAATATCATGTATTCTGAAATAAGAACTCCTTTTTCTTCATAGCAAATAAGTTGGAAGGACAAAATAATTTATTTTTTATAGGACTAGCCATATCTTCTAGATATGAGTTTGCCTATTCTGTCTATAGGGCCTCAACCAGTCCCATTTGTAAAAATTTAAGACATGTTGGGTTCCAGAACACACATAACAACATAATGACTGAGCAGGGAACCCAGTTTACAGCAAAGGAGGTACAAAGCCAAGCTCGTGCCCATGGGATAAATTAGTCATGTAATATATAGCACCATCCAGAAACTGGTAAACCATCAGAAATGGAGTGCCAGCTTAGAAGTAATACTTCATGAAAGTGAAACACAATTCTATAGACTATGGTATATCCATTGAATCACTAACATTTTATATGTAGCTGTGCCCCCAAGAAAAGAATACATGGGTCTAGGCACCAAGAGCTGGAAGCACATGTGCTCTCATTTAAATCACTCCCAATAATCCAATTGAGGATTTGTATTTTCTATCTATTCAATTCTGGGCTCTGTAAGTTTAGAAGTCTTGGTTCCCAAGGGGAAACACTTCTTCCAGGGAAGATAGTAGAGTTCCCACTGAATTATAACCTGTGCCTCCCATCTGGGATCAGTACGTGAAAAGAGCAGACATTGCCCTGGCAGGGATAATAAACCATGATGATCAGGAAGAGATGGGGCTGTGCTATACAGTGAGAATGGAAAGAATGTTTGACACCTAAGTGATCCAGTTGTTTACTTCTGTACTTTTTTTTGCCTAAGAGTAAATGGACAAGAGCAACAACCCTAGCCTGAGAAGGCCATGGGCTCAGTACCCTCACCTCCAGCAGAGATGCTAGTGGAGAGTAAATGCAATATACTATGAATGGTGGAAGAAAGAGATGATGAGTATCAACTGCCCCCCACTACAATCCTGATTAGCTGCAGTAGAAGTACCAGTAGCCTCCCACTAATCTTCTTTCAAGTTTTCCCCCATAAAGCTGTATCTAGCAGAATCCAGAAGAGAGCAGCTTCTGGAATTACCATAAAGACAATCCAAGCAGGCAACAGATAGACCATGGTGGACACTGATGTGTTGCTCAAATTCCACTTCAATGGAGAACTTGTGCCCCTCAGCAGTTGGGAGTGCTGGCAGTGATCAGCCCTTTTAGGGATTACTTCAGCTGCAAAGAGCTTCCTTGATGAAGGGGTTGCTCTTTCTCTGAGTACACGGCATCTAAAACTAATCTATGAGGAACTAAAAGCTCAGACTACTGGTCGAACTTGAAACAATTCTGAGAGCAATCCTAACTTCCCATGTTATCAACTGTGGTTGTCACTGAGCCTGCATCATGATTCAGCTTATTTCTCCACCTAAGCATACTTTCTCTCCTCAATTCCACAGGGATAAATTGCAAGAGCACTCCTCAGTAAGATCCTGCAATCTAAACTGTTTCAGAATTTGGTTCCTGGGGGTACCTAATCTGTGCACATGCCAACTAAAGTAATAATTTATTTCCTAAGTATCCCAGTTGATTACAATACATCTGACTTATTTAGGCAGTAAGAGCTTAGGTTAGAATCCCAATGTATATCTGGAATCTTTTATAGGATATGTAAGTAGGTAACCAATCACTGACCAACTCTTCAACCTTCTAAAAGATACCACCAGATGATCAACATTCTCTTTAGATTAAGTAGAGGCCTTGTTTGTTTTTTTGCTAGCTTTAAAATATGCTCAGAGTGGGTTTAATGTCAATTTAGATGACTATTATTTTGAATTATTTTTCAAAGACTTTTCACCATATTTTTCCACCCCAAAAAGGGCAGGACTTAACGCATTTTAATGCCAATAGGAGATGGAATATCATTTCTAAAATTCTGATTTTGCACCATTTAAATAAAATTTTAAATGATTATCCAACTTTGTCATAGAAAAATAAAATTTTTACATTTACATTAAATCCCCAGCACTTATCAAATATGTTACCATTTAAGATATAGTAAAAGCCAGTTAGTTAAGGACACAGACTGTGGACTCTTGTCTCAGACTTTGAAAACCAGTGCTCTAGGCTATTTCATTTCCAAATCTTATTGCTGGATACATTCTGTTGTAATTAATGACTTTTCCATTTTACCTCCTTCCCATTTTGAGTACTTTTTGTTGAAAAAACATATGAAGAAAAGTGCACTCATATAAAACAGTGTTTGTTAAAAAATTTCACAAACACCACTTTAAAAACATGACCCAGATAAGTAAAACATAACCAGCATCCAAAAAGTCCGTCTCACATACTTTCCTAGTCACTACTTACGGTCTCCAAAGATGTCATCAAGTAGTTTTGTCTATTTGTAATTGTATTTAAAAAGAATCTTGTAGTATATGCTTTTTTTTGTATCTGGCTTCTTTTATCAGATTTCTGAAAGTCATCCATAATGTTAAATGTATCAATATTTTGTTCATTTTCATTACCATATTGTATTTCCTTGTATGGATATTCCACATATTTTTCTTATCTAGTCTCATTTCCAGTTCTTCCAGTTTCACTATTGTTTTCATGAAATGATAGTCACCAGCCCTAAACCCACAAAGTTTATTGTATGCAGTATGCATACAATATTTATCCTTTACTGACTCGTTTTTAAGTATATGTCAATTATTTGAAGGCAAGAACACATCACACACACACAAAAAAAACCACACTAAGCTTTTATCATTTGCATGGATATCTTAAGTAATCTAAATGGATATAGGTAGTAACAACAACAAGAATAAGAGTTACTGAGCACTTACATGTGGTAGACACTTTTCTAAATATAATTCATGTTTTAAGTCATTTAATTTTTATGCAACCTATTTTATAGATAACCAACAGAGGCACAGAGAGATTGCATAACAATGTACCAAAGTTCACACAGCAATTAAATAGCAGAGTCAAGATTTGATTCCAGAAACCTAGATCTAGAGACTGAGCTCTTTAAAAAAAAAATTTTATTTATGCATTTAAAAGAGAGAGAGAAAAAAAAACCAGGGTGAGGGGATGGGGAGGGGCAGAGGGAGAGGGAGAGAGAATCCCAAGCCAACTCCATGTGGAGTTCAGAGCCCAATATGGCTCGATTGCATGAATCTGAGATCATGACCTGAATCAAAACCAAGAATCAGATGCTTAACAGACTGTACCACCCAAGTGCCCCTAGAGACTGAGTTCTTATTATCTTCACTGTGTTTTCTATATTAATGTATATTCTACACTGTACACCCTTGTTATATGTTATATATTCCAAACTAAGGCCTAGAGAGCTCAAACAATATTCTTGCTTGGCTAGAAAATGGTAAAGATAGTGTGTGTGTCAAAGCAACGTGGCTACAACTTCTAAACACCTGCTGCTCTACCACTCTCCTTCAGCCACAGTGATACACATAGTATTTATCATGCATCCCAATGCATAATAAAATAGCAACAAGTTGTATTGAATTACTGAGTAATTAAAAATGTATATACATATCATGGTGAAAGATACTATGGAAAGATAGTAAGAAGGAAGGAAAGAATATGTAAAAGGAAGGGAAAGGAAACAATCTTTTATATTGCACCCACTGTGATTTAGGTCAGGGATGGCCAACATGTTTTAAAACTCCAATCAGAGCAGCCAGGGTGGCTCAGCGGTTTAGCGCCGCCTTCAGCCCAGGGCCTGATCCTGGAGACCCGGGATCGAGTCCCATGTCAGGCTCCCTGCATGGAGCCTGCTTCTCCCCCTGCCTCTGTCTCTGCCTCTCTCTGTTTCTGTGTCTTTCATGAATAAATAAATAAAATCTTTAAAAAACTCCAATCATTTGGCAGTTCATGTCTGGAACTCTAAGTTGAGGAAAGCTTAGGGAGGAAAGAATTATGGCTATAATCTAGGGGAGTAGGGTCCAGGGAATCACAGTAGCACCTATTCCATGTGGGTGCCATATTTTTATTAAGTATGTTATACTAGAGACTTTCACAAATACTACTTCAAATAATGTATCTAAAGATCTGGAAAGGTAGGTTTAATTATTCTCATTTTTCACACTTATCACAATAAGCATTGCATAATGTATAGAATTGTCAAATCACTATGCGGTACACCTGAAACTAATACAATATCATATGTCAACTACACTTTAATAATAATGTTAAAAATGTGTAAGGATATTGAGAGATAGATTTAATTATTCCCACTTTTCAGATGAGGAAATTAAATAAAATCACTGAAACCTGGTCTTTTCTCATACCCTAATGTTGATTGAATAAATAGTGACAAACCTCTTCCTGACCGTAATTCATATTCTTGGTTGTAGGCAAGTAAATTCAAATTCAGGTAGCTTCCAGGAAATCATGGAGAGAATAAAAATGAAAGAATTTGCTGCTGCTTTCCCTTCTAAAGGAAAGAAAGTTTTCCAGAAGATAAACCTTGTCAACCGGTTACAGCTGTTCTGACAAAGGACCATTGGTGCAGTTTTAGGATAAAATAGTGTTTTCTAGGTCAGAGAGGCATCCAGATACAGGCATTTTATAAGTTTACAAACATTTACTGTCTGTACTCCATATGACTTTAGACCTCAAAAGTATTACTCAGTATCTATATAAAACACCTCCATTTTTTGTTCAATAGATAGTCAACTATATTCCAGAATAATTATCTCTTTGCCAGTCGCACAAATCTTAAGGAGGTAGTTTTTGCAAGAATGGAAAACCTTTGTTCCTGACCACTATCCCTTAATACTCAGTAATCCTGAGCACCAGGAGTATAACAGAGCAATTAACTTCTGACAATGGTATAAATTTAGGCTTGTTAAAACAAGGATTATTAATATTCCCTCGGGTTATCACCCCGACCTAACTTACCGAACCATAAAGTACAATAAGACACAGACCTGTAATTTTGTGGCTTACATAAAATGCCCAAGGAAAGAGACAGAGAAAAAAAAGAGAGGGAGAAACACATGAACATAGTATAAGAGCCTAATAAAATGAAATTCATTAATCATATTTTAAAGAGCTGGGACTTTGCATTTTATTTTAAAACCAATAACTGCAACAATACTATAATGATTGTGTTAACTTCTTCCAGGCCATGATGACAATGTGTTCACAATACACTGGTCATTAAAATTCCAGAAGACTCAGCTGTAGCCTATATAGGCCTTTTTTTTTTTAATGGCCTTCTCTGATAGAAAAAAAAAATCCAAAATTATTTAGTTGTGTCATTGCTATTTAATGGCCCTGTTTGTCTCAGAGGTAATGTTATGGCTGAAGGACTGTGGTTCTCTTTACATGCATTCTTTTTTTTAAGAAGCAAGATAAAGCTGACAAGTAAAGCAGAGAAATGGAGATACATTGGAAAGAATTCTAGCTTTTGAGATTTGAGCTCAAAACTAAGCTTTGCCACTGTAGAGTTGTGGGACTTTGGCAAATCTCAACTTCTCTGCACTTCTCTGTTTCTTCATCTGTAAAATAGAGATAAGAATGCTGAAACCACAGCTTTTGTATCTTTACCCCGGAGCACAACACATAGCAAGTAGGCCTAATACATTCAAATGATAGAGTAATTACCTTAGGGAATTATATAAGGTATATTAAGTTTCTGGCATATAGTAGGAACTGAATAAATGGTGGTTGCTAAATCTAATAAGTATCAGTCATTATAGTTTACTAGGGTTGGATAGTTAGCGATGTTTCTGTGAGACAGTAAAGATCTTTCACAAAGTCAAATAACAAATACAAAGAAAAAAAATGAGGGACAATATCAGGTCAGAACCAACTGCTTCGTATGTATATTGCTATATACTAATTATTTAACTCATGGTTTTATCCCACTTAATTTTTTTTCTGTTTTCTCCCACTGCAGGATCAGACTGTTAATACACTTAATGAGGCAAAGAAGCATAGCAGTATATCTGAGCAATTAAAGCCCCTTCATTCAGACAGTAATAAAACCTGCAATTGTCTCCTTTCTGCTTGGCAGAACAACTTTATAGTTTATTGAACAAGTGAGATTTTGATCTAGCTCTAACTCTTCTCAAAAGTCTCTGAACTTTGCTGTGCTCATCTAACTCTCTAAGAGGATTTTTTTTAAAAAGATTTTATTTATTTATTCATGAGAGACACAGAGAGAAGCAGGGACATAGGCAGAGGGAGAAGCAGGCTCCCTGCGGGGAGCCCGATGTGGGACTGGATCCCGGATCCCGGGATCATGCCCTGAGCCCAAGGCAGATGCTTAACCACTGACCCACACAGGCATCCCACTAAGAAGATTTTTTTTAATGAAAAGGATCACAAATTAATATTATCAGGACATATCCAAGTTCAGGACATTTTCCAAGCATAAGTGTTATTTTCAACCATCTCAGTGAAATAGACTTCTTTTACTTTCTGCTCATCAAAATTTGCTTCCCATCCTCCTTTCTAAATATGAAACAAACAGAGTAGCATCCAGTGACAGTCTTGGTTTTACTCTATTCTAAAGTTAGCATTCTTTACTGAAAGTCAAGTCACCTCCCTTATCAGACCTTTGGACTAAAAAAATCTCATCTTCTTGAAACAGCCGTTGCCCAACATGTGTGATAATAGAAGAATGGTGAATATAAATTGGTCTCCTTTTATTTTGAACTTTAACACATACCATTTATTTACACCAAGCAATACCTTTTGGAGTAATAAATACACTTTTAAAGGGGGTCTGGAAAACTGCAAAGGGAAGCTCACAAGAGGGCCATAAATTGAGTAAAAGTTTAGAAGTCCAGTTAATGAAGCTGGAATTCTGCTTCCAATTAAAGAGGCTGAAAGAGTGAATGACTCCGCAGTCTTTGAGTAAGAAATAGTTCAGAAGACAGTGACAAGTCTCCCATGTTCTCTGAGTACATAATAAAAGGAAACAGGTAGAGGCACCTAGGTGGCTCAGTGGTTGAGCATCTGCCTTTGGCTCATGTCATGATCCCAGGATCCTGGGATAGAGTTCCACATCAGGCTCCCCACAGGGAGCCTTCTTCTCCCTCTGCCTATGTCTCTGCTTCTCTGCATCTCTCATGAATGAATAAATAAAAATATTTTTAAAAATAAATAAAAGAAAACAGGTATAAACAGCAGAGTCAAGGACTTGGTAAAATTGTTAACAGCAAAACAGGTTCTATAAGGACAGTACCTGAATTTACTTGTAAGTGAATTGGGTTCTTGTCTTTCCTGGGGATTTGAGTAGATGTGTGTAGCCTATTACCTTCTTAGGTCACTTTTTAATCCTGTGGATACTGTACCATTGTAGAGAATACTAAGAGCAAGAAGAGTATGGGGGAAAAGAGAAGGTGGATAAAAGGAAAAAGAGGAGAAACAGAAGGAGATAGAAAACAAAAAGAAACCAAACCAAGATTTCTCTGCACTTAAAAAACTTGCCTGCTCCTTGTGGCAATGAAAGAGATAGCAAACCACATGTAAACATCAAGCTCTCTCTGATCCACTAGCTGAAGCCACATTGTTTTCACTGAGCAAGGCATTTTAGACACCCTATCCCAGTCCATTGATAGTAAACGTTTCAGGTCCCCAGAAAAGCAAGCAGCATAACTCAGTGTGATATAAAACACTGTACACTAACAAGAAAATGAAATTCATCATCACCCCTCAAGTTGAAAAGAGCTTGTGGCACAGAAAATTATATGAACATTAAAAAACACACACACGAACACAGCACGTTTGCACATGCATCTATTAATATCAATTCTGGACAGAGGATACGCCTCTAGAAAAGCAGAAGTGCCTGAAATTACCAATCAAAAAGTAGTATCATTGAAACCTCTCTCCCCTTCTAAAGATAAACAAACAATTCAATACCAGCTTCATAATGACCACATATTTTCAGCCACAGCAGGTTGCTGCCTATCCCCGCAGGAAAATGACAAATGAATGCTGTTTAATATTTTGCTTGAACAGTTTTTTCTTTCAGAAAACTATTTGCAATATGATAATGAGAAGAGCATAGCTGCAGAGAGTAGCATTTTGTAAGGATGACTACCTTTCTAGGGCATATCATCTGATACACACTTTGTTTATCCAGAGTGAATTCAGTGGTTAAAATGATTAATTGAACCCATTTTGTGTTACTCATACTAGCTCTTGCAAAGGAGGTGATTGCTATTTTTTTCTTAGTGACTCATTCAAAGACGCCAGCAGTACACTGGCAATAACAAAATGACATTTCTAAATTTAGCAGTTCATAAATCTTATAAGATGCCAGGCACATCCAGTCTGCCCTCCCCCATGCTCGTCTTCCAGTACTTGTTCATATGTGCAAAAGACCTAAATGTGTATGGAGACAAGATAGAGGCTTCCTCAGGGCACATCTCTCTGTTCCTCCCTCAGCACTTACCAACACCTCTGTGCACTCTGGTAGGAGCAATGTGTATATTTCCCAAATGATAGCTTTTATTATCCCATTAAGATGCTAAATTTGTCTGGTAAAAACATATACAGAATATGTGCATGTTTCCAAAAGAGTCCAATTCAATGAATTATTTTCAAGGGACACTGTGAAAATGAGTAAATTTCCTCCTGTCCTCCTATGTTATCTATTCCGTGACATGAAATATGCAGTAACTTCACAGCCTCAGGAAATGAAAAATTTTTTGCTTCTGTCATTTTCTGTGGTTTACATAAGGTGCTAACCAAATGTATCATGCCCTCCTGATGTCTTTTTGCCCACTGTTCTATGACTTTACAACCACTACTGCCCTCCATATTTCACCAACATATAACTCACACAGATAGTGCACAAAAAAGAGAATATGAAAGAATTAGGGTTGGTGCACTAAACATTTACTTGGCTGAGAAAGATCCTTAACAGAGTGACATGTAAGTATTGCTTTGAAAATAGTTGGTTAATTTTAATCCCTCCCTCATATAAGCTTTTCATCATGGAGACCTTCCCATCACTGAATGAAAAGGTCCAATGTTTTCTGTCTACTTGAAATGACTTTCTACAAACGGTGAGTATGTAATAAGGTTTTTGCCTCTCCTGTATTTTTCTTTGCATCTCCTGTTAAAAATGCATCCCTCTTCAGGCCAATGACAACAATGAAACCATAATTTAAGAGTAAATATAATCAACAGGTGCTAGATGAGTATATCAAAAGCCCACAATCAAGAAGAAAGTTCTTTGCAAAATACTAGCTTCTCAGTAGAAAAGATGGAGTACAAACATCCAAATTACAAGAAACACAAAACTTTATTTAAAGTAAGGAATGCATATTTTGTGACTGTATGAAAGAGTAGATGTTTCCAAACGACCTTTTTCCATTCATATTTTCCTTCTATCTCTTTGCTAGTATTACACTTCCACTATTCTTTTTGAGTTTATCTACTTCTTACTGCTTCTCTTCCAAACACTTTTTTATTATTACAACTTGTAGAATGAGGACAGTTGGATTAATTTTCTTAGATTGTAACTGTACTCATTTCATGGATGCACAATAAATCTAGAGAAGGTTTCCTAACAAATAAATAAATAAATAATTCCCTCTAGAGTAGGTATAACATTGTATTGCAAAATATAAACATCCAAAACATAAAATTTTGGCTGATGAAAGTGACTAGATTAATTAAAACTTTCATTTATTTTTGATAGCTATGTCATACATCTCCATTGGTAGATTTGTCCTTAATACAAGGTATTCTCAGTGACTCTTTTTGTTTTGCCTGATGTGCTTACTGCTTATTCTACACCAAATAGAATGTTCTATGTTTTAGCCAATTGAATGGAATAAACAGTTCTTGACTTAGAGTATCTAATATAATAAATTTCAGAGACCCAGAGTGTGATATATTATGCTTGGTAACTGACTCAGGTAAGTATTTCTATGAAAAGCATGTAAACTCCATTGAATGCCTTTGCCTCTTCATCAATTAGGCATCTGGAAAACTGAATCTATAAAAAAAATAAAGTCATCTGAGTCCAGTGTCCACTCTGTTTAAGAAAATAAAGGAATCAACTTTTCATTTGGGTTAAAGATAATAGTTACTCCTTGTTTTGGGAAGCAATGAGGTCAGATTTTATATCTACAAAGAATCAGAAGATTTCCAGGCTCCCTTCTGAAAATCTACTGGAGATAAACAAAATTGCCAATTAGTCTTGAAGAAGGACAAGTCTAAAATCTACATCTTTAAGATTATTTTGCTATTGGTTTGCTACTGAATTTATGCCAACAATTCAACTAAAATTGACCCACATTTTCAAACATCAAAAAAATGCAATGTTACCCTGAATTTTTCTGTGTTGTTCTTACATCTCAAGATGTACACATATGTCCTGTTTTGTAATGGATTTTAGATATTGATGGATCATTTAGAGTCCAGGAACCATGGATCAGGTTCCTTTACAAAAACTGGTTCACCTACCTGGATGTCAAAGCAATTTACCAAATAATGGGTTGGATGCTAGGAGTGTAGTAACTGTGTAATTTTTTCATTTCTTTTTTTTTTTTCTGTTTATAGTCTATGGTGGTTCCCACTGTGAAATAGTAATTTGGCTTTTCATTAACCAGTAACAAAAATTCTTCCTACTTCCCTTCCTTACATTCTCCCTGAAAGAGAAAAAATGTTGGCTATATGCTACAGATCTCCAAGATTATTAGGAAAATATATATATGGTCTCTTTGTCAGTATAGAACACTAAAGGGGGGACCAAATTTGTATTAAAGAGATCTGTGTATAAAGATGGTAATCTTTTAGCTTAGTGTGTGTGGAGTGAGGGGAAGGAAACACAGACTCAGGTCTCAGGTGTTGAAGAGAAGCCAATGTCACAGGAAACAATGATATGACAAACTGGCCTACATTGATTAAGTTGGGCTATTTTCACAGCTAACTTCAGTAAATTCAGGGTAGCAGAAAAACTAAGCTGTCAGTCCAATTCTACCCCCTGTCCCCAGATATCACACTTGGCCGTAGAGTTCTAGGAAAAGCAGATGCTCACTCTGCCCCTGATACAAAGTCACTGTTTACTGGCATCAGGACAATTTATTTAGGCTACTCCAATCCCTTTGGACTCAAAGCTATCAGAATAACCAAGAAATAGACAGACATGGCTTATCATGACCAAACTCCTCAATAAATGGGAAGGCAAAATGCCTTCTACCTAAACAGATGTTGCAAAGCAAATGTGTGAAGCCAGTGTAATTTTGTTTTCCTTTTTTTACTACCCACAGTGTATTCCCCTGTGTCACAGAAATTTACACTTGCACAGAGCAAAAATAAGAGGACTTTGATCTACAATAGTTATAATGTACATCACAGAATTTTCTTCCTCTTAAATAAGTTATAGCCATTTCTTTGTAAAAAAAAAAAAACAATCTGAGATAATTAAAAAGCAGCTGAAGGAGCCAGTCAAACCCTGATGTCTCTCCTTTACAAGAAATGGGACCAACCAATCTGTCATTAAATTAATCGTAAAGAAGCAAAAAAGATGAAGTTCATAAAACTAAAAACAAGACCTTTACTGGGGTGCCTAGGTGGCTCAGCTGTTATGCAGCAACTCTTGATTTAGGCTCAGGTCATGATCTCTTGGGTCGTGAGCTCAAGCCCCACATAGGGCTCCTTGTTCGGCCAGGAGTCTGCTTTTCTTCCTCTTCCTCTCCCTCCCACAACTCACACTCTGTCTGGCTCTCCCTCTCTATAGTGAATAAAATAAATATTTAAAGATGAAACAAAATAAGACTTTATTCAACTTCATACCAGTATCTGGACAGCCAGAGTGAGGATTTAGTTCACAGTATATCCCTGCCTTGTGCTGCAAAACAGATTTCCTGGTACTGTGGGGGAAGCAGGGAAATGGTAATGCTTCTTATTAATTAAAAAAAAAATTGGCCTAGAAAACTCTTCAGAAATAGTCTACAGCAACATCTCATCCTTATGATAAACAAAGTGGGACAGAAGGAAGTTAGTGATCTGCCTGTTGGCCAACATATACTTAGAAATGGAGCTATGACTAAAAAGCAAGACTTGAAAGGGTAAAGTTCTGGAGTCAGATGAAACTCTCTTTAAATACTACCTATGCTTTAAGAAAAGTCACTTAAACTCTTGAGCATAAACCCTCTACCTAAACACAGAGTTGTTGCTAACACCGACAGTTTAAACTTGAAAAGTTGCAGGATAAAATGGGATCTTGCGGTGTCCACAGAAGTTATTAGTAACACAAAGAAATGTGCCATCTTCAAATTACAATGTGATAAAAATGGATTGGAGCAGAGAAAAGTGAACTCATCTCCTCATTCAGGAAGGCCTGACTGGAGTTACCAATCACATCTGAAAAAGGGAGCAATCCTTCAGTTCTGGATCAGTCAGTGCAAAGGCATGGAAAAATAAGAGACCTAGTCAATTGTTGGCCATGACCATTCATGCAAGGCCCAGGAGAAAAAAAAAATCTTGTTAGCCTGACCTAAATATTTGATCCTCTAGACAAATAAACACATCCTTTAGAAATGGACACAGAAGATCCTAGAAGCCTGATGTTTTAAATCTTAAAACCAATCTTGGAACTTAGAAAAATATCCCATAGTAGTGACTGCCCATCGTAGTTTGATGACTTCGAAAAATTAATAAATTTATAGATTATATTCATAAGAACTTTGTTAATATGAGTCATCATCCCTGGATCTGGATCAAATTGTAAATCTTAATTAAAACTCCTTTTTGGAGCTTATATAGGTTAAAGCAAGCCCATGGCTGTACATACACAATATTCAAGGTCAAACTATATGTCTCTATAAACTGCTAGCATTTCCCAGATGACTCCATTCTGAATTTTCAGGTACCAGACAGCTCTCTTATTTATAACTTCCCTAATAATCACTTTAAAAAATTGTTGTTGGAGGGACACCTGGTTGGCTTAGTGGTTGAGTGTCATCTTTAGCTAAGGGCATGATCCCGGAGTTCTGGGATCGAGTCCTGCATCAGGCTCCCTGCAAGGATTCTGCTTCTCCCTCTGCCTATGTCTCTGCCCCTCTCTCTGTGTCTTTCATGAATAAATAAGTAAAATCTTAAAAAAAAAAAAACCTGTTGTTGAAATGATTAAGAATATGTTATCTTTATTTTTTTTCTAAGATTTTATTTATTTATTCATGAGAGACAGACAGACAGAGAGAGAGAGAGACAGAGACAGAGACAGAGACACAGGCAGAGGGAGAAGCAGACTCCATCCAGGGAGCCTGATATGGGACTCGATCCAGGGTCTCCAGGATCACACCCCCGGCCGAAGGTAGTGCTAAACCACTGAGCCACCAGGGCTGCCCAGACTATGTTATCTTTAAAACATCTAGTGCAAAGCCTTGGCATTTAATAAGTCTCAGTAAATGTTCTCTTTTGTTACATTTTTAATCCAATATACTTTCTTCTGTATCACTCTTATTTGAAGTTTGAACTCCATCTGTACAATTAATCCAAATTAATAGACATTTTTTCATTTTGAAAGAGATCTAAAAACTAATTCATTTTTCAATATAAATTAATCAGTATATTCAATGTATCAGACATAATGCCATCTGTTGAATATTCAGTAAAAAGCAGGATGCTTCTCTGATCTGAAAGGACTATCTAGTGTCTTAGAGCACGGTGCAATTATTGCAATAGTAGAAGCAGCACTATTGTATGAGAGTAGATGCAAGAGTAGAGCCTCACCTAGCCTTAGGGAGAAGGGAGAGCTTCCTAGAGGAGGCAATAATTTGGATTTTTATAATAAACAATAAGAATATGGGGGGTGGGGGGGGGCAGTCCCGGTGGCTTAGCGGTTTAGCGCTGCCTTCAGCCCAGGACCTGATCCTGGAGACCCGGGATCAAGTCCCACGTCGGGCTCCCTCCCTCCCAATGTTTAAGGGAGAACATTGCAGGTTCTGCGTCTCAGAACATGCCTGCTTCTCCCTCTCCCTCTCTCTTTCTCTCTCTCTCTTTCTGTGTCCCTAATAAATGAATAAAAAATCTTAAAAAAAAAAAGAATATCTGGGTGGGGGGAGTGTTTGGAGCAGGAGAAATAAAGAGGATAATGGAGTAAATAAGGGATAATATGAGCAAAGACCCAAAGGTGAGAGAGAGTATGGAGTGCTCAGGGAATGTAACATTTTTCAGAATTATTTGAGAGGTGGCTATTTATCCTAATATAAGCCATTAAAAGGTTTTGAAGCAGCACAGTAACATTGTGAGTTTTCTTTTTAAAATTCAACAGTCTGTATATACTTGAATGAGGGAGAAGTAATGCTTGAGACAAGGAGGGTAATTAGTAATTTATTGTGCAATCAAAAAAGGAGACGATGAATTGAAAACATACTATTGGGTATGGAAGCGTATAACCTGATTTGATAAATATTTAGTCGATGGAATCTCTAGCACTTGGTAGGTTTTGGTTGTGAAATGAAACAGGATAATTTCCAGGATTTTTGGTCAGGCAATTGATCGGTTGGCTTTTCTCTTCACTAATATCAGAAGCAGAATAGAAAGACAGGGAATAGAAAAAGGGGGAGTAAAAGTAGGGTAAGAATATAGATAATATGTCAACATGTGGTATGTGGAGTCCCATAGGGAATCAATAGTCATTTGAGCTGATGAGGAATGTCTAAGTTAAAGATAAAGATTTTTTTGTTATCAGCATATAATAACTGGGTTTGAATAAATTCATTCATAGAAAATATGTATAGTAAGGAAAGAAGACTTATTTTAAAATCCTGTATATTTAATAACATGGTAAACAAGAAATACATTCATTTTCTGAGTCAATGAACCTACATAGAATGTACAAACCCTTTTATCATCTCTTTGAGCTTTTCCAAGTTGCATATCTTTAAAAATGGCATCTCTAAAACAATAGGAAAGGTCATAAAAATGTGAGCTCTCACCTACTGGCATGTTGGCAGAAGATGTGGCATCATTGGTATAATAATTTAGCTCTTATAGAAAGGAAGTCTGTTTAAATCCTTTTGAGACAAGAAATAATTTAAAATTACCAATGGTATGTGCAGTAGGCTAAATAATACATCCCCTTAAAATCCTACTCCCTAGAACCTAGCTCTCCTGCTTCACCTTTAGAAAGGAACATAACCCGGATAACATGTTGATTTTAGCCCTGTAAGACCCATATCAGACATCTAACGTATAGAACTGCAACATAATAAATTTGCATTGTTTAAGCCACTAAATGAGGGGTAATTTTTTATACCAGCAACAGAAAGCTAGTACAGCATCACATAGTGGCAATATTGTGGAGTAAAAAGTATATTACATTGTAGGTTATAAAACCTACTTTGAACTCTTCCTCTCTTCATTTTTCTAACTGGAAAACTCATACCACCATTAGTCATAAATAATAAACCTGACATTCATGGCTGCTCAGGAGATCAAATGGAAAAATACATATGAAAGGATTAGTGAAAAACAATCACTATGCATCATTATTTTACAGATATATAACCATTAGCACCCCAAAATTGGAATCAGATCATTTCTATCAATAAACTTAGTAATAAGCTTCTGACAATTAAGTTCTGTTTAATAGTAACAAAGAGGTAAAAATCTGCCTAACAGTGGGACTTTTAAAATCACAGTGTAAAAACAATGTTGAGGAGTAATGATATTTTTCAGCAGGTTTACTTCACGCATAGAAAATCTGGACCAAAGAAAAATAATAATAATTTGAAGGGCTCTGCTATATGAAGTTAATATTCTGAAGACAACTTGAGAAGTAAAATATCCTTAATGGTATGGAAAGAACCCATAATATGAGCAAATGACTAGTACAGATAATTGCAATGATCAGTGTAGAACAGGGACTACTTTGCTAACTATTAATTTAGACACCATTGTCAATGTTGATTCACATAATTTGTGTTCCATTCATTGTTCAAGAAGTAAGGTGTTCTCTTTTTTTAAGTTCTCTTTTCTCCCATTTCCTATCAATGGATGCCAGGATACAGAATTTTCAGGTGCATTCTTGAGAAAAACTTTGAATGTCCATTTTACCTTTTTAGTGAAGATTATATCACATTTATTATTCTCGAGTGCTGTAGTCATCCAAATGCTTATTAGGGTAGATTCATTTTTGTTCTTCCTTTCTTTTCAGAGCCACTTTTCTCAGAATAATCTTCCACTTTCTTCCACTCTACATAACGCATATTTCCATTGGTTGTAATGTTTTCATGTTATTGTTATCTCCTGACTATAAAAATGAAATTACGTGCCAATGGAGCAAACTTTTCACTCTGCACATAAAAGTTAATGGCTTTTAGAACTCCATGCGTTTCAATCAGATAGTTTTGCAGCTGACATTAACTTGGCTTCTTGGATGGTTGACTTAGAACGTCAGCTACCTAATGTGATAATACCAATTCAAGTAGAAAACTGAAGTGATAATTATCATTCATCAATAACTGCCGATGAAGAAATGATAATTACAGAAAAAGGCTAATCTTTCTCCATCTGAACGTATACTTAGTAAGAATTATAAAATGTTATTGTTTCACAAGACTGTTTTTATGAGATATATTAATCTTGAGACATTACAGAGATGAATGTAAAAAATATAAAAAGGTATTTTTTAATTTCTAAAGAAACCTCCATAAAGCATTTCCTATTAACATCTTTTAAAAAATCTATTCTAAAACTTTTGCTTGATTTTTTTTTCTCTTAATGATCCAAATGATAATTATCTCTGATCTCATCAAAGAAGTTCATGAATATTGCAGTCAATTTGCACCCTACCTCTCAAAGGAGTTTTAGAATTTGGCCATCAGATCTTGTTCATTCTTCGCAGAATGGTAGAACTGACCTCTTTGTAATCCAAGTGACAAAAACACAGATATTCTGCAATTACTGGCCTGTGCCAGATGACAGTAAAGTACATAGACACTCAAAGTCAATCAACAGGAATCAGACTAGAAACACCACCTCTTAGTCTGTTTATTGGTGCAAAAGAGGGAACAGGACCAGTGGGCAGAAAGAGAAAAAGGGCTGCACTAGGATTGTGAGGAGCGAGTGATTGGTTATATATTTTTAAACTGAGGGTGGGGGCAGGCAGAGATAAAGCAAGTCTCCAAAAACGATTTTCACATGTTTAAGAAGACTTAGAGTATCCTGGAGGTCTGGCTATTGTCAAGCTAAGGTTGCATTTTGCCTTTAGCAAATCATTAACTTTAAGACAGTTGGGAATTCCTGGAGGAATGTCTGAATTATTTGCCTCCAGTCTTTGTCAATTGGCTGCAGGTTGTATGGAAATTTAATTTTATAAATACCATTTTAAAGAATCGGATTTAGACAGAATAGTGAGTCAGTTATTATAACATTTGATTAGGTGATAGAAGAGAAGAGAGAAATTTCAGTAGACCCTAAAGGGAAAGAAGGATCTGTTATGGTCAATGAATGTTTTGTATTTGCTTAAACTCAGTCTTCTTTATGTACAATGCACAGTAAAATATTGACTACAATTTACATGTGAGTTTTTTTTTTATACAGGATACTGATACTTAATAGAAGAACAATTTCAGAAAATTACTTCACTTTTCAGTCAAACGAATTTCATTTTTAGCACACATTTTTTCATATGTCATTGAATAAAATTTGAGATGATTAAATTAGACAACTAAATTAAATTAGACAATTTCTTTAAAAGTTTCAAAAATGGGGGCGCCTGGGTGGCTCAATTGGTTGGACATCTTGCCTGTGGCTCAGGTCATGATCCTGGGGTCCTGGGATTTAGCCCCACCCTCATCAGGGTCTCCGCTCAGTGGGGAGCCTGCTTCTCCCTCTGCCTGCTGCTCTGCCTACTTGTGCTCAAACTCTATATCAAATAAACAAATAAAATCTTTAAAAAAAAGTTTCAAAAATAAAGCCAAAGTGCTACCAAAAAAATGACACTCTTATTAGTTATTTTTGTGCTTCTATGTCTGCTGTATCAATCAGTGCTCCAAAATACTATTTGTATATGTTTTTCACTTCCTTTACTTAAAAGTTTTATATGATTTTATATGATTAAACAAATAAAAAAGAAAAGCTAGGTTTCTGTTGAGATTGGTTATGAGGATAGATGAGGAAGTACCTAGGGATAAATTAGCAGCACTGAAAAAAAGGAGAGGCTAGGTAAGAGGTTCAGCAAAGGGGGATGAGAGCCGATAGGTCAAAGTGAAGAGACTTGTGTAAAAAGCTGAACTGGAGTGGATCTTATAACACATCCTACAGCCAGATGAGCCCCTGGTAAAGAAAGTCAGCTTGGGATGGGATGCACACTAAAGTTCAAGACCATCTGAGAGAGAAACAGAGAGAGAGAAAAAGGAGAAGGTGGTGGTGGTGGTGGTGGAACTAGAAGGAACACAAAAGCTAAACCACTAGAAAATTTTAATAGTCAATGATACTATGGCTATAGGAGACAAAAATGAACTAGGGATCCACATAGTTGCCAACAGTTGATTTATGGAGCCAGATTCATGATGTTGTGTAAACCAGCCTAATTCCCAAACAGGAATGGATCTTGATGTGTTCCCTCATTCTTGCTGGTTGGCTCCACTTAAGCATTAGATATTCAACTATATTTGTTAACTGGGCATAGCCATCCTAGATTAACAATACCTTAAAGGGACCTTTTCCTTCACCTTCTAGTCAAATTGAAAAGCTTCATTGAGAATGGTTGAAACTATATTTTGGGAGGAATATTAAGCAGTTTACCAGACAGTTAATACACAATGAATTAGCATTCACTGTAGCAATGAGTTATTACTGGCAAAATAATAAACATCCTAGAAAAAATTTTGACAGTTGTTCCAGAGGAAGCTGTAGGTAGTTTGAGGGCACTTTTTAGGTTTGGGGCAGTGTAACTTGAAGGACAAATGTCAGTTGTCTAGCAAACTATGTGTAGACTCATGCATATAACCCATATGTGTAGATAGGTATAAGCCACAAACTGGAAAATATATACAGCTAAATTCAGGTGTTAATTTTAACCATTAGCCAAGTTATAATAACTAACTTATCTCTATCATCACCCTGTTTAAATCACTTTACCTTAGCTTTGCATTATTCATGAATCTGCTTCAGTGATCCATATGGTTCCAATTTGTATTCCAATCATCACATCCTTATTATCTCAGCTTTTATACATAATTTTTAGTGTCTCTGCCATCATTTTGCTCATGTTCACATTTGCACCTGGATCAACTAACTACCTGTAACATTAGCTACTGTTACGTTTACGTTTCTACTACACAGATCTAGACAACACTAGCATTTAAGAAATGTGTATTCTTCAAAAGTGTTCTCTACAAATTCTAGCTACATATTTACAGAAATGATTGTCTCCTTACCTTTGCAAACCACCAAAGTGCTTACTTTGAAATAAAAGGAATGGTTTTGTAGATCACAATGTTGTTTGGCAAATAAAGAATAGCTTTTCTGAATGGGTACAATTCACAAAAATAAAAATAAAAGTCCTCTCTACTGTGCAGACATCATTAATTCTCCATTATCTGCTATTTGCATTATCACACCTTTCCCCTGCCTCTAGTAAGGAAGGTAGTTTTCCATAACACTCATGAATATGGACACTGGAATCAGCAAGCCCTGAATTTGAACTGTGGTTTTGCCACTTACTGGCTGTGTGACCCTAGATAGGTTATCAAATTATGAAGTCTCATTAAACTCATATGTAGAAACAGATCATAATCTCCATCACCAAGTAATTTGTAATAAAGATTTTATGAAAAACCATAAGTAAAGCTTTTAGCACTGGGTTTGTTAATTACTAAGCCCTCAAGAAATGATGGAATTTGTTAGTTTTTGTTGTCAGTATTAGATTGTTTCCATCCATTATGTTAAGACCACATAAACATAGAAAATTACTAATAATTTACAAAATTAGTGAAGTAACATCATTTACTCCCTGGTCTATAACCAAACATACATTTGGAGGAAAGTAAGATCCCTTACTGACATACATACATTTACATAAAATCTGAATTGAACCCTAATGAAGCAGGTATAAAAGGCGAATAAAACAATGATCAACCAGAGGGATACATAGAGGAATGCCAATCACTAGCTATATGATAAGTGTCCCAGAGAAAACTTGGGCCTCTTTTCAGGGTGACAGCAGGTACTTTTTGGCCATATCTGGCAAGAATAATTCGAGTGACTAGTAGTTTGAATGACTGTGGCTTACAGAGGTCAGCCATATTATGAACTCTGTGAAGTATGAGTTTCTGGTTTTAGGCATTCTTTAGGAATTCATATAGAGGAAGAATACTGAGCAAGCTGCTACAATGACCCCTAAGGAGAAAAGGGATAAGATCCAGCATAAAATCAGCACTGAAGTAGAATCCATCAAGTTATCTTTTCCTGACCATTGCCCTGCAGTTACAGATTTAATGTTAGCAAAGATTTTCTTTCATTAGAATGGTTTGATTGTGCCATACAAGAGAGTCTTTCATTTTGCAATAGAGCCCTACATCTTGAGAGATCCCAAGATATGCAGAGATAAAGATAAGTATTTCCATAAATGAAATTGTTCTTTTGCAATCATGGATACATCCATTCCTTTTGGCTTTTTCACTGGATTTCCAAATCAAAGATGAAGTCAAAAAGAGGGAAAAAAAAGAACTCTCTCAGTAACTGCTGTTGATCTGATGGGATAAAAAAAATACAAAGATTTGGAGAAAAAACAAAACTGGGCACTGAGAAATGTATGAATTGTTGAATCACCATGAAGCTAATTGTCCACCTGAAACTAACATGACATCGTATGTCAATTGTACTTCAAAAATAACTTTTCAAAAGTTTTAAAAGAAAATAAATTTTTAAAAATTAAAAAAATAAGACTCTAAAAGGAACAGTTTATTGTATTTTTGTTATGATATTAAGAAAGCAATTTAAGGTGATAGGATACACTGTCACATTTCACACAGAGATGTGGGGAAATTCATTAATTCATTCATTATATATATATATAATTCCCTGGAGGTTAGATGAAGTTGAGAAATGATACATAAGGACATGGGATTATTACTTACTTTTTCTTTCACTATAACCTCAATCCACTGTCTGAGATTAGAATAAACTTTCAGGTGTGATGCTGTGTAGGCATCAAGTAAGTCCACTATGAGTACAGTTTCTTTGTTAGCATCCCTAGAGATGTTCCATTGAACTCTGAGACTACAACAAATTGAAAATCATTGGTCATCAACTTAGGTTTCAGAAATACTGCAATGTTATTATTTAGTTTTTATTAATTTATTCACTTATTTTACAATCTTTTAATGAATGGCTATTATGTTATTGAACTTGTACTAGGCCTAGAGATAGAGATATGTAAGACAAGAGACTTCCAACAAATACATTTTTGTTTTCTGAGAAAAAAACAGAAAATAACTAAAAGGTCATCACAGGCTATATAATAAGGACCATAGTAAAAGCATGCAGATGCTGAGGGGCACAGAGAAATGGCTTCTTCCCTAGACTGAGCATCAGGGAGTGCTCACAAGATGAGTTGAGGAACGAGTAAGGGATGTGGAGAAATTGTCAGGGACTCTCCAAGCAGAGCAAAAAGCAAATGAGAAGTTGGAGAAAGTACTGGGTAATTGGGAAATAGCAAAGAATTCAATGTGCTGGAAAAAGAGTACAAGTGAGAAGATTGTAATAAATAACACTGTGGGAAAAGGAGGAATGTTCTTACATATTTAATGAGCTACTCATGCTTAGAGCAAGAGCGTGGTCCCCCACACATAAAGAAGCTCATCAAGTGAGGAAGCATAAATGAATAATTATGAATATGGGCTCCAGAATCGAATTATGTTGGTTAGAATCTTGGCTCTGTTACTTACTAGCTGAGTGGTCTGGAGCAAAATTTTTTAACTCATGTGTCCCATATAATCATCTATAAAACGAGGATAAAAATGGTATCCACCTTACAGTTTGTTTAAAATACAAAGGATTAATACTTACAAGGTAAGTATTTCAAAGACTATCTAAATAATTAACTGCTTTACTACTTCTATTAAAAGAACAGAGGAGGCAAGTTTGTTTGGTCCAATTATGTCATAAGAACCAGTTTCATGGGGTCAGAATAGGGAGTGGTGCCTTTTTGACATGTTGGTCTAGGAATTATGAAAGGCTTTGCCCTGAGGAAGGAATGCACTAGAAGCCCCATTAATTAGGTACTTTTCAATGGAAATGAATATACAATGTCCTTTTTTTTTCTTTTTTTTTTTTTTGACAAGGAAATGATATGGAGGAAAGATAAGAGAAAACAAGAAATCTAAGTCACAAAATGGAATAGGATGCCAGAAAGAAAATAAAAATTTTGAGTGAGCCCTTCTTGTTTTCCCCCAAAGTCTATCCAAAATCTTCTGCCTGTGAATGTAGTCTCCCTTCATCTAGTAGTCATATGAGGCAGAGAGTAGAAAAAATAGTTATTTATTTATTTTAGAGAGAGACAGAGAAAGGGTGCACACAAGTGGGTGGGGCAGCAGGAGAGGGAAAGAATCTGAAGCTGATTCTGCACTGAGTGCAGAGCCTGAGATATGGGGCTCAATCTCACAACCCTGAGATCACTACTTAAGATGGAACCAAGACTCGGATGTCCAACTGACTGCATCACCCAGGTGCCCCAAGTAGTAATATCTTTTGAAATCTTCTCCAAAACCTAGAACAGTACCCTAAGGGGAGTGCCAACTCTGGATTGATTCTGTGCTGGTATTAGACAAGGCAATATAAACATTTCATGGTAAAGCTTTAAAATTTATTTCAAAAGTTAAGAATTCAGAGTCTTTATTGCCACCATTAATTAGGGACTCTAAGAGAGGAATTTTCATACACACACACACACTAACACATACACATACACGAGCATACTACAATTCAATTCTGGCACTAAGTGTCCAAAATTAGTATAAGTTTTACAGGTTAAAGTGCAGTCCCCAACAAAACTGCTTTCATTTCAGATGCCAGCTGGGAGTTCAGAAGTCCTCAGGCCACCCACAGTTCTGACCAATATGGCTTCACATTTGGAGATTTCATGACTCCTTCGGGCTTGATACTTTACCAGAATGGCACATAGAACTCAGAAAAATACTGTAATTATAAAAACAGTTTTATTATAAAGGATACAAATCAGGACCACAAAAAGAGGAGACACCTATGGAAGAGGTCTGGGAAGGTCCTGAGGTCCTTTCCCCAGGGAATCAGGACGTGTCATCCTCCTAGTACAATAATATGTTCACTAACCATGCCTTAATGTCCACAGATTTTACTGAAATTTCATTATGTAGGCACAATTGATTGAATAATGGGCCACATGATTGAACTCAATCTCCAGCCCCTCTTCTTCCCAGAAGTTGGTTGATAGCATGTGGTTCAAAAGCCTACCATCTAATCACATGGTTGGCCTTCCTGACATGGCCTGGCCCCATCCTGAGTCAGCATGGTAGCATTAGCTTTTGAGGAGTCCACCCTAATCATCTCCTTAAGTGTAAACTCAGTTGGTCATTACAGGGCCTCATCATGAACAACAAGGACACTCCTGTCACTGAGGAAATGCCAAGGGTTTAGAAGCTCTGTCCCAGGAATCTGGGACAAAGGTCAGACAAAATTTTCAGTTACAAAATGCACACATACGTATGTGTGTGTATACATACACAGATGTGCTTTTACACATATTTACTTAAATGCCAAACAGCTCAGAGCTTGATAATGTTTATATGTACTGTTGCAGACACTGAGAGAATAGGGAACATCACTGAGCTTAAAGTTTGATTACAGAACTGGGGTTAGGGTGGCATGATGCCAGGATATCTAGTAATGTTAGGTTCTGGGAAGAAAAGACAAGCATCAAAGACCATGAGTAACACAGCAGGTGCCCACTAATACAAACCAGCCCTAGTGTTCTCGTCATTCTTACCCTTTCTCCAGCATAAACCTAAGGAAAAAGGAGAATGAGGACAGAATTCCATTTCTCAGCAAGTCTGCCCTCTTTAACTTAGCTTCTCTTTATACGACCTGGAAAATTATAACCCTTAGAAACATTGAAATCTTGATTCACTTGGAAGCTTTTATTAAGATATAATTAATAGTTAAGAAGAACTTTACTAGACATTTGGAATGAATTGAACCATTGCCTAATTACCATACTAAGAAATTCCTTTGAAATAAAAATCTTGGGTGTCCAAATCACTTAGGAAACTTAAAAATATAATTTTAAATGGATTGTTGTAGTGTTTATATATTGAAACTCTCCAAAAGAAGTACAAACTGGAAACTATAAGCGTAAAATGAATATTTTAAAATCATTAGCACATTGAGTTCTTTGTTAACTGCGCATTTTTATATATAGTGAAAATCCAGAAGAGCTTAAGTTTTTCATGAGATAAGACCTTTAGAATTTGAAATTTTATTTTATTGTATTGCACTTTTAATTTATCAGTTAGTGCTATGTGAATATATCCATTTACATTTCAACAGTTTTTGCAAATGCCTTTTATTTTTAACTCCCTGAGCATCTAAGGATCTCTAAAACAAATGATAGTGCACAAGCAAGGCACTCCAGCTCCACTTGTCTAACCACAGATGAAAAAAGGCATTAAGCGGGGAAAATAATCATTAAAGGATCTTTTACAGTTGGTTGAGGGATTGTTATGATTGGGATGGGAGGGACATTAACTTGCACATTACTCAAAGCAAAGTATAATGATATATTTTACAAGTTAAAGAGGCTTTGCATTCTACCAAGATCATTTTCAACAATATATGGGAAACAGCCGAGCAGTTTCAGAGTATCTTTTTATCTAAATGTGTTGAATTTAAGCATAATTGATCTCAAATACATTTTAGGAGTTGCGTACAAATGCCCACCATGAATGTGGAACCTATTCAAATATGCCAGCACTATACAGCACACTTCTACTAGAATGATCTGCTCAGGTAGTTAGCCTCCCTGATACTTTGGTAAAAGCTCAGTGCAGCCCCAATCTGTGGTAACGATCACATCATAACCTCTTTAAGGGGAGACTGAACCAATGCTAGGTTAGCAGTCAGGTAACCACATTGTTAAATCCTGAATCCTGTGATCCAAGTTCTCCAGCACCACAAACAGAAAAGGAGTATGATCACAATAAATGGTCTTTGGCACATAGACTTTACAAATATAATTGGAATAATTCAAATTTCACAAATCCTTTTCTGGTTTAAGCATATCCAGGATTTCTCAAATGTGATTGTGCATGGCCCTTTGCAGTGCTCTTCTTCATTGATGACACCCAAATATCCTGCTCATTTACTCAGGAAACCAAAGTTCAGAGGCAGAAAGAAACTTGTTCAAGGTCATAGTTCTAAGAATGAGTGAAACTGGAAATTTAACTCACATTTTCTGACACCAAAGCCATTGTTCTTTCTCCTACACTAAGTTTGCACCCTGAGTGATATACAAAATTGGACTTTATCTAAGGTTAATCTAACTTTACAACCACTAGACAAATGGGATCATCTTCCCCTATCTCTGAAGGTTGGTTCTATTTGGATTCTGTTGTGGTTGAAAGGTTTTATTACAGCTGTCCTGGGAGTTTACCCTGGTCTGAAACAACTCAAGCAATCAGCCTTATGTTCAGTTAATGAGTAAAGTTTAAAGGAGTGCTTATTACATGCAAAATTCCATTCCAGTCTCGGTGGAGAGAAAGACATACATTTATGAAAAGAATTATCAATCTTATACTCATACACAAGTCACATATACAAGGGCATCAACCATGCCATTGTACTAGTGTAGAGCTGGAAGCAGTTTAATAATTGTCTGTGTACCACCAGCCCTTTTCAATCTATCCTATGAGTTGTTGCAACCCTAACTACTGAAAGCCTAGCTCTAGTCTGTCCAAAGCTCAAAAATATGTTTTACTTTATTTCCTTTGCTTCTTATCTTTACTAAATAAATGTGACTCTCCTCATTTACCATTCATTGGGCAGTTGCTTTGGATGAGTACAAAGTGTGATAGTATTCCAGGAATGTTCTGCATGGCCCCTCCCATATGATTGAGCTTCCTATGATGTATTGCTCTATTACATAATTTAGAACCTATCAGAGAAGGTTAAAATATAATCTATGTTATAATCAGGTTCTTTTTCTCAAGCCTTCTCAGATTTACTTCTCAAGATGGATCAACAGGTAGAAAAACATTTCTAATTATGATTTTGTCCATGGAAGTTGTAGAATGGGGAGGAAACTTGAACAGGCATTGCTTTCCTTTAAACCTGGATTCTTGGGACACCTCGGTGGCTCAGTGGTTGAGTGTCTGCCTTTGGTTTAGATTATGGTCCCAGGGTCCTGGGATTGAGTCCTGCATCAGGCTCCCCAGAGGGAGCCTGCTTCTCCCTCTGCCTATGTCTCTGCCTCTCTCTGTGTGTCTCTCATGAATAAATAAATAAAATCTAAGAAATAAAAATAAATAAATAAATAAAATGTTCAAAATAAATAAATAAATCTAGATTCTTTTCTTTAAGATTTTATTTACGTATTCATGAGAGACAGAGAGAGAGAGAAACAGAGAGAGAGAGGCAGAGACACAGACAGAGGGAGAAACAGGCTCCCTGCAGGAAGCCTGGCGTGGGACTCGATCCCAGGACTCCAAGATCACACCCTGGACTGAAGGCGGCGCTAAACCACTCAGCCACCCGGGCTGCCGTAAATCTGGATTATTAATGTCAACCACGCATCCTTTCTCTTAGCCTATCAGACATGTCTTCATTTGTCTAGATCAATGTATCAAGATTGGTATGCCCAGTGCAGAGGAAAATATTTGATAGTTCCATATTCCTTACACAGGAGGGGAAAAAAAAAAACAAAACACCTGACTTTAAACTACCAAAGTACTACCTTTCTGT
Source organism: Canis lupus baileyi (assembly GCF_048164855.1). NCBI lineage: Eukaryota > Metazoa > Chordata > Mammalia > Carnivora > Canidae > Canis > Canis lupus. Next base: position 43,370,386 of record NC_132847.1, on the reverse strand, counting down.
ATTAGAATAAATAACTGATGTAAAGAGGCAAGTCCATCATAGCAACTAGAGACCCAGAAGGAGTAGAGGAGAAAAGGAAATCTGACTGTACTTTCTATGCTTGCAATAGCCAAACCAGAGCATAGCAACCTGCTACACAACACCTTACATCAGCATCATCCTTTATCTTTTTCAAGGAATTTTATGTATTCTATCTCACTTAAACTGAATTTCTATTCCATTTTGAGAGCACTGGGATATCGGAGATGTCTATATGCTAATTTTCCCGGAACGGTTAATGCATTTGATTACATAGCAAAGAGCAATTTTGATTACAGATAGAATTAAGGGAGATTACTTTGGATTATCCAGATGGATCCAAAATAATTCCAAGGATCCTTAAAAGTGAAAGACAAAGGCAGAAGAAGAAAGCTAGAGGGAAGGATGACTTCTGAATAAAGGCAGAGAGAGATACAATGTTAATGACTCTGAAGAGGGTAAAAGGAAGCCGGGAGTCAAGGAACATGGGTAGTGTCTAGAAGCTAGAGGAGAAAAGGAGCAGATGGGACTCTATAGCCTCCACAAGGGAAGACAGCCTACATAGTGCCTTGATCTTAGGGAGACCCATGCCAAACTTCTGCACTAGGGATTTTAAGATAATAAATGTGTACAGTTTTGAGACAGTACATGTATGGTCATTTATTACAGCATTAATAGGAACCTAATACAACAGTCTGGAGAAATTATTTTTACATATGCTACCTATTAAGCATCTATGTTCACATCTTTTCTCCTCTACTGCACATGTACTCTTTGTAGGTAGGATTGGCTTATTCATTTGGCATCTTTCAACCTAGAACATTTAGCACAGTATTCAATTTAAAAAGAGTGGATAACTGATGTATATCTTGCTTTTTAGTCTGTGGGTAATATTTTAGTTTGTCAATCAAACTTTCAGATTTTTGCATCATACTTTGGTGTTTACATATCAATTGCCACTTTCTGTGAGTTCTGCCAAGTTCACGTTTCATTCATCTAATGCCTGGCATATTAGAGAAGCTTAAAATATATCTGAAAAGGAAAGAAGGAAGAAGAAAGGGAGGAAGAAAGCAAGCACGGGGGTGGGAGTGGGGGCGCGAGGCCTGATAGCTAAGGCATGACCAGAAATACCGTGATAGTAAGTATTTAAGGAAGTTTAAGTTTATAAATTCACACAATAAACAATGCCTGCTAGTCCAGAGGAGGTGTTCTTTACATATTTGCTTTACGACTCTTTAAATTTGTTATTTTTTGTTAAACAAATGTACATCACTTCTAAAGTTTAGTCGATCAGTGTATTCAGGAGTAGTGCATATTCTATTATTGAATCTTTAACTTTTTACTCATGTATAATAGATTGAAGGCTCCAAAAAACAGGTATAGTCAGGCATAGAATGACAACACTATGAAAATTGGAAACATTTTCTCTCTTCTTGTAGGGGCAATTTGCACTTTACTACCTTTATTTAAGAATAGAAATTTGCAATCTTTTGTTGAAAGTGGGAAAAATCATCACCTAGAAGTTGCCAATTTTAGTATGAAAATTCTAATATAATGTGAGTCATATGATGCCCCAAGATTGTGCAAGAAATTGTTTCCTTACAACTTAAAACATACATAGAATACATACATAGAGAATTAATTGCTCTTAATATTATCAGCAATGATGGTGCCAAACCATTTTTAGACTTGGTGCCTGAACTCCTACCTTTTTATTCCACCACAGATACTGATAAAATACTTCAGGTAACCTACTTTATAGGAGATTGATGCACCAAATTGTTCCATTGCTTGAATTTTCCCTGTTAGTCTCGCTTCTCGTTGGGTAGTTTTAATTTTTTTTACAGTTTTGTTTTTCGCATGCAAAACTGATTTATTCCTTTAAATCACTGATTTTTTTTAACCAGATGATCTTATAACCAAGTTTATACTGATCCCAGGTTTTTATATAACAGAGCTGTTTATCCACTAGCTGCAACTATATTTTCCTTTTTTAGTGATTAAAACTTTCAGAGCCATATGCTCATTCTTGTCTAAGTTGTATCCTTTTGGGTTTTGGCCCAAGTCTTCCCTGCTGTTGGCAAACAAAAGGAAATGCTTCCAATATGTAGGGCTCCCCTCTTGTGAAACCTGTAAACCCAAAGGGGACACTCACTTTTAGAGGTGGATTTAGTTTTAAATTACCTTTCCAAAGTAGATAATTCTCCAGGCTCCCTCTCAGATTGATCCGCCAAGCCAGCCACTTTGTTAGCATTAGCATGGCTTCTTGAATTTGAGAACTACAGATGGTGAAGGCATATAAACTTAGTGGTAGGAAAATCAGGCTTCTATAAGGATTCCTAATGAGAATCTATTATGAATGTATTCTTCACGTGCCTTTTGAGTATTTACTAAAGCATCTACTGCTAGTTAGACTTGCCCATCTTAGTCTGTTCAGCAAATTTTGAACGCTAAAAGTTAAGAAAACATATTTCTTTCTAAGTAGGTCACAGATCTGAATACTATTAATGAGTTGAGCATAAGGTATTTTCTATTAATAATTTATTTTATCACTGCAGTTCCTTCGGTCTTTTTACGTCTTCATTCCAGTTTTCATTTTACTACTGTATTTACAGTATTCACAAGCAAAATTATGCCTACCTTCTTTGATTTTTATGTCATAGTTTCCTGATTTTTGCTGTCTGTTGTTCAAGCAGAACAAGCAATGGACCCGGAAAATGGTTAAATATTTACCCTCCACACAAAAATGGACAAGAAGGACTTTCTCTTCATTAGGTTTAGAATTCTGATTTCTCCTCCTTGAATTTTTACTATCTCATTTTATTAACTAAACAAGCTGTCTGACCTCTCTTAGCCTCTAGCAGTTTGAAAATAAGCGTAAGATTTGTTTTCATGTATTACCAAGGAACTATGAAAATAAATGTAGTCTAGTTAATCGAGATGTAATTTGTATTTCCTCATAAAATCAGTATCCTCTAATGGGTACTTTTGTTTTCTCAAAACTTAAAGCCAGCCACATTGGGATCTGAATATTTGCCACAGTGGACACATTTAAAGCATCATCATTTATTTAAGAAAGCCGGTAAATCTTTTTGGATGAAGAAAGATTCTTTATTTCATTGTTTCTCTTTACCACAAAATTTAATCCCTACTAATGATAAACGTGTTGTATTAGAATGTGCATTTGTCCTCAAGTTAGTGCTGACTGTGACCTGCATATCACTCCCCTGAATGGATTGCATTGGGGCAATAAGTGGGGTGGGGAGGGCAGAGGAGTCGCACAATTGTCCAAAAAACTAAACATTTCAAAAATATTCTTCTCCTGATGCACAATCCCAGAAACCCACTAGAGAATCAAATATCTAATCCACTTAGCATACCTACAAAGCAATATTGTGTTTCTTAAAATTAAATAAAACAGAGGCACCTTTTAGATATCAAGAATAAAACATGTCCCTTTCAGAAGTACTAAGGTATATACATGTATATATAAAATTCAATCCTCATAAAAACTGTATGAGTTAGGTAATGATTATTCCCATTTTATTGATTTGTAGACTGAAGTACATATGAAAAAGGTAATTGGCTCAAAGTCAAAAAGCCATAACCAGTAGTCACTGGAGCCTGAATTGTTATCACATCGTTTATTAGATTATTTAAGATACCAAAGAAAGACATTTTATCAGTCTGAATTTCCTTTTTCTCTTGGTTTATTATTTTCAGTCCCATTATTAAATTTAAAATGACCTTTGTTGCCTCCAGTGCCTATACCTTGCCACCTCCATCCCATCAAATAATCTTCTACAGCCTTTATGAACACATAAGTAGTTTTCTTCTAAGCTATTTTTGCAGTTCTTAATCTTTAAGCTAATCCTCCTGGTATCTTCAGCACTTTGCAAAGACTTCTAAATATACAAAAAGTAATGGATGGTGAGGGTATGATCTCATTTCACTTCATTTTGTCTAATGAAAAAGAGCTGTTCTTTTCAAAATTTGATTTACAAACACTGTGTGTACAATTGGATACATCATGCTGAAACGACTAGTAGATTTCTTTTTTTTTTTTAAGATTTTTTATTTATTTATTCATGACAGACTCACAGAGAGAGAGAGAGAGGCAGAGACACAGACAGAGGGAGAAGCAGGCTGCATGCAGGGAGCCTGACGTGGGCCTCAATCCCGGGACTCCAGGATCATGCCCTGGGCCAAAGGCGGTGCTAAAACACTGGGTCACCGGGGCTGCCCTAGTGTAGATTTCTATACTTCATTCAGACTGGCCATTTCCAGTTTATTGTATCTTATAGTTAAGCTTACTGTCTTTAGGGTTAGATAGACATGAGTTTATTTTATCTTTATTTTTTAAAAGATTTATTTATTATTTGAGAGAGAGAGAGAGCACACACAGAGGTTGGGGCAGAGGGAGAGGAAGATGGAAAGAGAATCTCAAGCAGACTCTCTTTGAGTGCAGAGCCTGCCACATGGCCCCATCCACAACCCTGAGATCATGACGTGGGCCAAAATCAAGAGTTGGATGTTTAAACGACTGAGCCACCCAGGCACCCCTAGAGAGACCTGAATTTAAATACTCTCCTGCCACTTAGTAACTCTGAAACCTTATGTAACTTATTTAATCACCTCTTAAATTCATGACCTTGCCTTTAAAATTGAAATATTTTACTTCTTATCTCTCAGGTTTGTTGTGAAGATTAACTCAGATGATGGATATGAAATACTGAAATCAAAACCTAGCTTATGGTACGAATTCAACTATTATATCAAAAATACCTTAAAAGTTCCTGAATGAAGTGACCTCCTCTTAGGAAATTCACCTTTTTCTTGAGATGGTGCAATATAAAGAGCAAGAAGTTTGGACCCAAATGCCTGGGTTGGAAAGACCTCTCATCCACTTAGGAGATGGGTCACCTTCGACAAGTTGGTTAGCCACTCTAAGTGCTTCTAAGACTTTCTCACATAAAGGCACACAGAAATTAATGGAGTTTTTTATGGCCCACTAGGGCCAATTGAAGAAGCTGTTTGCAGCCAGCCCTGCAGAGTCTCACCCTGCTGCTCCTGCTGCTCAGTGAAATCAGCATGCCAGCACAGCGTTAGCCTGTTTGCATGTGCTGCAGCATGACAGTAAGTCAGCTCTACTCTAAGCCAAATTCCCAATTTGTAAAAAGGCAACATTGGTAACAGACTCACCAGGTTTTAGAGAAGTTAGAGATGCCTGAGAAACAGTTGACACACTGATCAGCATAGAGTAGGTTCTCAATTATTCTGGTCTCTTTCCCTAACCTTGCCCTCTATGGTTTAGCTCTAACAAGCTACTTAAACATTTACAAGACAGTCATGCTTTTACACATCTCTTCTTCCTTACCTGCCATCCCCTCCGGGAGGAATGCTGTATCAGTTATCTGCTTCTGTGTAACAAACTACCACAAACTCAGAGACTTAAAAAACCACATATATTTATTATCTCACAGTTTGTGTGGGTCAGGAGTCCTAATGCAACTTTACTGGGTCCTCTGTGTAGGGTCTCACAAGGCTGCAACCAAGGTGTCAGGCAGCGCACATTCTCATCTGGAAATCTGGCTGGGTAAGAATTTGCTTCCAAGTTCACACACATTGTTGGTCCAGGCCAGGCCATTAAATTGTTATCTAGGCAATACCAGTGGGATGCAAAAGTCCTACTCATGTGAAGAGATCAGCCCCACTTAATTATAGCTCCTCTTCTCTGTCCCCTTGCCTCTAAACTCCAAGATGGTGGATAACAAACTAGATACATGACCTTCTCTCACATCTGCTTCTTCCCAAGTTATTAAAGATAAATCTCAACCACAAGAGTTGCCTGGTAGAAGGTCAGAAGAGAGACTTTGGACTCCTGAACTCTCTGTGCAAGGACTGAGCCCCTTCTCTCTTCCTAAATTCGCCTCGGCATACACAGAGGTCAGCAAGGCCTTAAGCAGCACATAGCACACATTCCCAGACAGAATAACTACCATCAAGATAAAATGAGCATCCAGGGAAAAGGACCAGATATAAGAAGATTACAAGGCCCATGAAAAAAAAAACCTGAATGAACCATCTGAACATTGGAATAAATGGATTGAGAATTTGAAATAAGTGGAAAACTTTAGGAGATGAGGGAAGATATTATAAATATAAGCAAGAAGAAGAAATCTCTTTTCAAAAATGTGTGGAAATGATGAATATAGGAGTTAGTAAAAGAAGATAATATAACTGAGGAATAAATATGTGCATTGAAAATTAAAAGGATAGGAAAACTGAAGGAAAAAATAAAAAGTGGGAAGCTATAAATCAAAGCTAAAATATATGGAAAATGGAACTAAAAAAAAAATGACAATATTCAGACCTCAGAAGTTTTTCCATATTAAGGCCCACCTTTAGAACGCTCTTGCCAGAAAGCTCAAGTAAACTAAAAGAATGATGTTGAAGTTTCTGTTATTCCCAAAATAACAATAATTATAAAAGCAAAAAAAAAAAAAATAACAGTAGGATAGGGGTCATGTATATGCCTCCCCAACACCTTATACAAACTTCTATCATAGGACTTTCTACTATGTTTTGATATAATCTGTTCATGTACACGTCTCCTCTGGTAGTTGATAATATCTCTTGGAAGAACCAGTGTAGGCATATTTTATCTTTGTCTTCCAACATCTACCCAAAGGTATTATGATCTCTCACAAATCTTGGCATATAATGGACATGTTCTATATACTAGTCAAAGGAAGCCGAATTGGTTTTTGCCTGCCTCCTCAATCCTATTGCTCTTTTTCTTGATTTCCTCTGGCCTTCGGGTTGTCAAATCTTAGGATTTTGTTGACTTCAGATAGCATTTCTTTCTGTCTATTTGTCTGTCCTGCAATTGGTCCTAATACTGCCACATTCTCTGACCAGTCCACTCGATCTTCTGACCTATTACATTGCCTGAAGACAATGAATAGGTGCATGAGAGATATACAACCCAGACTCTCCATCCTCTTTTTATGTGCCCACCTGCCGGCACTGACATTTAGAAAAGCCTTAATTAGGAGATTGGATAGAGGAAAGAATGAAAGGAATCAAAGATTGAAAAACACTAACAGACACACTATACCAAGTATTGGGGGTGGGGGAAATATTCTGTCAGACAGCCTTAGGAATAAATAAAGCAGCGTCCTCCTCATGTAGACTTATCCACAAAATGGAACATACCTGTGTATCCTAGAGAAACTTTGGGGACAAATTAGATAAAAGTCAGCCTACTTTTTTTTTTTAATTTTTTTGCCTTGCTTTTTAAATCTTCAATAATTTCCCTTGCTGTTGATTAGGAGATAGATGTAGAATTATCTCTGCACTTAACTTTGTGTTTGAAGTTCTCACATTGCTACCATCCTTCTAAACCAATTAAGCATACCTTTATCATGCCTCCTGGTGGGGTTATTCAGTATGTGCTAAATGGTTTAATTAAAATCTGTCCTCTTTCCCTAATGCCCATTTGGAGGAATACCTTTCTCAAAATAGCAATTAAATATATAACAATCCATTACTTAGGAAGAAAAAAGAATCACCAATTGCCCCCTAAAGATAAACAAGCTGACTTTCAATTATCTCATTTTAAATCGTACTTTGCAAATATATAATGGCATTTTTCTTTCTCTTTCTAACTGTATTGGCTAAAGTAATCCCCCAGGTGGGAATTTTGATGTCTTATAACAGAAATTGTCTTGTGACTATCATTAGAGTGGACAGGGAAATATACAATGACAAACATAATGATGTTGCCGATAGAAAAGATCACTGGTATGCATGGTCAGGAGAGAATAGGTTTACAGATGAGCACTTAATAAGTCTACATTAGACAACCTCTTTATAAATGACATTGAAAATCCTTATAAAGTTTAATATTATGATTCTCATTTTATAAGATGATAATGAAGCTTTGAGTTAAGTGGTTTCCCACAAATCAGTCAGCTACTAAGTGATGGGGGAGAATTTGAGCCCAAGTTTTTGTAATTCAGAACCCATGTGCTCCATAAATATTTCCTCCTTCCTTTCCAGTCAACAGAACCTTCAAGTATCTAATGTGAGTCCAACAAGTCAGGTGTATGCCACACATTACAACATCTGGCCAAACTTTACCTTCTTTCCTCTTCCAAAATTTGAATTTAAGTCTCTACACTTTCACAAATGAGGGATGTGACCTTAGGCAAGCAACAACACCCCTCTGGACCTCAGAATAGAGTGGGATTTTCCTACTTTCACATTGTAAGATTTCTCCTCCAGGAAAGAGCATAGCAGTGAGAATGTGCCTATGTTTGCTTATAAGAATCAGAGATATGTAGTGGTACACAGAGTCACTAAGCTAGAAGATGAGCCTCACACTAGAGGACAAAAGAGGTGAGATATTATGGTTGAGGTCAAATGCCGAGGTATCCAATCTTTACATTGTTGTTAGGATTTTTAGCCAAATTCTTAGCTCTCCTTCTTCAAATCAGGTCTTGACACAAGACGGTTTGATGTGCTTTGTAAAGTATAATACATACATGCTTCTAGTGGCGCTCCCAAATCATGTCTAATATAGACTGGCAGAGCAGCACCAGTGAATCCCAAATAGCTAACCATTTCTGCTAGATCCATTATGTAAGGTACAGAAGACTTAATTCTCCAAGGCTGGACTCTCATGAATTTTCTGCCAACAATAAATTCACTGTAAATGAAAAGAAAACATTAAATTTTAAACCTATGAATATCTTTAAATGGCTAAGATACACACCAGAATTGAGTTGTCTTTGTACTTACTAAGTCTGTTCATTGATTGAAAATCATTTGAAAATTGTATTCTAAATTCAATAATTAATTTACAATTGTTCTGGGAATCTCTACTTTTGGCTGTTTCTTCTGTAGCTAATAAAGCAATCCGTGAATAGAGGAGCCTAGAATTCTCTCCACGCAGGAAGCAAAAGCTCAGACTTGCTGGTGCAGGTTATACTGAGCTCCTGGAAATGCATTTTTTAACAAGCTTGGTTTACAAAGGGAATTGCTGTTAATCCTAGTGCACATGAGTTTTCCCAAAATAACATCGTTTAAATCAAGAATCAGGAACATAATGAAAAACAGAGAGAAGGGATATAGAGGATGCTGCTTAGGGACCTATCCTGAACAACATATATTTACTGATACGGGGTACAACTGATGTGGATTTAGAATCTTTGAGTTAGAGATTGAATTTACAAACGGTGGGGCAGAAGGAAGAAAACATAACAAGGAATCCACTTGAAAAGATTATCTGAACAAGTTCACTCCATGTAACAGCAAAATGGAAAAGAAGGCAGTATTTGAAGTGGTAGGTAGGATTCAACCAGGATCATATAGAATCCTCTCAGAAAGCCAAATGAAAGGAATCCTCCAAATAATAAAAACTGTTCCTCTCCCTCAACTCTGCTGCCATGGGCACATCAAGGCAATAGAATCTCTCATACCAAAGCCCCACTTACTTTTTCATCTTTCTTTTCCCTTTCCGCCATTTTCAGCAGCAGCTTATTGGCTTCAGCCCTGTGCCATGGCCCATGTCAGGGTCACACAACTGTGTTGGAGAAAGAGTACTAGTTAGAACTGGTCTTTCTCAAATATCCACCATTTGCTTCGACGTGGATGGAACTGGAGGGTATTATGCTGAGTGAAATAAGTCAATCGGAGAAGGACAAACATTATATGGTCTCATTCATTTGGGGAATATAAAAAATAGTGAAAGGGAACAAAGGGGAAAGGAGAAAAAATGAGTGGGAAATAACAGAGAGGGAGACAGAACATAAAGACTCCTAACTCTGGGAAACGAACTAGGAGTAGTGGAAGGGAGGTGAGCGGGGGGTGGGGGTGATTGGGTGACGGGCACTGAGGGGGGCATTTGACGGGATGAGCACTGGGTGTTATTCTATATGTTGGCAAATTGAACACCAATAAAAAATAAATTTATAAAAAAAAAAACAAGAACTGGTCTTTCTCTGTTAGAGCACTAACTAGTTTCCTCCAATGGTACTGAATTGCCTTTCCTTCACTGCCAACCACCAGCTCCTCTGCACAAATATATCACAGGGAGGAAGGTGCGATTAGAAATCAGATAATCATCCTAAGAAAGGGTGGCACTCATTACATACTTTAACACCCCCCTCATTCTAAATAGTTAATTATGGATTTCAAGCATTAAAGAAAGAGCCTCTCAGCCTGTACAGAAACTCTTATGAAGAGATTGTTTTCAGAAAAGTGCCGATAGTGTCTCATCTTCTCCCATAAAAGCCAGAGAAGATGATGACGGTCCAGCTGCTCGGCAAGGATTGCTCAGCCTTTATGGGCTCCCAGAAGCTTCCATGCAACATAAAGAAATTCATATTTTTATTGCCTCGTATTCTCTCAGCATGAAGAAGAATTTACATTTCTTAATTGGGTTTCTTTCTTCGGCATGAGAAATTGCAACTATCTCACTAGACTCTACTGCTTAGCAGCCCCCAAGAAGCAGTTGTATAACTTATTTATAAGGCAGGGTGTAGGGCAAAGTCTTACAGTAAAGTCCAAGGGCTACTTACATTAGGATCCCCTAAAATGCACTGTATAAATGCAATCCTAAGCTACACTCCAGAGCTACAGAATCAGACTCTCTAAGGATGGGACCTGGGAATGTGCATTTAAGAAGTTCTGTATGCTTTTTATTTATGCAGAAATTTGAGAATTACCAATTTAAAAGAAGTGATAAAGATCTAGGAACTCATCTGGGAGATAGTTTCTTTAACTGTTTTTTGGCTTTTTTGTTTGTTTGCTTTTTATGGGTTGATCAGTATGAAACGGCCACCTGTACCCATGCTCTTTTAAGTTCTATAGGTGTGCTATTTCAAAAAGATGGATCTAGAATTCATGCTATTAGAAGAATCTTGAATGTTTTTATCCAAAAAGAAAGCTTGAGGAGACTTTTGAGCCCACTCCTCCCTATTTTTTTTCACCAAAATGATTTTTATTTGTATGTGCTACATAAACAGTGAATGGTAATTCATGGCACTTGTTACTTGGTCCAGACATGAAAAGGTTTATGGAACCAGTAAATGACATTTTAAAAAGGGTCTTCTGTCATAAATCCAAAGTAGACCTGTTTAGTACAATCAATACTATTCCTTCAGTATTTTATAAATGGAATTTTCTTCTACTTGTATCCATTTCCCTGGGCTTATGGACCCATTCATATTCTCCATATTTACAATCAAAGGTTCCTTTCTGAAGAGATCTTAATTTTAAGGTAAAACGTGGTCCAAGTATCTTCTCTACAACTCTGAACTCTGGAGTCACAGTCTCATGCCTTAAGAAATGAGACCCTGCTCCATTTCAAAGGGCCAGTGAAGATGGACATCGTTACTCAGAATCTGTCATTTATCACAGTCCTAGGGTTTATTGATAGAACCAAAGATTGGCTTTCTATTTAAGAAGTTCAGGGTAGCACTTATATCAATAAAAGTACTTCCATTGGTGATTGCAAAGATGTAAAGGACTAATCTAATCATAATTTTTGTACATGTGTGTACAAGTACATATACATGGTGTATAAGTACTTGTAATTATATGAAATAATTATCTATTTCTTTTTCTTTAAGATTTTATTTATTTATTTGAGAAAGAGAGAGCAGGAGGGAGAGGGAGAGAGAATCTGAAGCAGACTCCAGGCTGAGTGCAGAGCCTAGTGTGGGGCTCAGTCTCAGGATCACAAGATCATGACCTGAGCCAAAACCAAGAATTGGATGCTCGACCAACTGAGCCACCCAGGTGCCCCTGAAATAATTATTGAGTTCTTGAAAGCATTAAATAGCCGAGTTGGAAACTCTTGGCTTTTCCTAATTGCTAGCTACCTCAGATACTACAGGGAACTAAGCTGATTGAGAAGAAGAAAAAAAAAATAAAAGTGAAGGAAATGTGCCAGGTACTTCTATATATTAATCCATATGTTAGATACTTTACATGCATTATTTCAATTATTCTAGCCCTATAGAGTGTATACTATCTTCACATTCCATATGACAAAGCAGAGAGATTTCAGAAATGAAATAATTTTCCTTGACCACATTTTTATATGTGACCAAGATAAAATCTGAGCTCAGAGTTGGCTAAATGGCTCTACAGAATGATGCTTTCTTCAAACAGAAATGAGAAAGGGGATTACCCTTGGGAAAGAAGCAGAGTAGATATCAGGAATAAAGACCCCCGAAGGAGTTTCCATGGCGAGCTTTACTAAAATTGGGACATTTCTGGGGAAACATCCTTGTAAACATACTTGTGATTTAGGGCATCCAAAATGCAGAGACTAGGAGCTACGCCTGGGTGGTTCAGTCAGTTGAGTGACTCTTGATTTCGGCTGGGGTCATGATCTCAGAGTCGTGGAATCCGGACCCCATCCATGCTCAGCATAGAACTTGCTGGGGATTCTTTCTCTCCCTTTCCCTTTGCCCACCTCCTACTTGTGTTCTCTCTCTCTCTTAAAAAAAAATACATTGTAATATTCTCCAGAAAGAATCTGCTATCCTTTCAAAAGAGTACAGCTCTGGAATTCCGTTCTGGCATGAACCCCACCCCACAGAGCCACAGAGACTTATGCATTTGTTATAACAGAAAGAAAACAAAAACATCTACCAACCATCCATTTTGCAAACACAGCATCAAGTGTTTTGCAGCAAAGTTCTTTTTCTACGCACAGTGTCAATTGGAGACAGTTTGGCTCTTATCACAACATAGTCACTAAATGCTTTCAGTTAAACAATTTTTTTCTCTTGGCCAAATATAGCTGCAGTGCCTAAAATGTAGAATTTCCTTTAAAATATAAGTCTCCAATAGCTGGAATCTTTATACTTAGACGTTTTCATTATGAAATGTCAACAATTCTGAGACTAGCAATGAGCCCACTGAGATGTCTTTAAAGAAAGATGAGAAGTCCAAAAGCTTCATATTTCAATAAAGTTATAGCTACTTTAAGCTTTTTCCTTTAGGCTTTGGGGAGTGGGGTAGAATAATGGCAACTAAAAAGAAAAAGATGTGTGAACTGGGCTTGGTGGTAGTTATATAAGTCTTAGCCAGAAAGTTACCATCCTAAACTTTGAAAATTTCATAAAATGACAGTAATATTTGTATAAAGATCAGATCTTTCTTCCTAAGAACTTTCATAGTATATATGACTAAAGTTTTTATACTGACAATTCTCAATTCATTAATAATGAAATGGAAGTCACCAATAGTATTACACTTAGAATTTGGTACTCCAAAAAGGGTCGAATCTAAAGTAATATGTCAGGCCCAAGAACAGCAGGTCCACAAAAATCAATGTTTAAGGGCTAAGTAATTACATAACTGATTATTCAGGAGCTAATTTATAAGCAAACACATCCTTCTACTACAGTGGGCTATTTCTGAGTTCTCTGCACTCCTAAAGTTCTATGTTGCATTACTGGCTGCATCAGAGAGGCAAATGGGAGAAATGAGGACGTTAGGGGAAGAATCCATTACCTCATACTCCAAAAGCATGACTGCTCCTTATATATGGGATTTCCATAAGATTTTTCAAAAGGGGCTTCCACCAGTGGAAGGGTGAGAATGAGTATACAGGATCAATGTTTAAAACTTCTCTACAGCACAATTGGATTAACACCTTCATGTCAATCTACAGTATTCTAGCCACCTCACACCAACAATTGGGACAATTCTGTCCATCTGACTCACTCATTATTAAGTAGCAATCTCTTCCTTAAAGTGTTCATTTGTCCTTCCTCTCACCACACAGTTGTGTTCAGTATTTTACTATGAGAAAACATATTCCTACAAGTGCATGCTAAAACCAAATAGAACTACTCCATGTCCCTTGTCCAGTTAGAATACATTCCTATCATCATCAAACTCTCTCTCAAAGTACTTTTAAAAGACAGTTTAAAGAGAAAAATTGGAAAAATATCATAATGAAGAAATTCACATAAAAATGAACAGGCAATATATTTCAATAAGTATTATATTTGTGAGTAACAAAGAAAAAACTAATTAGAAACCATAATGTAGTATCAACTCTTTACCTATGAAATTGGAGTAGCAGGTGAAACTGAAAACATCAATTTTGATTACAGAAAAGAAATACTCCGGAGGACAAAGTTTGGCAAGAAAGCCAGATGTCTTCCATTTACACATAATGCTGGACCAGGACATGTATATCCATTCTTCAGGTAAAACCTTGCTCCCTACAGGCAGCTGTCTCCCAAGACAAAAGGAATGGAACTAATCCAACCATGCCCAATTCATTCTGTCCAAATTCACCTCTCAGTCATTCCACCTCTCCAGGTGGGTGACGAATAAAGGAGCAAAGAGAAGCAAGTTGTGTAACATACGAAAGGCTACATTTATTTGAAAAGGTGTATCAGGATTTGGGGCAAGCATTCTACCCTTCCCCCAACACAAAATCCCCATGCCCCAAAATTTCTCTACTTGGTCTATCATGGTTTCTGAAAATCCACTATCAGGGATTCATTCCTTTGAATTAAGATGTCTTACATAGAGTTTCTTTTCCGTTTAAATGACCCTAGAAGGCAAAAACACCACTGACTCATAAAATCTTTACTATATTAGCAGAGATTAGAGCAGCTCTAAGAAAGAGAGGGATAAGACAGGACAATACAAAAGTGACTCGATTACTGATCAAGACAAGATAAAGAGTTCTAATAACTGGATCACTGGGCTGGGTCAGGAGCCCTAGTTACAGTATTGATAGTCTGCTTGACATCTGTTAACTCAGCTATAAAGACTAAAGGACTGAATGCATTGGGTTTTAGGACTCCCTCCAATACTAACCACCAATTATAGGGTACCTAGAAATAAGTAACAGAGATGCTACTGTAGTCTAAATTGCTGGGGCTGAGAGTAGAGGGAGAAACCTAACAGGAATGTGCAGCATGATCAGACACATATAATCTCTTTTCCATTTCCTTAGACAGTCCCAGCTGGTCAAGGCTACATACAGACCTGTTTCAATTATGCTTCTCCTATCAGTATAAAAATAATTTAAAAGAAGTGAACTATCTTCGTCCAATATTTTTTTAAGAGAGAGAGAAGAAAGTGAGCATGGGGACGAGCGGGGAGGGGAAGGACGAGAAGGGGAGAGAGTATCTTAAGCAGGCTCTGCGTCTAGCATACAGCCAGATGCAGGGTTCCGCCTCCCAACTCTGAGATCATGACCTGATCTGAAATCAAAAGTCCAACACTCAACCAACTAATACACCCAGGAACCCCTATCTTCATCTACTTATCTTGGGATGGCATGCACAACTTACTCTCTTGTCACCAAAAACATAAAGCCTAAAGAAAAATGCAGGTAAAAATTTTTATAAATGAATATACTAAATATTTGTATAGATATATATGTTCTACTCTTAAGCCAGGATCAGGGTAGAATTCTCTTTGGTCTCTCTCCACTTAGAGGAACAAAAAATAAAAGACCAGGAGAGCAGCCGGGGATGGAGGATGCATTATAAGCTGAAATCTGAATCATTATAATTACACACAGTTCGTAAGTACAAATGGTACCCGTTTCTTGGCAGATTAAAAAGCCAAGTGATGAGAAATATTGCTGAGCTAAACATGCCTGTTTAATAAGCCACTCAAATCAACTCTCCTGTTATCCCTTGACACATACACACATAAATTGTATCTGTCCTAACAAAATCTCATTTGTTTTACCTGAAGGTCCTATGAACCACCTGGTGCCTCTCTTTACACTTCTTACTATCTATTAACTTATGCTTCATAGAAATTAAGGCTTTTATATGATCATTCTTTCCACTAACATTAAATTATTAGGTCAATGCATGTGTGGGCCAGCAGTCCAGTAAGAAACTATTAAAAAAAAAAAAAAAACGGTTGAAAATACTGAATGGTATTAGCAATTTTAGATTGTAAAATTTAGACTATAATCAGGAATTTTAGATACCTTACTGGAAAGTCAGGTTCTTTAAGGAAATCAGCCATGCTGAGGAAAACTCACAAAGGGAAACTTTTGTAAGGCAACTAAAAAAAGGCTGTGCCTATCACAGACTCAGTTATGATGCCTCTATGGAAAATTGCTCACAGGTAGCAAGATATGACAAACTATTCCCAGATTCTGATGATGAAGGAGCCCGAAAAGGGAAAGTCTTTCATCAAGTGTAATTGTAAGGTCAACAGAGTCTGACTTCATAATCTCTGTTCTGTTCTTTATGGTTTTCATTCTGTGTTGTCCTCTCTTGTATGGGATTTTGGGTGTCCTATGATCTTCTCTGCTCTTCCACAGAACCTTGATAATCAGGAGGGAGCTGACACAACTATATAGCTACAGGCTTATATTTGGCATATTTTCTAGTCCCATCTGTCACTGGATCATCTTCTGTAACATCTTTGCCTTGTTGCTTCCAGAATATGAGTTGATCTGCAGGGAGCTCATTGCTTCCCAAGACTGTTCATTTCTGATTTAGATAAAAATAATATATTTCTTTTTAAAAAGTTATTCCTTGTGCTAAACTAAAATCTTTATCCTTTTATTTTCTTCCCATAAGTTCTAGTTCTGCTGTCTGTTTTCTACATAATAGTCCTTTTAAAATATCAAAGGTGAGCTCTCCTATGTCTCTGAGTTATTTTACTTTTCTCCACAACAAATATCAGCAGTTCTTTATACCATTTTTCATAAAAGATACTGCTTGTTGTTACTGAAACATACTGTTTCTACCCCAAGGAGGAGAAACTATGCAAATTTGAGGTGGTGAAGGATCTTAAATTGACTGTGGGGAGGCCAGGGTGAACAGGTGGGAGAAATTCAGTTGGTACAATAATATTGAAGAAACAATGTAAGAACATGCGGTCAAAGAAGATATTCTTAGACAGCTGTCACTGGAATCCATATAGAGTTCCTGCTTTTGGGGGATAGTATTTAAAAGTAGAGACTATGAAAAAAAAAAGTAGAGACTAAGTTCAGAACATCTGGTTTTAAACTGCCAGCTGTACAATAGCATACATGTGTGATATTGGGCCAACATTGCCATCTCTCTGAGTATAATTATCTGAAAAGTGGGGAAGTAGTAGTTAATTTGAACTGAAATGAAATAAAACGTAAACTTACTCAATGGTGAGCTTATAGTAGCTCAATAAATATTAGCTTATGCTTTAAGTTTTCACTACAACAAAGTTAATAGCTTTCCAGGGCAAACAGATTAATAAATGGGAAAAAAAAACTACTGATTTCATCATTTTGATTGGGAAGAGAACTTAATACCTAGAATATTAATGAATATGTTCCATGAATTCCATATTAGAATTTTTGGCTAAGAGCTGAAGATACTTAAGAATTATCAGTATCTTTGGGAAGCCTAGAAAAGAAGCAATTTGAAAAATTAATTCAAACGAATTAGCTGGAGTTCTGACCCATAAGGAGTATAAACATAATTTTGAGGTAGCAGCTGTCAAAGATGAGGTCATAAGTTAGTAGTGGTAAAACAAATACTATTTTCCGGAAACAAAACCATTAGAATGCATTATCGGCAGTAGGTGCTGATGGTTGAAAGGTGAAAATCTCAAGTTTGATTATTGAAATTGCCAGAGGTACCCAAGTTTATTTACATATATATTTAACCTAGGTTGCTAGTTAATGTATAAATACTATTAAATATATATTAATAATATAAAAGAAAATAATACATATATAAATGTACATATAACCATTAACAGGTTAAAAATGAAAAGAATGGAAAAAATAAAAGAATTGGATATTGCAACTTTTAATATTTACTTTATGGAATAGTGAGTCATAAGCACTTTGTGTTTTATTTTGCTGCTTCCATTAGATTTTTGGAGTACTGACAGATAAGTGAAAATTTTAACTTCCCTTTTTTAAAGATTTTATTTATTTATTTTGAGAGAGAAAGAAGGAGAGCATGAGCAGGGTGGGGGGTGGGGAGAGAGAGAGAGAGAATCTCAAGCAGACTCCAGGATGAGTATGGAGCCCCACACAGGGCTCAATCTAACAACCAAGCAGCCGAAACCAAGAGCTGGGCAATTAACTGACTAAGCCACCCAAGTGCCCCAAAGAATTTACTTCTAATAACCAAATATTTGGTTTGCATCTATTATGTACCAGGTACTTTGCAATGTGCCTTACATAAATCACATCATTTAAACTAAAATCATGGGATATAATTAGAACAGTCCATTTGACAAATGAAGAACAATAACTTTCAGATTGAGTAATTTGCCCAAGTCTTGGAGTTAAATGGGTCAGATTGGAATCCTGGTCTGTCTGAGTCTCAAATCTGTGTCCTTATTATAGGTTTGGGACAGCTTTTCAATCAGGTAAGACTGTAGATATTTGCATGACCTGGAAAATTATTCTCAGGTATTTAAGTCCCACTTTTACATAATGTAATAATATATGGTTTTAAATTTTGTGGGAAATATTTGAAACTCTTGTGATATTTCAAAATTTCATTATATAAAATATTGACAGGAATGCATTTTATAGGTGTTTTCCAAAGAGTTGTAAGTACCCTGCTAGATCCATCCTGGCCTTCTTTATATGCATTTTTGATGAAGATTCTAAGTAAGATGGCTCTTTCCCTATGTGCAGAATATGGAAGATTCTGCACCTAAAGTGACTTCCAAGGAGATAATACAGGTTTGATAAAGAGCTGTGGGTCTCTGGCATCACTGCAAACTGCCCATTATTTTACTAGACTATGTTGTGTTTTCCGTTTCTCTATGGAAAAGACTACTTAAAAAAAATAAATTTCAGATCCAGAAGTCTGCTCAGTGGGATAAGGCAGACAATCAGTGTTAAGACTTCCTAGAAGATACAGAAACAGCACCAAGTACAGACAAGAAGCTAATTTTAGGTACCAAGGTTATAAAGGATTTTAGTTTTCTCTCTTTTAAGTAGATTCTCTTTTCTCACTTTATATTCTACTTTTACTTGAAATCCTGATTACAGTAATATTAGGCAGTATTTTCAATTATCTTTGTATTAAAAGCTCTATAATTACTAAAATTGGAATCATGTGCACTGTTCAACATACCACTCTTGCAGAATGATCTGAGGATGCTGGCTATTTGGAAGGTAAGTGGTTTAATTTACATGGCAGATTTCCAGGCTACATAATTACTCTAGTATGAAATGCAGACTAGAAATATGTGGGGTAACCACATATTTAGTAACCAGATGGTCATAAGAAACTAAATAGCTCTTACTCATTTAATATGTTGGGCTTAAAGAAGCCATTTCTTTCACTTCTTTAAAAAAAAAATCTCTACACCTTAAATGAAGTGCACACATGTAGCAATTACATGTGTAAATCCTAGATGAACTAACAAATATTTTCTGAGGATTTCCTGTGTGTCAGGTACCATGCAATATGCTTTGGATAAATCATCCCATTTAATCTTCTCAACAATCATGGGGTATAACTCAAATGAGGAACAATAACTAAGTGCAATTTAATCTCAAAAATAGATTTGCAATTTGCCCAATCTATAATAGATTCTCAATAATCTCACATTAAAAATTAAAAACACATTAAAAAGTAAAGTAATTTTAATAAAAGAGAGAGATGGTTTCAACCAATATGTAACCTAGATTCCATGTATTTTATTAATTCACTCAATTGCTATTTTTGAACAAGAACTTCAAGTCCTTCCTTGGAATATCATTTACCCTGGAGCTGAGATTATACCTTATTTATACTTAATATTTTGGGATCTAGCGTATCTCAGTTTCCTTATCTGGTTTATAGCTCCTACATCTGGAATTTTTGGTGGGTTGCCTGCTTTGAGTGTTTACTCTTTGCATTTGCCAGTTACAAATTTCTTTGTAAAACCCCTCAGTTGCATCTAGTTTTCTGTCCCAAACAGATAAGTACCCAGCAACAGAAAGTCTTTAATGTAGAAAGTGTGAACAAGAAAAGGAAATGGGTATAGACAAACTTTTTGTGATCTGACCCATCTACCCCCACCCCCAATGGGTGACCTGAGCCATTTACATTTGTTTGAGATTGCTGTGTTTAATTCAAACTTTCCCAAAGAAAACAAGCAAACAAAATGCTTCCCTGTTCCACCTCACCTTAACTGCTGATGAATGTAGTTATCCCTGTGAATTCCATGCAAACTGATTATGTTTACTATATAACATGGGGTGGAAGATCTACAAGATTAGTAGATGACCATGCGCACAGGGACAAGCATGTAAATAACTGTCTGACTACCGGTCTATGATGTGTACATGGTGTTCCCTTCTCTCATCTTAAATTCCTTGAAATTATGCATTACACTCCTGCCCACTGCTTCATCACAGTGTGAAATAACTTAACTGGAAAAGAGAATCTAGTAATAATCAAGCATCTGGAGGTCAGTGGCTTAGCAGTAAAAATGATGTGTAATCTTTTGATAGTAAGTCTGGGTTCCTGAGCTGTGAAGTTAATTTTTTAATAATATTTCTAGTCAAATGGCAATGAGGTTCTTGTTTTTGCAGGCTTTGTTTTATTTGAAAACAACAGCAAAGCTTTCCATCAAGTCAAATAAATATTAAAAAGGCATTTACAGTGTGTTCATTGGTAGTGGTTACCAAAAATAAAAGCTAATATTAATTTCATATAGTATCTTTCAGGTAACATATTAAGAACTTCACATGTATTATCACAGATAAGGAAACTCCTCTTTAGAGAGGTTAGGTAAGTTGCCCAGGTAATATAGCTGGCAAGTGGCAGAACCACTATTTGAATACAGAACAATTTCTCTTTGGGATCTGGCTTTTTAACAGCTACTCTAATACGGTTTTCCTAAAGAATAGCAACCACTAAGGTTGTATTCTCTGCCTACAAGCTCATTTTCAATGAAAGAGATAGATAGATATAGACATACAGAGGCAAGCAAAACATTAATGAAGACAGCAAATCATAGATGCAAACAAACTAAAACAAAACAAGCAAAGCATAATACAAAGGAGATGAAAGAAGGGATAATTCCTAATAGGAGACCTATATTGGTTCTGCCTTACATGGGGCTAGAAGGAATTGTTACACATGCTCCTAGCCCCCTTTACCTTTTTAAGCTATTCATTTTCCTCCATCTTGTCTGAACCCCTGACTGTGATAGATGCTGCTGATTATCTCTTGGGATTTTTTTCTTCCTAAAGAAAGAGATATATTGATGTCTGATTTTGGCACTTGCCTACCTGGAATACTAAACTTCATTGAATACTAAACCTTAGTGTGAATCAGTTCTGACTTATGAAATTTAAATAGAAGTTTACACATTTCCAACTTACAGAAAGTTTTCTTAATTGGAGTAGTATGCTCCCTTCATTCTCTTCTTTCTTGTTACCTGGAAAGTGGAGATGGATCAGAATCTGAGACCATGAAGTGAACTTGCGAGTGGAGGATGCGTGTGGAAGATCAAGCAGTAAGATTTATGAAGTCTGACATAATGGATGACCCTATTTTCCCTAGAATGCTTACCTCTAAAATTTTACTTAAAAATTATTACCTCACAGTAATAATCAAAATCTTGTACTCAACTCTCTGATTCTTAAACTAAACCAAATTCAAGCCAATCTACCCTCATTGTTTGGGGTTCATGAAATGTCTTTATGAACTTCTCATTCTTCAGTGCTATTTTATGTTAGGTTTCTAATTAGTTCCTCATATTTATTAAGAACGTGGCATCTGGCCCTTATACTTTCCCTCCACCCTAACTCCCATCACTGCCATATATAACTTCCATGATCCTAGACTTGATCTCCTTGGGTGCAACTCTACTACCTACACTGTATTTAAACATTATCTACCTATCTATCTATCTCCACTAGAACTGTCCTATGAGAAGGGCTGGGAATAGCAGGAAGCACTAGCAATGAACACAACTGACTCCTAGGTCTTGATTTCCTAATACCATTTTCCACTAAAAGAAATAATTATCCATGGATAAATGGCAGATTTCAGAGCTGTAGAAGATAATATAGGCCTGTTATATCTTTTTGTGCCAGAAAGCAAAGCAGTGCTCAAAGAACAATGAGAGCATGTCAAAAGGGCTTTGAAGCCAACTTCAATGGGCTTCCCACTGTTAAAAGTTCCTTCATTAGTACCAAAATATAGTCAATCTTCATTATTCGCAGATTCCATATTTACAAATCTGCCTGATTCCTGAAATTTATTTGTAACACCTAAATCAATACTCATTATAGTTTCACAGTCACCCACAGGAATACAAAGCACAGTAAAAATTTTGCCTCTTTTGATACACGTGTTCCCAGCTGTGGTCCAGTTTGAGGTTTTCTACTGTAAAAAAAGTATCCTCTAAAAAGTGTATTTAATGCCATGATTTTCACATTGTATGCTTTTTGTTGATGAATGTACCATTTAAAATGCACCCCACACACACTCAGGCATAGCCCGGAAGCGCTGTATAGTATTCTTAGGCACAAGAAAGCTGCAAAATGCTGTTAAGTAGAAAATAGTATATGAGATAAGTTTCAGTAAGACATGAGTTATACACAGTACTGTTGGGGGTGAGTTCAATGTTAATGAGACAACAAAATATATTAACTAAGTTCCCTTTAAAGAAACACACACACCACAAGATTATTTATTGATCAATGAATTAAAATGTTCTAACCAGAAGCTCACAGGCACCTAGCCTGTGTTTTCCCTAGGAGTAATGCTTGAATATTTGTAGTTCAGTGTTCATGGTGACTTTATGGGACACAGAACGACCACAAAGATTGAGAATCAACAGTAAATAACAGTACTGATAGATTATAACCTATTGAATAAAATGGGAACCACAAATCTATAAAAAATACAATTAATTAATTAATTAGAAATATGATTTAGAAGAGGATATTTTCTGGTAGGGTGCATGAGGATATGGCATCTCGTCTGTGATATTCCTACAAAAGTGCATATTCTGTATCTAATCATGAGGAGACAGCAGTCAAGCCCAAAGTTTCAAGGTTATGAAATCAATAAAAGACTGAGGAACTTCCAAAATAAAGAGCACTAAAATGACATAATGGCTTCATGCAACATAAGATTCTGGACTGGGTCATTTTGCTATAAAACCAAACAAACTGCTATTGGGACAGCTGTCAAAACTTGAGTGGGGTCTGGGGTTAGATGATGGTAATATGTCAGTTTTGATTATCTGATTTCTATGCCTGTGTTGTGTTTACATAGGAGAATTTCTTATTTGTAGGAAATAGGAGTATTCTGTTGGCAAGTTACTCTCAAATGGTTCAGAAGAAAAAAAAGTGCTTTGCACTGTACTTCCAATTTTTCTTTAAGCTTGTGATGCTTTCAAAATTAAAGGTTTTTTTTTTAAATGGAACTATTTATTTATGAAAAAAAGCCATACATACCATGTCTCCTACCAAAAAAAAAAAATATTATATCATCATTTGTTTTGTCTTAAATAATAAATTTAAAGAGCTTTACATTTCAATGAATACGACATGATTTTATAAGGCTAATGTCATTACATAAATTAATTTATACGGAATAGCATGATAATGTATCCAGTGGCATGGAGCAGCTTATTGGCCTATGACTCACACATTATGGGCCATTTCTAGAACCCTATCCTTTTTCCCTTAACCTTCATTTTTACGTTGCTGGTTCTCTTTTTTCTTTTTCTTTCCTTCTTTTTTTTTTTTTTTTTTTTTTTTTTCTGGTTCTCTTATTTAAAGTACTTTCTCAGTTCATCACGAAGGGAGTTTTCTATAGAAAATTTTGTGCCGGGATCCCTGGGTGGCGCAGCGGTTTAGCGCCTGCCTTTGGCCCAGGGCGCGATCCTGGAGACCCGGGATTGAATTCCGCGTCGGGCTCCCGGTGCATGGAGCCTGCTTCTCCCTCTGCCTGTGTCTCTGCCTCTCTCTCTCTCTCTCTCTCTCTCTCTCACTATCATAAATAAATAAAAATATTTTTTAAAAAATTTTGTGCCTCATGGAATAAAAGAAATTCATAGCTTGCCTGATACAAAGCTCCCTATAGCAGCCTATAGCTTTTTTTTTCCAATTTGTACCTATGAATCCTAAATTCATAGGCTTACTGATCATATTTCTTAACTCTCTACTTTCTTCATTGGACAATGCAATATAAATGCTCAGTAGTCAATCTATATGCTTACAGTGGTGTCTAACTCTTATTTCTTAGGCACATGGGCTTTGTTCCCAGGAGTCACTTGCAAACTAGATCCACATAAATGTAAAAACATTCACATTACCTAAGTTATTATTAGTGTTCCATTTTGAAATAAGAATCCTTTGCTAATTTATTTGAAAATCTTTCTATCCCCAAAACATTCATTCAGCCACATTCCCCAAAGAATTTTTTTAGTAACCAGGCAATATAAATGGCATTTGTATCAAATGTAATCATAGCATCTCTGTCAGGTGGGCATCATGATTTAAACTTTAAAAAATGCAGTTGGCTGGTGTTGGTAGTAACACATTTCTCAGCTCTTTTTATTCTTACACATTCTTCTGTCTAGTGGATTTACTTCTTTTTTTTTTTTTTTTTTGCTATAGTAATGCAATTTTCAAGGTCCTGAATTTCTTTTTCATGCACAGTGATTGCTATTCTTATCCCAAAGGATCCTTCAGTGAGATATTATTTGATTTTGGTGCTCCTTTTGTCATTGAATCTAATATGTGTGACTATACTTTATTGTTTATTTTTAAAAGGTTAATAAAATAAAAATTATAATAATATACATTGAACTCTACATAAAATGATTTTAAAACATCATGTATAGTATAGTCACCTCTTGCGATATTTTAAAAGCTTGTATTTAAGTTTTTAGAACATAGCTGTGTTTCTGTTTGGGCTACAGTTGAAAATTCCTTTGCGGGTGCCTGCCCAGCTCACAGTGACCCCTTTTTCTGAGAGTTGTGTCCTTGTGATAATACTTACCATTTATAGAACCAGGAGATCAAATTGGATTCAAATTTGGCCAAATGTATTCTTCTCCTACATTTTTGAAATTGCAATTGAGAAAAAAAATATGCCAATCTTGACTGGACTCATGAATGGGGGAGAAACATAATAAATGGGGAGGGGTGGCTGTATACATAAAGGATTAAAGAAAGCAAATTTAGGCAGAATGAAGCTGATATGCAGTGAAATTCAGAGATAGGGCTGGAAACAGAGAAGAGCCTCCTAGATTCCTGACAGATTAGTAGTTCTTAGATTCTATAAGATTTTCAGAACTTTTTCTTTTTTTTTTTTTTTTTTTTTTTTTTGGCTTAAGCCATTTTGAAATTTTTAAACTATATTTTAAGACAGAGGAGATGGAAATGCCAAATTATTCACAGCCCTTGAGTTTCAGATCAGAAAAGTAAAAACTCTGTGGAGAACAATTCAGCCATACCCAAATCCCTGAACACTCCATGCAAACCATAAAGTCTACCATAATATTAAGAAGTAGATTAGGAGTCCAACACTGAAGACTGTGTTGGGAGAAGGAGTATAAGAAAAATGATTCTTACTCAAATGGTTGAGAAGGGGTTAATAACACCAAACTTTAGGGCTAAGTGGTTTTTTAGGGTTTCCAAAGTTTTCCCCAACCTGACTAGCTAGACTTCTTACATTTTGCAGTACTATGAGACCTCTAGAATTTCTGTTCAGTGAATATTTCCACTAGTTCTTCTCTGCCATGCTTTACAAAAATTTTACTTGTATTTATGATCTTAGTATTCATCCAAAGAATTAATGCTACCATTACAACAATTTTTGGAGTTCTTTCTCTGTGTTCTTCTCACCTCTATGAGACTCTGCCCACACCAAATTGAGCTCTTTCAACAGCCCCAAACTCAGATCTCGGTCATAGTTCAGTGAGACCACCAAAATGTATTTGGGTTCTACTTTCCTACATTGTGGTCTAGAAAGTACATCCAGGGTAAAATCCTGGGAAATCATGAAGATTACCCTTTTCTTAGGCATTCTAGTTCTCTACTGCCTACAGTAAAGTGCCTGAAACAAGCTTCACATAGTTTGTCCAGTTTTATGATAGCTGTTTATATGAGAAGGGCTAGACCAATACTCCGTATTCCAGCATGGCTGAACAGAAGTCCACCTTAAAACAATTTTAAATCATAGGATAGATGGCTTATTTTCTTCTTACCCCCAAATTGAATAGCAGCTTAATCTCCACAATGAGAGTGATTGTTACCTTTATCAAGCAAAGAAGATTTAAAAGAAACCACTCTTTAGAAGAGCCCCAGTCTTACGTTCTACTTTATCTTCAACCTCTCTACAACTGCTAGTGCTTGGGTTAACTTCAGTTGAAGTATTTGACTTTTCCAATCTCCAAGCTCTAAATCAACAGCCTTTCAGTCAATGTGAATTTCAAGCTGTAGATGGAAAAGACTGCTCTTAGAAACGCTGAATTTTCTTCTCTTTTCACTTTCATATAGATCTTATTTCAAAGCAAGCTTATTTCTTGTAATTGTAAAGGACCTAAAGGAAGTATAATCTAAAGTTATGTTAGATCAGAGTTCTGGCTCTGTGATTTTCTTGGTTTCATTCTTCTTCCGTGTGTCAGTTTCATTGCCTAGTTAACTTCCTTTACGATGGCAATATGACCGCAGCGTTTCTTGGCTTTACATCTATACATCACACTATACTAGAAGGAGAAAGGTCATTTGTGTAACAGAATTTCCATGAAAAGTCTTGACATGGAACCCAATGATTGGTTTAATCTAGTTTGCATGCTCCATCATTAACCTAGATAGGTTCCCAGAGGAGGCTGAGTGTTCTAGAAAAGAGAACATCAGCTGAATGCTTGGGAGGGAATCATAGTGCTTATTACAATTTCAGTCTGGTTTTATTTGTTTGATGTTGTGTTATAAGCTACTTTTTAGTCTTTAAAATCTTTTTGTTAAGATCATATGATACAATAAACTATACTTCCCAAATTCCTGAAATGTTTTGAAAACTGAATTATTTTCTTGAAGTCTCAATGGTAAAAATATCTTCCAAAGAATCTTAAAATAGTTCCTGGGGATAGCTTGTTTCAGAGTTTATGTTCTTAAATTCCAACGATGTTACCATGGAAGGGGTTAAGAAGATATTATTAACCTACACCTCAATTTACAAATAAAATAATTATGTCATAATATGCTTAAGTGGCTGGGCCAAATTCATAGACTAAATCAGTACAAGGCCAGTTATCACACCAAAATTTCACTCTTCAGACTATACCAAATTTAAAACATCCATGTTATAGAAAAGATAAAATCATAATTTCAGTCAATGTACTTAAGTTTCAAATAAAATAAAGAATTTCAACTTTTTTTCAAATTGTTGAAGACAAGATATTAATCATTCAAAGGGTAATGGAAATTCATTTGTGAAGGTTAATTTATAGCACATTTTAAAGATATAAAATCTTTTGTCCTACTGTGCTGTTAATCATTATCTATAAATTATTATGTTCTATCAGATATGCATCACTCATTTCTCAGAAATTCTTTCTGTGTCACTAATTTGATACTCAATTCTTCTTCCCTCCCTGTCCTCTTCACTTCGTCCTTCCATTCTCTTCTTCCTCCCCACCCACACCTATTAACTCTGCCTCAAAGACATAAATAGGTAAGATGAAAAGACACAAGCACCAACAATTCATAAAACTCTACCACTATACCAAATAAAAGTATATTGCTATAATTTTATCCCAACTATATTCACTCTATTTTTTGCCACAACACTGCACAACATACTATAATACTCTATTTCAATTATATAAATATGTCTTACATATTTGATCCCCTAATCCTTATATTTATTCCTAAGAGTCAAAACCAAATCAGTTTACATGGAGTGCTTAGCACAATGCCTGGACAAAATAAATATCCAATAAATATTAGCTATCTTTATTAAGTGATATAGAAAAGTACATATGTTTTTAAAATCTAAAATAAGAATTTCAACCAAAAAACTCACCTAGTGAAAAGCTACACTGCTCTCTGTTCTTAAAGGTTCTTTGGTTTGTGGATGGCACTATTTCTCCTAGAAAATTAGTTTTTCTACTACTTTGCTCAGGAGTCAGGGCTATCCCTGTTTAGAAATTTCAGGGGAAAAAAATCCAATGAGGTCTATGATTGAAACTGTAAAAAATACAATAGGGGAATCTGAAATGTGTACAAGAAAGAGATTTGGTGATTAGAAGACCCTGAAAATTAATATTCCTAAACTATAATCAGCCTTTTAAAAGAATAAGATTCTCCTGGTCTTTTTGAGCTGCTTGATTCATCCTATTTCTTTATTCAAAAAATAAGAACAGCTGCAAATTGCACAAGATGAAATGTTTTGCATGAGGCCAAAGACTTTGTAACCTTAAGTAAGATTAAAGAGCTTTCCTCTAGAGGATCAACTTAGACATACCCTGAAGTGTTTTCCTGGTCCTCTGACCTGAGACAGAACTCTCCAACACCGCCTCCCACTGAGCTAGCTGGTTACCACCCCCTCACTGTGGGGCAGAATTAATTAGTGTCTCTGAAACTCTTCCAAGCTACTGTCCAAAGGACATACATAACAGTGGCCCCTCAAGCATAATCATCCTGTCAACTTTTTACCACCCCATGGCCCATTTACACGGCTGCTGTTTTAACACTTATAGTCCTGCAGTAAATTTAGCACAGCAACATGCAAAGTGTTATTATTCTCCAGGGAGAGCATATGTAATATTTTCCTTTGCAGATTAGCAGTACTGAATGTACTCTTTCCTTCTTGCTATTCAGTATAGCCTTGCATTTTGGCATGCAACCTTAATAGAAATGTTTTCCTAAGCATTTGAAACACAAACAGCATCAGAACAATTTCTAGGCAAGGCACCAAATGAGGGCCTGTCGGAATAGGGGATCACGAGCTGTAAAGGGATTGAAGACAACTGCACGCACATCATCCATCATGTTTCTGTCTGAGGTACCGAGTGGGGAGAGTTTGTCGCCTCTGCTACTCCTGGGAGTGCAGAGCCTATCAATCTAGCCATTTCAGCAATGTCCGCTATGCCTTTCACTCTCCACTTGCCTGGTAGATCTGGAGCCTTTCTGCAGACGATCCCTGCCCTTCCATCTGCTTTGGCATCTGTGCTAGGAGTAGGAGCAAAGCCTCACAGCTGTGGTTCCCCTTGCTCAAGCCTCCAGGACAACTCTGCAGATGCTCTAAGCACATTATAATTGGGATATTCTTTCAACCGCTGCTCACATATTCCTTTTGAGTAATGCAGAGAAGAGAATAAAACCCATCCGAAGTAATCCTGAAAACGGAGGTTTCTCCTCTTTAGCCAAAGAACCACAACAAATTTCCAAGGCAAACAAGTTACCAAGATTTCTGCTAAGGATGATTCAAATAGCCAATGATCTCCTATGGATCGGGTAGGAAAAAACTCTCAATGGTACTAAAGATTAAAAATAAAAATCAGAGCAACTTAATTTAGAAATTTTTTATTGTATAATTTTTTTTGTGTATATGTGTATGTGTATGTATGTGTTTGGTAGAAATAATACATGTTTATTGTAGAAACCTGGGAAAATATGGAGAATTTTAAATATTTTACTTAAAATAGGGTATGGAAGATTATAGCCTATGGGATAAAAACAGCCCATTGCCTTATTTTTGTAAGTAAAATTTGATTGGAATACAATCATACCCATTTGTTTACCTATTGTCTATGTCTGTTTTCATGCCACAAAAAGAAAACTGCCAGCAAAGCCTAGAATATTTATTATCTAGCTTTTTGGAAGGCAACAAAAATAATTCATAATCTGATCCCTCAAAAATAACCACAGTTATGGTTTTACTTAATGTCTCTTTTTTACACCCTTAAGGAAAGAAAATATACCCTTCTCTGAATTATACCTTAATTCTCCTTTAAGAGGAAGAACTACCAAATCCAAAGAAACAGATCCAGGGTACCTAGGTAGCTCTGTTGGTTAAGTGTCTACTTTTGGCTCAGGTCATGATACCAGGGTCCTCAGATCTAGCTAAAGTCCTGGGATCTAGCCCAGCAGCAAAATGCTTGCCAGCAGGAAGTCTCCCTCTCTCTCTTCCCCTCTTCCCGCTTGGTCTCTCTCAAATAAATAAATAAATAAATAAATAAATAAATAAATAAATAAAATTTTAAAAAACAAAACAAAAACAAAGAAACATCCATGTTTCCTAGTGAATGGAAAAGTCAGCAAACAGGAACAAATAGATCTTCCTTTCTGCTGCTTCCTGTCTTCCCTGGAGCCTGGCCCATGATGAAGTCTGGATTTGGGCTGAGGCAGGCAGGGAGTGAAAGCCTTTTCATCTAAGTAGTTTGCTTTGGCCTAGGTTAACAAAGAACACTTTGTCTTAGAGTTTTGGAACCAAACCTAATATCACAGTTTAAATTCAAAATATCAACTCAGCCATGATAAACATATACAAGTTTTATTTTTTCTAATACGTAACATCAATTTTTTTCAAAGATCGTCTACATCCCCACAAGACATACATCTTACACTTAGCAATTAGTAATATTTGATTCCCAGTAATTTCGATATTTTTATAGTCATTTTTGAGTTCCCATCATGAAGAAATTGCAAATATCTGTGTCAATCACTTCAGAGATGACTATGGGTTGGAAGGGAAAGATTTATTCTTTCTCCTATCTTTCCTCCTCCCTTGCACTTGCTTGTGTTGATAAGGGAAGGGAAAGCAAAGTATTCACCACACGTTGTTGGTGGGTGAATTGTGTTTTGTGTCCTTCACTGATGTTCAACTCAAGATCTTGTCCATAGGTCAGGATAGGCATGTAGAAAACCACTGTCCAGATATTGCAGACCCAGGCCAGTGCAGCTCCCACATTTTCAGGGGTCTGTGTGAGAGACCCAAGTGCCACTTCCATCTGCTCCCCACTTCAATTGACAGCTACATCTATGCATTCTTCTAATGAAAATACCTATCTGCGTCTCAGTAAGGTGACCTATGATAAGTCAATGAGACCTCATCAGCTATCTATAGTCCCATTTGAAGGTAAACACAGATTGATGGGATCCTTTTCCCTACCTCAGAGAAATTGTAGGGAGTGAGGGAAAGAGCAGGGAGGGAAGGTTTTCTTTTCCCCTTCTCCTTTGCTGCACAACCTTACATCATCCCTCTGGCATTTTCCCCCTATGCTTTGATTTTTGAAATGGTTATTTATCTCCTAACAGTCAGAAAAGTCCAGACAGAGAATAGCAAACCAGGTTCCTTCTAATCTTACACCAGGTTCCTCCTCTTGGATATGACTTTAAACGTCAATAAATGATAAAGCCATGTCCATCTCTTTCCCTGAAAGATGAACAAAATAGAAAGGATAAAGCATTATTGCTCTATATTCTCCTGTCCTTCCTCTCTTCTCTTCCAAAATAGGGTACCTTCCCCCCATATTTATCTCTTTATTAGAAAATATAAAAGGAGAATGCCTAGAGCAAGAATGTTGACAATACTCACTCCATCTTTGGTCCTCCATCTTGTTCCTGTCCACTGAGTGACATCATTTAGGGTTACTTATTCCAGGCCCCTTGGAGGTTAATAATGTATGCCCTGACTGGAATATGAGAAGGCTTGTTCTGGTCATTCTTCTGTTGCATGGGTGATGCCACTCTAGATAACTAGTAGAGATCCCTCTGGCACACATCTGGCACTATTTTAGGTAACTACTCTTCGACTTCACAATGATCCCCTTGCTCTATAAATTCTGTGGATTAAGGTGTGGACTTTGCAGAGAATAGCTGCAAAGTGCCTGGATTGTCATCCACCCAATCCTCCCCTCACCACCCTCCATCAGTAAGTTACTCTGAATAAAACTCTGTAAATATTATGAGGTGGCTTGTTTTGCTATTTGGTCCCAAAGTGCCTTCTCAGTTTGGAGGATACTTTACTGTCCCTCCTCCATCCTCTAACACCAGGGTTCTACTAGACTGTCAATGCTCTGCAAACTCTGTGTTGCCCTCTCTAGCATTTTTTTTTTCTCTCTAGCATTTTTATCTCCAAATCCCCAATGCCTAAATACTCTCCACATCACAGATATGCCAGTAATGGACATATTAATCCTTGATATTTTATATAGTATTCTTGTAACTATTACCAAAAGTGAATCATGAATTTCAAAGTTCTTCCTTTTGAATTTTGTAAAGCACATCTCTTTTACCATAAGAGGTAAGCTACTTTACCAGCAATCTCTGAAATCATTAGTAATACAAGGGAAACAAAAGCGTCATTATTATTTATATCCTCATGCTATTCTAGCTATTAATAAAATTATACTTCTCTTTTCTTTGCTGTGTTCCACATGTAAATATTGCAAAACCTAGGAAAGAGTGATAAGCCAAGAAAGCACTAGGGTTATAAATTCTACCACAACTCCTGAAATTTCTTAAATTATAAAACAGGAAGTTAAAAAAAAAAAAAAAAACAGGAAGTTTTTTCAGCCAAACGTTTTCTTTTTTTTTTTTTCTTTTTTCTTAGAGAGGCAGGGAAGGAGTAGAAGGAGACTGTGAGAGAGAATCTTAAGCAGGCTCCACGCCCAGTGCAGAGCCCTACACAGAGCTCAGTCTCATGACCCTGAGATCATGACCTGAGCAAAAATCAAGAATTGGATGCTTAACCAACTGAGCCACCCAGGCACCTCTCTTTTAACCAAACTCTTACTGGATAATTGTTTATTCAGATGTCATTACTATTTGTTCTTCTAAGATTTTTTTCAAACTCTAAATAAAGGAAAGATTTGAAGGCTCAGTGAGAGAGATACATATATACAATCCCAAACCTAGTGATTACTGTTGTTTTATGAATATTTTATATGAGTTTATTTAGGCTATTAAATTTGTTGCTAATACAAAAAATAAAAATAAATAAATTTGTTGCTGTTAAAAGACCTACGCTAGACGGAGACTAGTAAAAGACTGACAGTTAAGACTTCTAAATAATAAAGTTTCAGTCTTCCACTCAAAATCTGGACATACAGAAATCTGCAAATCTTCTAGAAAATACAAGTGTGTTTGAATGCATTTTTCTATACTGACAGCTTGATGAAAAGATATTGGTTCTTTGAGATATATCTGTGGCCAACAGATCATCAACACATAGAATCATCAAATGCCTTATTACAATTCATTGTGCCAACATAGTATTAGGGTAGACCCTTTTTTCTAGGGGGTCTTTTTTCTAGAAGAAAAAAACTTCTGCATTTGCGACATCCTTCATTACTATAAATTCTTTTGCAGTTCCTTGATTCTGCTATATAGAAGTCTATTGTACAGAGTAAGGTCTTTCTCAGAGATGTGAACCCATAGACAAGCAATAGGCTTGACTTGACCTTTGGTGGGAAACAATGAAAAGAGTCAAATACAGTTTTTCATGAATATTTCACTTGGTACAACTCATAAAGACTTATCATTTCAGTTGTCTTTTTGATTAAAAAAATTAAGTAGAGCGTATAATAGATGTTGATTATGGCATCAGAGAATGAGGTTTTTAAAAATCTATCAATGAAATTCAAAGATCATGGAACCAATAAAATAAGATTGTGTTTTATTTAATATCTATGATAAGAAGTAGCATTTATTGAGTGTTTACTTTTCAGTTCTAAGTATTGCTTTTATGGAATCAGTGTACTAACTGTCATATTGATATATTAACCTATAATACTGATTAATATTAAATAGTATATTTAGGCATATAATATCTAATCATTCCATAAGTGTTTTATAGATAAAGAAACCAAAGTTCAAAAAAGTTTAACTGGGGGGTGCCTGGGTGGTTCAGTTGGTTAAGCATCTGCCTTCAGTTCAGGTCACGATTTCAGGGTCCTGGGATGGAGCCCCGATTTAGGCACCCTGCTCAGTGGAGAGCCTGCTTCTCCCTGTGCCCTACCTCCACTCATGCTTTCTCTCACTATCTCCCTCTCGCTCACTCAGAAACAAAATAAAATCTTAAAAAAAAATAAACAAAAAGGTTAACTTAACTGTAATTATGTGAAATGATAGATGTAACTAACCTTATTACGATAATCATTTTACAATATATACAAGTACTAAATCATTACTTTGTATACCATAAACATACACAATGTTATATGTTAATTATATGTTAATTGAGCTGGATGAAAAAGGAAAGTTAGATGATTTGCCAAGTTTTGTAACGTCTGAGTATTGAAATTTATTTCAAACTCTGGCTGCTCTAGCATGCATAGATATACTATAGCTTTGATTTATTAATAGATATATTCATTCAATAGATATTTATTAAGCATCTGTTATGTGCCAATCACTGTGCTAAATGATGAGATACAAAGCAAAATTATGCATTGACTCTTGTCCTCAAGGAGTAAACAATCTAATAAGATAAGATATCCATGAGGCTGACAAGCCTTATACATCTTTGTATCCCCAGCATATGTCATATAGTACCTGACA
Organism: Canis lupus baileyi; assembly: GCF_048164855.1. Taxonomy (NCBI): domain Eukaryota; kingdom Metazoa; phylum Chordata; class Mammalia; order Carnivora; family Canidae; genus Canis; species Canis lupus. The sequence continues at coordinate 43,335,870 of NC_132847.1, read as the reverse complement.
CTGAGCAGAGGCTCAGAAGTTGACATTATATTGGACATAGCAGCATGCATTTATCAGAAGTGGACTTTTAGTCACAAAAAAGAATGAGATCTTGCCATTCACAATAATATGGATGGACTTAGAGGTTTATGCTGAATGAAATAAGTCAGAGCGAAGAAGACAAATATCATGTTATTTCACTTACATGTGGAATCTAAAACACAAAACAAACGAACAAATAAGAAAACAGCAGAGTCAGACCTATAACTACAGAGAACAAATTGGAAATTTTGGGAGCAGAAGGGAATGGTAGGGGATAGTGAAATGGGTAAAGGCAGTTAAGAGGATACGAATTTCTAGTTATAAAATAAATAAGTCACAGGAATGAAAATCACAGCATAGGTAATATAGTCAATAACATTGGAATAACTTTGTGTGGTCACAGATGGTGACCACACTTACCATGGTGAGCATTGAGTAATGTATAGAATCATTGAATCACTGTGCTATACATTTGAAACTAATATAATATTGAATGTCAACTATACTTCAATAAAAATAAATAGATGGATAGATAAATAGATAAAAGCATGAAGACAGAGTTTGAAACAGGGATTTCTAAATCATTGTGAGGGTTGGGGGAGCTTTTCAAAGGTGATGATCTCTACGTGCAGAAAATGTTTGTAAGGGCTATCCAAGCAGCACGCTGTCTTCCATCTGTGATCTTTGTTGTTCACATCCATGCACTCCAAAATGCTGTTCTTCAGGAAATTTGTATTCCCCTTACAGAGACTGTCTCATATGGTTCATACTGCCTATTATTTATCATGTGACAATCATAGCAAGGTATTCAATTAAGACTTCTAAGAAGAAAAAAACATGAATTCTCATGGGACAAATATTCTCAGGAATATGCACACTACTTCTTTCCACTAAGTGTACAATCCCTATAAGGCCTACCTGGAGATTCTTCTCCCTCATAATGCCTTTCCCAACTAATGTAATAATGAAGTGAACATCCCTTCCTTGAAGTCTCTTAGCTCTCATCATCTATTGTGATAGGTAGGTACTTAGCATAGAAAAGCTCGTCCTATTATTCAGGTTTTAGGTCTATATGCAGTCTAACTACTCATTCCAGCTGGAAACACAACTCATTTCTTATACTAATATAGCATACGTTTTCTGAGCCCACTGTCTTACTTATTTTTCTGTATCCTCCAGAGATGCGATGAAGTTAGCAACCAATGAAATTATTTCTACCAGCTTTATGACCCTGGAGGGTAGCACGCTGCTCTGTAACCAGCATGCATTCAGTAAACATTTATTGATGAGAATGAATAAATGCTAATATTTTCCTGAAATGTAATCACATTTAAAATTTTTTGCTTGTTTGTTTTTCAGGTTATTTGTTGAAAACTGGTTTACACATCATATGAAGCAGTCCTCCCTCAGCTAATATGTCCAATTCACATAAACACTTTTACAGAACAATCATTTTCCTCTTCCCATTAAATGACATCAGGAAATGATTTTTAAAACCTGGTCTAGTCTTTTCCTGAACAACAAATTCACCATGTTGCTGAAATTATGATTTATTAAAGTGAAAATGAGATATCTTATGCACCACAGCAGAGTGAATTTTTGCACTGCTGTTAGTATTACTCTTATCTTATTTTACTCACAGTCTGGTACTTTACCATTATTAGTTAAATAGCTGGAATAATGTATGTAACCAAACGAGGATCATGCTCCCAATATTATTGAAATGCATACAATTAATTAGTGAATATCTGGAAAACCAGTAAAACATTAGATCTGACAAGGAAATACTGTTTCATTTGTTTCTGAAAAAACATGGTTGTGGAATTGAGAAAACATTTAATAAACAATGACCAATCAAGCCTAAGCTTGTGGCAATCCTGGATGTTAGGCACAGAAAGTACACGAAGATGAAAATATACTCTTTCACCTTTGTTTTTATCCACCTATATTTTTTCTATAAATATGCATTTGTTTTATGTACAGTCAAGAGCAGCTTAAAAGAATTACATAAACATGATTTCATTAAATCATTGTTTCACAACAATTTTTATAAGTTTTTTTTCATTTAAGCTTTTGGATTGCAATAAGGTAAGTAGAAGAGAGACTAAAGAATATTTACAAAAATGTCAAAAATAATAAAATTTAAAAGACAGACTTCTTTAGTAGAACACTTGTCTTCAGAGGCACAAATAAAATAGGAGATGGAGCTTCAAGCATGGAAGAGAAAAGAGGATTGGTCACCCCTTCCTTCCAACAGCCCTCTAACCTTCTCCCACTTCTCTTGGAATAATTCTCCATGCTTAAAAGAGATGAATTGGAAATTCTACCAGTTAGGGAGCTGTTTGAGCCCCATGAATGCAGCCTTTTTTCAAGCATGGCTCAAGCCTTACCCATGCCTAACAGGGTGTACTCGGTTGGGAATCATCCAGTTGCATGGAAGAGAAACACAGTCATCACATCAGCTAAGTGTAATGGGGGAGAGGGAGATGTTGTTGGTTCATTGCAGGAAAATCTCAATAAACCTCAAGACGAGGGAGAGAACTAGGAATGCAAAGTTGGCCAGAACCAAAGTAACAACTCTCTAGGGCTGCAGGCTTTTTTCTTTTCTTTTCTCTCTTTTATTTTTTCCTGCTTTTCTCTAGATGTCTCTGCTTTGTTTTCTTTTTCTTCTACAGACAAGCTTTTTCTCATATCTTCCTTGAGCCACCACTGACTGTGTCAGCTCCAGCTCATTTAAATGCCCTAAAAAGAATAAGTAGAGTAACTGTGCATCAGATCCTAATTCCTGGGAAAGATAATCTAATTGGCTTCTTGAAAGCCAAAGAGTAATCTCCTGATGGATTAGCTGTGGTCAAGCACTCTAGGTCATTTAGTGCCAGTGTTGTCCCTCCTATAGTATCAGAGAAATCTGAGCTGGGGTAAAATTTGACATAGTTTCAACTATAGACTATAGGTATAAGAGCACTACAGATTCTGCCTTAGTCAGGGCCTCTGTAAACTTACCTCTAAGGGAACCAGAATCTTACCCAAATCCATCTGTAAACACAGATTAAGATATTAGATCTAGCTTTGTTCCCAGAGTATTGACTGATTCAAGTACTACTACTTATTGTGACAAAGAAAAACTGTTTTCTGAAAATATGTTATCCAGTAAATTATTGACTTTGACATCTTTTAGGATGGTATTGGTGCACTACCGGTATCAGTAAATATTTAGAATACAGGCCTTGATTTCTGTCATCTGCCTTACTTTCACCTATGATGCCAATTCTTTCAATTAAGTTCATGAAAAACAACACAACTAAAAACAAAACTCCAGATAATTTGAAATCAAGGACTATCACCATTCTTCACATTATCAATTCTTTTACAAATTCTCTTAAGAATTAGTGTATCTGTTCCCTTTCTTTTCTCCCTTCCCTTTCATTCTTTCTCTCCCTTCCCCTCTTTCCTGAACAATTTAGTCCAAAAGCCATTTGGGGGAACTGAGCAAGACAGGTATCTATGTGGTAGGAGGGAAGTAACAGCAGCCTGGCATGGTATACTGGAACTCAGGAGGGATGGCTATGGCATGTGGCAAGAAAATGGCCCAGAACCAAGAGGAATGAACTAGAGCTTCTATGCAGGAGGGTATCCTAGGGTGGGGTGTCAGAGACTATGCAGGATGAGATTATCTACAGTGGTGAAAATGGCCTGGTGTTCAAGTCCCAAATGAGGTGAAGAGAGTGTATATTCAAGTGGAGAGGTGCCATAGGGATCTGGTACAGGGTATCAAAGCCTAAGCAGGGTAAGGCGGGCATTGAGATAGATGCACAGTGAAGTAGACAAAGCAGTGAGAATGGCAGTTTGGATAAATACTTGAATATGTAGCCAAAATGAAGAATGCATCAAGTAATTATATTGAGAATAATAGGAACCAATTTTCTTACTGTCAAAGGAGAGAAACTAGAATAAACCCTGCGGTGCTGGATTTAAATTGCAGATATTAGTTACCACATGGGTTAAAATATACAGAGATAGAGATATAAAAAGTATACATAGATAAATATATTCATAGCTAGATATATAAAATCTGTAAGTGTAATATTCTCTAGTTCTATCTATTGAGAGGACTAAACAGCAATATCCCTCCAAAAAGAAGCATTCTTACATTCCATATCTTAGTTTCTAAAAGCCATTCTGCAAAATAAGGAACCATGGATCCCTAGAAAAATAGCTGATCTCAGGATGGGGACAGGCAAATATAAGATGACTCTGAAATACCATTTTCACGACAGAAAGTAAGGAAGTATTTAAAGAATGATGAGAATAAGTCAAAGGACACAGAGCCCAGGTTGAAGAGGCTCCTACTAAACAAATCTGGGACAATGTCATCAACAATAAAAATAATAATTATAAATTATAAGCCATTGAATGAAATAGTATTTCATAAACCCATAGTGATACAAAACATAAATGAATATATTGAAATTTTATGAGGACCAGAATTTTACATAGCTTCAAAATAATTCTTCCCAAAATACCTAATAATTACAAAGGGCAAGTGAGTATATTTACAATGGAAAAGTCTTTCGGATCCCACCTAAATCTAGTAATCAAATGAACACCACATATAATGGGACAAATAAAAAATGTGTCCCACAAGATGGGATGAGAAGAATATAGCGTTATTTCTATAATATTCTTGCCAAATATACATAGTCTGAATCTCATTCATGAGGATACATCATAAATCCAAATTGTGACATATTCTACAATACAATCAACCTATAATCCTCAAAATTAACAAGATCACAAAAATTAAGGAAATTCTGAGAAAGTGTTCCACATCTGAAGACACTTAATATCAGGACAACTAAACACAATATGTGTTTTCTGTTTTATTTTGTTATAAAAAACTTTATTGGGACAACAAGTAAAATTGGAATAGATTTGATTATAGTAACAAATAAATGGTATTTTCCCGATTTTGACCATTGCACTTTGGTTATATATTGAAAAACATGAATATCTTTAAGCTCCAGCATTGTCCAGGTCCAGAAAGCAGAAAATCAGAGACAGGCAAAAGAAACAAAATGCATATAGTAATTAAACATTTGTATTTAAAATGTTAAGTTTAAATAACTAAATATGAATATTAAAATTCTTTATAATTAATAAAAGAAAACATATATTGAGCACTTTTGTCAAGATACCATTGCATATTTTTTACACATTCTCTTAATAAAGAAAACAGCTAAGAAAGAATTAAATTTTTCTTTCAACATGGAAAAAAAAAAACCTGTCATAGAACAGTTATTTGCCTAAGATTATATCATGTAAACATGTTAAGGCCAGTAGGGTACAGTGAACATGTAACAACTGGCTTCCTAGAAGGGGGGAAATCCCTGCTTTGTTGCATTTGCCAATTTCTGTGCTATAAGTACTCCCACCAAGGCTGATTTCAACCTACCATCAAACATGGTCTCTGAGCACTGTGTTAGGAAGAGATGCCCACAAGCTCTTCTTTCAAGCCAATGCAAGGTAAGCCAGCTTTCAGGACAGCACTGGTTAAAGCTAAGATTTGAAAACAGACAACTGAAATCTAGATCTGACTATATCATAATACTTGTATTTAAATCTTTATATAAAGAGTGTGTGTACGTAGGAGTATGCATACCTGTCTGCACATAAGGGCCAGCACAGGAGTCCGTACGAATGAATGACCTCTACCCTGATGAAGAAAACACTCACATAATGAATGAATGAATGAATGAATGAATGAATAGATAGATAGATAGATAGAAGGTTTTCATATAAAGAAAAAATAATTTTAATATAAAGTAGGGACATATTTTCTAAAAAAGGATTAAGGATACATTCCCAAGACAACACAAAAAGAGGACCCAAATAGACCAGAATATTTGGATAGAGTTTCACCAATTATTAGTGAAAAAGAATTAAAAAAAATACAGATAAATATATGTAGGTAGCTATCTCTAATGAAGCTTTTCCTTTAGAGTCAAAGAATAAGTGTAACTTAATTACTCTTTGACCTCATGATTTTTATTTTGTTGGCAACCATTTAGCTCTTACTGATATATTTCATTCATATCTATTGTATGTTGTCATCAAATGAACTTCCAGATCAGGAAAAGAAATTAATTTATATTTATTGTTTTGTTCCCTTTTTTCAGAATCATGGTACTTTAATAGTTAGAGGAAATAGTACATTCATCTATGGGTCGCTTTCTACAATTAACTGATTGTTGTTTACCTGTTGATGACCTATTTCTTTGTTTCAGGTCAACAACTGTGATTCTCCTCTGCTTTTTGCTCTCTCTACTATCCCCAAACATGGTAATTATGGGCTTCCTCTTAATTGTGATATCTAGAGTAAATTATGATACAATTCAGTTGTTAGATGAGGATATTGAGTCTCAGGAAATACAAGAAATCTACCTGAAGACAGGCCCAGTGACAGATAATAGAGCTGGCTCTATAATTCTTAGTTCAAAGTCACATTGTGATATTGACAAACTTTTACAACTGTATTTTTTTCTGTTGGAAAAACATCTATCTTTAGCAACCTTCAATTATATTTTATTTTATATTAATATGGAAAACTATCTTAAAATTACTGGTCATTTTCAATAACTGCCTTTTTGTTCTCAATGCTATTAATAACAGGCTGTGCTGTTATAACAGAACTAATTAAGAAAATAGCCCTGATTCTATCTTTGTGCATCTTACTTTATAGAGTGTATCACATAATTATAGACACATATAAAATAGATGAAGAAAAGCCCTTTGGGATAAATTAAGAAAGAAAATATTGTTCTTGATGTGAACAAATTGGTCAAAATGTAGTTGTGTTCTTAGTTTTATTTCAAGTACATTCTTTGTATCTTATGACCCTAAGGAGGAAGGGCACTGAGAATAGAAATATATACATACATGTATATATATATACTTAATTCTATATCAACGTAAATATGTATAATAAATATAAATATATTATATATATATAATAAAATGAAAACTCAAGGAAGAAGAGATGGAGTTCCTGTCAAATTCTTCTCTGGAATAACAGCTTTCACACACACACAATGGCAATGACTTGAAAGGGTTGTTGCTCTTAGTCTGTTCCTCTTGTCTTCTTTACTAATTAAATTTCACAATGTGAATATTATCAAATAATATAGTTTCCATGCATGTTTCTTTGTATAAATTTATTCAATCACTATAGCAATGAGTGAAGTATTTCCCTAACTTATATAATAGACAATACAAATCAGGGAGATTAGGGACACTTGAATGGCTCAGTCAGTTAAGTACCTGACTCTTGATTTTGGCTCAGGTCATGATTCTAGGGTTGTGAGATCGAGTCCCTCACAGGGACCCTCACTGGGCATGGAGCCTGCTTAAGATTCTCTGTCTCTCTCTCCCTTTACCCCTCTCCATCCTCTCTGTCTCTAAAAATATATATACCAGGGAAACAAGATAACTTTTTTTAGGGTTTTATATGAGAAAGTGAAAGAGTAAGATAAGAACTTGAACCTAAGATCACATAAAATCAAACCAATATCTATACCACGGAGTTTTCTCTGCTTTGGAATTCTGTGAGCCAATCAACATTTGGAAGGTACAGAGAGCATTTAAGGTTATATAAGAGTTTATACCAATCTCAACCATCCAGCCTGAAGGCAATGCCTTAGTCAAAGGATCACGTTTTAGAAATTTTTTAAAAATTCCAAACAATTTAAAATCTTTACTTCCATTTTACTAGTATAATGAAGGGACTTGAAGGCCACAGGCATGCTTCTTTGAAATTTCTTTTTTGTCTCTGATTTTTTTTTTATATTACTACTGCTCCTATGCATCAAAACTTCTAGTGTCTCTGCAAAACTTAGCCCCAGCAAAAGCCACACACCATTCTTTCTTCTCTGTCTTTCCTTCTTGTTCTGAATTTCCAAGCTGTAAGAATCATTGCATAAATTATCTTATTAAGTTCTCATATGCTAACTTGCAAGGCCTTACATCTAAAAAATGGCTAAGTAGAAGTATCTAATTTCAAAACCCTATCTTTTCCATTATACTACACTACTAGTTGTACAGATCAAGAAATCCTAGAAGCTACTATAGAAAATCTGAATTTTTGGTTTTTAGATGTTTTCCCTTTTGAATAGTTCATCTCATACATGTATGGGAAAATGTCTTTTAGTTTAAACTAAAGGAAAAAGTATCAAATAATCAAAAGATGCTAGTTGGCATCATGAACATTACTGGAGTTCACACTGATGCTTTATATGAACTAAGCTTGATGACATCCATAGAACAAACCAAGATTTCTACATTCTGCATGTAAGAGTGACTATGGGTTTCTGAGGCTTAATGTTAAGACCTCTAATTAGACAGCATGCTGAAGCTCCTTCAGCACCTTGCTTATGTACAAATGGCTAAAAATATTAGCCATAGCATTAAAAAAAAAAAAAGGAGGAGCATTTATTTTTCCACTATTTATTAACCTTTAGAAACCTTTTTGGACTTATTTTCTAGAAGAGTTTTTGCTAGAAAGGTAATTAGTTCCCAATTTAGATATTTGGTAACTGAACCCCAGTTGTGCTTGTCATCATGGTTGTCTTGGTCTAAGTTAAACATAAATGGTTTTGGGATTTCAATGATTCTTAGAGCTCTAAAGATCACACATAATGGAGCCCAAATGGTGCTATATTACTGGCAATCATCCTGGAACTAATAACGGCAGCTATTGGGCCTATGAACTCTCTGGAATTGACAGCCAAACTCTTTTTTTCTCAATTTGCAGGACATTGTCATTACCATTAAAAGGCAGTTAAGTTGATAATGTGCCCCTGTAACTCATACAGTGGGCAGCAAAGGGTTATAAGTGAAAATGCTGAGACCGCCACCCTGAGTCAGCCTATAGTTGTGAATGTTCTTCCTCTTGGCCTGCAGGTAGGAGAAAATGTTAAAGTGACAGAAAATTGGCACTCAAGATAAATATTTCTATTTGTTGTTTTGTTTGTTTCTTTGGGATGACTCCCTTCCTAGTGGCACTGCAGAAAGTTAGTCCTTTCTCACTCAAATGACAGAATTTCCGGTGGGCCTCCTTATTCTAAGATTTATAACAATAACCAAGGATTTCAGAACAAAGGAATGCAATTATATCACACAAAGAGAGTAGAAAAAGCAGTAGCTTTAAGGGAGGAAAAGCTGTAAGGACTGCCCTTATAAGATGAGACCACAGATGCACCAGGCACAGGATGAAGAAAGTGACAGAGAAATGTAATTCAAATCAATAAATATTTGTTGAGTCCATACTGTGCTGTAAGCATCATACTATGCACTGGTGATATTAGAGAGAACTACTCAGCCTTCATGATTCCTTCCCTCTTACACTTATTTGAAAAGATAAATATATGTGATAATTATTATAAACACATATGATATTTTTTAAATTAAATGAAAAGTACAGGGTGCCATGGGAACATACAGCAAGGAATTCTAAAGAAGTATATAAAACACTAGGATGGCTACCATTAACTTAGCTCCTGATTAATGTCAGGCTAAATATTTATACAAAATGTTTTATTTGAATCCTTATGATAATTTGACTGGGTGAGCATCAACATCTCATATTTATAGGGATGCAAACTGTAACTTGGGTAAATAACCTAATAATAGCTACCAAATATCAAAACCAGGAGTTGAATTTATATCAGACTGAGTATATAGTTCATTCTGTTGACCAACATGCTATATTTCAATCCCAAGAACTAAAAGGAGAGTAACATTTAAGATTCAATAGCTAGCTCCATTAACAGAACCAAAGTATATCAAAGTATATATATATATATATATATATATATATATATATATATATATGACTGCAGGGAAGACTAGAGAACAGAGGAAATACAATGATATTTGGGCCTCTAAGTACATGAGCTCTCTATTACCAATTTGCTACTCAGGTGGGATTGGTGTTCAAATTTAGTTGACTTTATATAGGTTACAAAGAGATCAAGTTAAGTAAATATAGCTGGTTAATTTAGTATGCCCATAAATCTGCAGTGTATTAATTTTTCAAAACTTTTTGAATGATTTCTACTTGTTTAAATGACATCCAATCCAAAACACATTTGAAATACTTTAAACAAGGATGATAATAACAGCAAAATTATATAGCATCAAAAAACAAAACAAACATCAGAAAACAATAATGGTAGGGAAACGTCAAAAATTCTGATTCAGGAGAGCTACAAAAGAGGAAGGAATAAGATTTCTTTCTGAGCTTTGTAGAAACAAAGGCAAAGAAAGGTACAAGATATGATACATAGTTCTCACTGTCTACCAGAAAAGCAATCCACTTAATGAAAAGAAATATGTTTTTTTTTTCATTACAAGCATTAAGAGGAATTTGCCACTGGCATCTTCGTACAAGCCAAACTGAGCAACATAAAGAATGCACTAATAATTTTCTCCATAATGATCTTATCAGGTTGTTTTCATGTCATCTCTGTCTTTTTGAAGATTTATGAGAATCAGCTTTTGAGATATCTGCTTAACGTGTAAACCACAGAGTCAAGCTGCTAGTGAGAGCATCTCTACTGACTCGTGCCAGACACACGATGTTCAAGTTATGACAAATGAGTCCACTTCTGGATTCTCTATTCTGTTCCACTGATCTATGTGTCTGTTTTTGTGCCAGTACCACACTGTCTTGATGACCACAGCTTTGTAGTACAACCTGAAATCTGGCATTGTGATGCCCCCAGCTTGGTTTTCTTTTTTAAAATTCTCCTGGCTATTCGGGGTCTTTTCTGATTCCACACAAATCTTAAGATGATTTGTTCCAACTCTCTGAAGAAAGTCCGTGGTATTTTGATAGGGATTGCATTAAATGTGTAAATTGCCTTGGGTAACATTGACATTTTAACAATATTAATTCTTCCAATCCATGAGCATGGAATATTTATGGTCAACTAATATTTGACAAAGCAGGAAAGACTATCCACTGGAAAAAAGACAGATTCTTCAATAAATGGTGCTGGAAAAATTGGACATCCACATGCAGAAAAATGAAACTAGACCATTCTCTTACATCATACACAAAGATAAACTCAAAATAGATGAAAGATCTAAATGTGAGACAAGATTCCATCAAAATCCTAGAGAACACAGGCAACACCCTTTTTGAACTTGGCCACAGCAACTTCTTGTAAGATACATCCATGAAGGCAAGAGAAACAAAAGCAAAAATGAATTATTGGGACTTAATCAAGATAAAAAGTTTCTGCACAGCAAAAGAAACAGTCAACAAAACTAAAAGACAACCTACAGAATGGGAGAAGATATTTGCAAATGACCTATCAGATAAAGGGCTAGTATCCAAGATCTATAAAGAACTTATTAAACTCAACAGCAAAGAAACAAACAATCCAATCATGAAATGGACAAAGACATGAACAGAAATCTCACAGAGGAAGACATAGACATGGCCAACAAGCACATGAGAAAATGCTCCGCATCACTTGCCATCAGGGAAATACAAATCAAAACCACAATGAGATACCACCTCACACCAGTGAGAATGGTGGAAACTAACAAGACAGGAAACAACAAATGTTGGAGAGGATGTAGAGAACAGGGAAGCCTCTTGCACTGTTGGTGGGAATGTGAACTGGTGCAGAGATTCTGGAAAACTGTGTGGAGATTCCTCAAAGAGTTAAAAATAGATCTGCCCTATGACCCAGCAATTGCACTCTTGGGGATTTACTGCAAAGATACAGATGCAGTGAAACGCCAGGACACCTGCACCCCGATGTTTATAGCAGCAATGTCCACAATAGCCAAACTGTGGAAGGAGCCCCGGTGTCCATAGAAAGATGAGTGGATAAAGAAGATGTGGTTTATGTATACAATGGAATATTACTCAGCCATTAGAAACGACCAATACCTACCTTTTGCTTCGACCTGGATGGACCTGGAGGGTATTATGCTGAGTGAAATAAGTCAATCAGAAAAGGACAAACATTAGATGGTCTCATTCATTTGGGGAATATAAAAGTTAGTGAAAGGGAATAAAGGGAAAGGAGAGAAAATGAGTGAAAATATCAGTGAGGGTGACAAAACATGAAAGACTCCTAACTCTGGGAAATGAACAGGGGGAATTAGAAGGGGAGGTGGGCGAGGGGTTTGGGTGATTGGGTGATGGGCACTGAGGGGGGCACTTGGTGGGATAAGCACTGGGTGTTATGCTATACGTTGGCAAATTGGACTCCAATTAAAAAAAAAATTTTTTAAGTTATGACAAATGAGAATGTGCACTGGTAAGATGAGTTGGACGGAAGAGTAGGTACATGGTGGCAGAGTTTAGAATCGACATTCACCTATTCCTTCTGCTGTTGTTCCCAGGGCTCCTCCCTTCCCGAGGTCTGGTTCTCTAACTTTTCCTTGAATTCCTTGAGATATTCCAGGAATCTTCTAAAAAATTCCACTTTTGTAAAGCTAGATTGTGTTGGTTTCTTTAATTTGTAACCCAAGTTCTAAATTAGTACAATTTCAGATTTAAGAATCATAGGTCTTCTTATCAGATACCTAAATCAGTATTGCTCCTGCCCACCAACTAGTTTTTGCTTACTAGTCCACTTACACTAACTCTGAGGCAGTCATGACCAACCCTACTTATCTGACAGAAGAAAAAGCAAATGTTTCAGAGATAATATTTAAATAGGAATTGGTGTAGCAGGTGTACACTAATCAAGGTTTTAATACACTCTTTGTGCTTTGTTCTTGCAATTTCTAACAAACGTCAAAGAGCACTAACATTTATGATGGAGTTATATGTAAACAATGATGGGGAAAGCTCGTATTATATAATTTAGATACTTTGCATAAACTTTGTATTTCAGAGCAAATCCTTGGATTGGTATTGTTGAGGTTTGACAGCCCTTTGTCCTTTAAATTCTAAAACTTTGAGATACAGCAGTCAAATAGACATTAAAATACAAGATTATTGGTGAAAGGGTGTCATATACTCCAGTTTGGGCCCAAAGACAATGCAGTCTTTCTAATCCTTCCTGTTGGATCCATGTTACTCACCAGGTTACAGTAACTGATCTGAAGTTTCCTCCTTTACACTATCACCCCTATTTCTTCACTGCAGGAGCACAGACTGTGGAGTTTATTTTGACCTAGCAAACAGATGAAAATCCTCATGCAAAGAGCAGGCCGAATCAAACCCAGGAAAAGGCAGGACATGATTTTGCAGATTAAGTTTTATTTTCCCAATCAAAAATGAGAAAACGTACCCACTCCTTCTTATACAGGAATAAAGCAAGATGCAGAAAAAGAAAACTGAACTCTTGCCCCGATGCCACTGCCCCCTAAACATTAGTGCCCCCTCCTCTCTGTGTTACTCATCAGTACCTAACAGTATTATGATCTCTGTTTGAGAAAAATGCATCCAAGATGCTAAATACTTGGCCCAAGTGAGTTCAAAATCAAACATATGTATTTGAATCCAAAGCCCATAATGGAGTGTTTTAAACCTATCCCACTCGAAGGACATTTTGGCATAATAAATAGGGCCCAAATATGGGAATGATGAGTTCAGACAGAAAAAGGACAAAAGCAAAACAAGAACATATGTACATTTAATTAAAATTGGGAGAGGCAGCACAGTAGGTGGATGTGCTGTCTTGGCAGGCAAGAGAGGCAGGCTCCAGCCGTGCCTGAGCAAATCATCATCTGTGTGATGTGACCTGCCTGGAGCAAAATACTGAAACCCATGGGGACTCAGTTACCTCGTATTTAGGATATCTGAAAATGCCATGAAAGAGTTAAGCAAATTAACCATTCCTACTTTGCCTTCTCCTCTGCTTTGGTCATCTCTCTCATTTAAATGTCTTTTAAAAGTATGCTATAAAAGAAAATGCCAAGATGAAGTATAGTCAGAAAATCAAGCTCTGACCCCACCAACTCTTCATATAATCTGGGACAGATCGCAGGGTCAGTCACTGCCTTTCCAAACTTCAGTTTCCTGCTTTAACTTACAGACTTAGCCTTTATGTGGCCTTTAAGCCAATTATGCCCCAGGTAGCTGTTACTTAAAGGACTGGCAGAAACAAAAAGGTCTGAGGCCTTTCCATCTTAAACTTGGTTTCCAGTATTATCAAGAGTGCTAGGCTCAAAGTCATTGATAACTGTGGAATTCTACTGAGTTTAGCCACAGCGTTAAATCCCTGCCTCGCTCCCACCTGCCCTGTCTTTACTCCACAAGACAGACCAAAATACATGCCTGTACTCCTAGTTCTTTATGTTGGTACTCCTATGGACTGAACAACTATGACAGAATAATAGCATCAACTGCCTGTAAGGATTCATAGATAACTGCACCTTGTGATGGCAGGCCTTCTCTACCACATTTGACTTCCTTATATATTGTCTCTAGTCTGAAGCAAGCCTATCCCAATTCTCTGTCTCCCTGCTGGTATTTCATACACCAAAACTAAGAGGTGGATCATTTCTTCCAATCCAGATTATTCCTTGATCTTGCTTTCTTCCTTTCACCACTGACCTGTTACCATCGTTCCAGCACACCTCATAGCAGAACCCATCTACTTTATGACAACTTTATGCTTTGAACCTTGAGTTCTTCACCTATTTAATAAGAAAGGTGCAGAAAATACTGAAAGATATGTCCTTAAACTTTGAATTTCACTCACAACTTTGCACTACATACCTAATAAGTAACCCCCAAGTGTTCGTCTAGATTTTATGTTTTTTCTTCCAAGCCATACACTTTCTACCTATTATTATAAAATCTTAGAGGTTAGGGCCTTTTTTCTTCATCTTTAATACCTTGCCTTCTTCTCTCCTTTATCTAACAATAATCTTCCTGCCAGTAGCTAAAGTAATGCCTTGCATCTAAGAAACACTCAAAGTTTATCCAATTAAATTGAAGCCATTTTCATTAGCCAGGGAAATTATATAACAAAACTTCAAAGAGAAGAACAGTAAGCTATTGAAATAATATCGGTCCAGGATGGTAGTGACAGAGGAGATGAAAAATACTCAAATTCTGGATATTTTTAAAATTTAAACTCAGTAGTATTTGCTGAGGAACCGGATATAAGATATGAGAAAAGAGAGAGTGAATGTCATTAGAATGTTCTACAAAGATTTCTTTTCTCTAATCTTTGAGCATGTGGTAAAATGTTCTCTGTGATCAGATGTTTTTTTATTTTGATCAGTGAGTAGAAGCCCTTCCTGGGCTCACAAATAACTACTGGTGGCCCTCAAGAGCAGGGTTTGTTTTTTTGTTTTTGTTTTGGTTTTGGTTTGGTTTGGTTTTTTTTGGTTGTTCCTTCAGTTTGCACAGATATCAACAGTGTTTGAAATGATGACTTGCTTCAATAAATGGGAAAAGTTGCCCAGTTGACTTATGATGAACATGTAGTATGAGAGAGAGAACTCTTTGTTGCTTAAAGCACTAAGATTTGGAGGTTGATTCTTAGAGCACAATACCTCAGTCTTCTGCATTGTAAAAGAAAAAAAAATTCCCCTAGAAGTACAGCACTGCTCTAATAAAATCTAAAATGGCATTGGTTATGACTAGGAAAGAGTCATATCAAAGGGTAGAAAGATGGTGTAGTTTACATTATCCAAAATTATAGCATTTGGTAAAAACATCACTTTATAGTGACTTGAAATGCAAATAATGTACACAATGAACTTGTAGCTTTAGAAAAAAAACTGAACATTAAAAGTAAGTGGTGGCTACCATTGGCAGCGTTTGAAAAGTGTTACAAAAATAATAAGAAAAAAATGACCAGTTTGCGAGCAGAAATAAAAAAGATTAGGACAGGCCCAAAATTAGAGGTTTGTAACATTGAGAAAAGTAACTGTAGGGACGCCTTGGTGCCTCAGCAGTTGAGCGTCTGCCTTCGGCTCAGAGCGTGATCCTGGGATCTGGGATTAAGTCCCACATCAAGCTCCTTGCAGGGAGCCTGCTTCTCCCTCTGCCTGTGTCCCTGCCTCTCTCTGTCTCTCATGAATAAATAATTTTTTTAAAAAAAAAGGAACTGTAAAACTTGCTGTAAAAGTAAATGAAAACTTATAAAGCATGTTAGATGACAAGACAAATCAAATCTCAGCCTGTGGCAAGGATCAAACCAAGAGCCTGGTCATCGAAGACATTTTTTAAAAGTCTGAATGAATTAACAGGTTAAATGAATTTAGGATGTATTAAAAAGAAATCATAGCAGTTCCACAAATGCCTTCTGGAAAAGATGATAAAAATGTGGCTAGTATCACTTAAAATCAAAAATCACTCAAAGGCACTTTAAGTTCCACAGGTAGGAAATAGGCTGAGGAACTGTTAAGTCACCAAAAAGAGCATATTATCTATTGCTTCTTCAAATATGGCCAAAGAGCATAACCCAGGGGGATAAAAAGAATCCTAAGACCATAGAATCAAGAGTTACAAAAAATTCTGAACTTGAGAACTCCAGGGAGCAGAATGAAGATCTATTTATGCAACTTTCCTCATTCCAGGACAGAAGATCTTAAAATTTTTGATCAGTGGGATTTTATACATTCAGCAGAGCTGTAAAATCACTGTGGCCCTCCTAATCTTTCTTTTTATGAATGGAAGTATTTATTGTAGTTCCTCAACTGTGTATGAGTTTTTTTGATGATATAAAACTTTTCTTTCTAGTTCACAGGACCCTGGATTTACAGAAGCCACATTCAAACTCACTTTAGAGACTTCCATGCATTACCTAGTGATCCTAAGACTTTGAGCTCAAAGGAGCAAGTGGTGCTTTTTGAGTTGTCTTTCTTGGAAAGGAAGTAGATTTCATGTGCGAGGAGGAAAGTAAATCAAATATTTGTTGGCAAGAAGGTTGTTTGTGTTATCAATTCTATATCCACAACCTTCTCTCTACTTCCAGATTATTTGTGTGATTCCTTACACATTAGTAACATGTAAGGATAGGGAGAGAGGGATGTTTTCTATGATTCATTACACATTAGTAAAATGTAAGGATAGGGAGAGAGGGATGATGAGTTTTCACAAATGAATTGCAAGTAGAAGTAATGCATGCCATTACTCTAGAATTTACTCTTACTCTCAAGAATTTAGCCCCCTACTGCAGTATCTGCTAGAGCTCTCTTTTTTCATTCTAGCATGGGGATCAGCAATTTTAAGAAAGCAATTACTTCATTTGTCTGGATCCCTGAATGATTACAATGACATATTATCCCACTTACTCATAATGGAAAAGTAATATGAGCACTTTCTTATTTGTTATTTTGTTGTTTAAAGTACTGAGATTCTGATCGATAAAAGAGCATTTCCATATCATTATTTGTTGTACTAAATATTTTGTTTTGTTACATTTATGGTTAAATGACATATGTATTTTTATTACTGCTGGTAGAGAGTATGATTTGTTAAGTCAAGGTTAATGAAAGGTCTTAATTTCTTTTTTTTAAGATTTCATTTATTTATTCATGAGAGACACAGTGAGAGAGAGAGAGAGAGGGAGAGACACAGGCAGAGGGAGAAGCAGGCTCCACGCAGGAAGCCCGATGTGGGACTCAATCCTGGGTCTCCAGGATCACAACCTGGGCCGAAGGTGGCGCTAAACCACTGAGTCACCCAGGCTACCCAGGTCTTAATTTCTTAAGAGATTCTATTTTTTTAATTTTTACTGGAATCTGTAAAGTTTGATTTGAAATTTTGATCATTCCTCCCTTTAAAAAATAAAATAAAATGATTAAGTAATAGAATGACTCCATACCACCAGTGCATGTTAACCAGAGGTATCTGTTGGCTTTATTATTAAAGAAACTTTCTTTTGAGTAACTCAACAATGTTAGGGTAATTCCTTTTGGAATAGTCACAGGCTTATACTGACATGTAATCTGTTTTTCTTCTACAATAGTATGCACCAAAGTTTAAAACATAATGGGAAACTCCAGCGAAATCAAAGAAAGATCAACATAACTGCCGACTACAGATATTCCTTGGACATAGGATGATGCACTTATTTCAATAAATATCATTACTAGGAAGGAAAGAGATTAAACTACAAAGACTAAAACACTTTGGGGCAGCCAAAATTATTTGAGTCTCTTAAAGAACAATGTCGCCTAATACTATTTCTTTCATTCTAGTGGAAAGTGACAGCTTCTTCTCATTCCCTAGGGCCTATTTCAAATTCTGTTTTTGGAAATCTAACTTCTAAAACCTAAATCATCCGTGATCCAAAAGCCAACAATGCGAGTCAAAACAATCAGCTTCTCTGCCCAATCCTGTGTCTGGCAAAAGGTAGATAATGAATTTAACAGAATTGATTTTTTTTTCCAGATCATAAGGTTCACCCTTCAGTCAGCCAATGAGGTGGCTTAGTTATATGAGAGCTTAAAAGCAAAGTTATTTTGAACATTTGGATTTCTGAACTAGCCACTCACTATCTAATGGTCAGAATTTTAAAAAAGATTAATTTAACTAAATCAGCTAAAACCTCTGTGGATGTAGTCTGAAATTATTCAGTGGCATGAGATGGGATATTTTTATTAAGATATTGCAAACAAAGCAGTTAAACTTTATCCTTTAAATACTGGGTTTCATGAACTCACTGTTTTAATTCTATTAACTAATGAATTGTTTTTTGTATGACTTACGGGAGCTACTCATCCTGGTTCGTTTGTTTGTTTGTTTTTTAATGAAAGACCACTATTTTCTTTTTTTTTTTTAAGACCACTATTTTCTATATAAGATATGAAAAATTATCCTCTACAATCCTCTATCACCTAGGCCTCACTCCTAAGGATATATTAATTTCTTCATCTACTTGACAGAGGGCAGTGATAATAGTTGCAGCTTCAATTCAGACAGGCCTTGAAAAGCTAATCAAGTTCTCAAAATCTCTTCTATCTGTGAAATAGATAAATGGTGGCCACATGATTTTGATGCATATAACACACTAGGCACACAGCCAAAGGGTAAGTAAGGGTTCAATACATGACAACTGCTATTAGATCACAATAGGTTAAAAAAAAATAACACAGGAAGGTTTAGCAATTATAGATTTATATCAGAGTCATAAGTAACTCTTTAAAGTTTTAGTTGATAGTAAGTTTTTTGAGAGCAAGGATCATGTTTCATACAAATTTTGGGTGCCTTAGACCAAATACCATGACCTGTACAACATGGGTATTTAACAAAGGTTTGACAAGTAACTAGATTTTCACAATTATGAAACTGAAATTTATGTCCATCTTGCAGTTTTCTTGCAAGTTTTTGTGTTGTGGTGACACATTTATCTTGAGTTTAATGATTTCACTAAGGTGTGGTGGGGGTACACATGTGGATAAAAGAGAAGAAGAGATTGACATCTCAATTGAGTGCTCTGTTTTTATTTGTTGGCTATGTACTGGTGGACAGCATAAAATATTTTCCCATATTTAGAAGCTAGTCAAACTACAACCCAAACTTTGGGGTTTCTAAATTTATTCTTATTTGGCAAAAAGAATGTTTTCATTTTCCAAAAGGACTTAAAATGCTCAAACAGTTGCAAACAACTCTTAGAAGGAACATTTTAATGAGCCAAATGTAAATATATGTAAATAAATTAAACCCACACAAATTAACTTTCCATACAAGTACTTATAATTAAGAGAAAAAGTGTCTGACAGTAGAAATTTGGGTTTTGCTTAGCTTTAGTTAGCCAAGAGAAACAAATTATGTCCAAGATTATACTGAATCTATTATGTGGAAATGTAGAAATATCAGATTTCCTTGGGCTTTCACTGACAATGTCGCCACTCCCAGAACTCAGGACAAATCCAACCTGCAGGGGGAACACATTAGCATCTGATCCATGTTTTATATTTTCTTCCCCCCAATTCAGTGCAGCAACTAATGAGAAAATAGCCTAATTCAAGAAAGGTAAACCTAAGGCAAACCTAGGAAGTTTATGTATAATCCTAACCCTCTGTCCTCCAAGTCACTACTATATACTCCTAACATTGTCAGGTACCCCATCCCTAGGCAAATCCATCAGTCTGTTCTATCTTAACATAGAAATAATTTTTCAGAATAGGGATCACCAACATTAGCATCCTTCCTGCATGCCTTCTCAACATCCCTGTGTCCACCCTTACTTTGTGACTTCCTGAGAAGGCCTTTCTAAACTGAATCTAAACAGATTACATCAAGAAATTCCCCCATAAACAGGAGTTCTTTACAGTAATTAATGCTTTTCACACAATTATGAATAAAACAACTAAGAAAAACCAAACCTAAGGCTTCTTCTGAAGCCAAGAATCCTGGGTCCAGCAGCATCAAGGACATTAATAGTTTCAAAGCACAAATGATGACATGGAAGAGAGGCAATTTTCTATTTACTGGACAATCCCTGTGGCTTCAGCAGAAGCGCTATCTCTTAGGTGCCTTTCAGAAGCACTCTGTTTCTGTGGGGTCTCTCATTAAAACTGGTGATAGTATGCACACTAACTTAGAGAATTATTGTATGAGTTCTGAAAGGTCAAAGCTCAACTTTTCCTGACTAGAAACCTCCCTTTGTTACAAGTGGATCAGGTGCTCTCTGCCCCCTCCCTGGGCTTCTCTATAGAAGTGTAAATCAGGAATAGTGTTCCTCTCCTGCAGCATGATCCACTGGGTATCTAGCTATATACTCCAGCCAAGCACTCCTCTCTATGGGATGAGAGTTTAGGAATCCTGCTGACTCTTTGCCTATGGCTTCTTCCCCAATAAACCATACTTGACAATCAAGTGACATTTGTCCCTATTCTCTGGCTCTGCAAATATCTTTTTTTCCCCGTAAAGATCACCTAGACCAACATCCTATTTAATGCAAGATCTCTGTCTAAGGCATCCTCAACAGATGTTTTTTATCTTCAATAACTTTCTATTGCCTGTTTATTCATTGTCATTCATTACAAAGAAATTATTAAGTATCCACAGGTAGTTAGTAAGGCCCTGTACTAGTGTACAGCATTTAATAATATAACAGTCCCACAGCATTCAAGATCTTCTGTGGTCTGAGAACAATCCTCATTTTTCAGCTTTATTTCTCACTGGTGAAAAGTGACTAACATATCAAGCACCTATAGTAATCCAAGTACCATATGTTTAATTGTCATAGTTCTTAAAATTTGTCCCAATAAAAAAAAAAATTGTCCCAATAGTACCATGAAGGAGGCATACATGAAGACGTCAACCTCTTCCCCTACTATTGTTACCCTTCCTATGGACTGATTCTCAGTATGTGCTTTGGTTTCTCCAAAGAAGAGAAAAACAAAAAAACAAAAACATAACAAAACAAAACTCAACCCAAACAAACAAAAACTCTGAGGTTTTAAAGGTTATTTTCTTTATGTGTTATCACTTACCTAAGTGGCACACAGAATTCAGATACAGGTTTGCCAGCTTCAGGGCCTATGAGTTTCCTACTATACCATGTAGTTCCTGTGCCTGGCACAGAGTAGATGTTTGATAAATATTTTCAAATATATGGATGAATAAATAAATAAAATTTAAAAGACCACATCATTTTGCCATTTTAAAACTGCTTTTGACCTGAGGCTTTTAGAAAATTTGACATTATTTTCTGCACAAAAGAAATTATAGTAAACATATGTTCTCCAACAACTTCTAAGATATACATTTAAAGATTATTTTTCTCTGGTTTTTCAGTGATCTCAGAAATTGTTCTCAAATTACTCTGTGTTCCCGTCTTCTGCCTTTAATAAATGGATTGCCAACTACCACAAAACATTAGCTTTAAAGTGGATAAAAATGCTGCTTGACTCATAGGTTGGCTAAGCTGCAGAAGTGTGAAGGCAATGTGAGGCTACTGATGAATTTTATTTACTGACTTAAGGAAAAAAAATCATCACTTAATTTATAAGGCCTGACCTAGATGAAACCCCCAAGAGTCAGGCTCTTACTTGAGAATGCACATCAGTGTCTTCAAATTCGATTAGTGTGATTTTCCAAGACATAAGCACGGCTCCCAGCAAAGTGTTCAACCACTGGAAACACAATCAATCATGCCAGGCATCATAAGCTTAATGCAAGCCCCCTAAGTGCATCATAGAGAGACACAGAGAAAACAACCAGGAAAAAAAAAAAAAGGGTAAAGCCTTGCTAAGTAAACATAATTCACATACAGAATTTAAAATTGCCCTTTTCCCACTTAGTGAAAGAAGATTTCACACGGATGATAAATAGTGGAGATTTGATACTTGAGCAAATCTCCTCTGGAGATATCCTTTGACAAGGTAAGAAGCTAAACAAAAACAAACAAAAAAATTCAAGAGATACCTTCTCATATCACCATATAAATAATATAGCCAGTAGCCTAACTATTTTCCCCTCCAGTTGCAAAGCACTTTCAAGAGCATTCTCTTACAGGTAAACCAATTAGAATAATTTGTCTGTAGCTACAGAAGTCATTGGGAACAGCGCTGGAACTTGAATTGAAGTCCCTGGACTCACTGTTCAGAACTTTAATCACTCTATCATGCAAGGCCCTGAGATACACAAAACACTGTGCTACCAAGGGATGAGGACAGTGAGAAAAATAGTATTAATTTTCTGCTGTCCATGAGCTTACACCTAAAATGATGCTGTCTTAGATTTGGAAGGGCACTTAGAGATAATCTACTCTAGGCCTTTGATTTTTTACAGATGAAGAAACTAAGGCCACATAAATAAAAAGATTTATTTAAGGTTCAAAGTTACCCACAAAATGTCTAAAATTCAGTTGTTCTAAACCTTCACTCGTTTTTCTCCTCTACTTCTCCCTAGTAAGTCATATACATGGGCTAGTGTAGGGTAGTCCTTGCTCAAGGCATAACTGAGATGTGAATATATCTGCTGAGTGATGTTAAGTAGTACTGCCCTACCCACACACACTTTGTTTTCCTGGAAGGCTGAAGAGCCTCCTATATGAACAAAGCAGTCACATCCAAGGCTGGACTCTGGTAGCACAGTAAAATATGACAGAAAGGATGTAATCCAAGGAAATCAAATTGCCAGAGGATACTAAAGAATGTCTCCTCCTTCCAACACCAAATAAATGTCCTGTGTGAAGTTAATATGACCACAATGAGCCAAAATGAGCAAAAGGGACTAATGGTTGAGGGAAAGGTAGTTCAAGGGAGAGCAATGGCTCAGACTCACTTTCCAGGATGTATATCATGTCCCAGGGATCCCCCAAAGTATTTGGAAGAAATGGAGCTCTGAAATGGGGATTGAACTTTTACTACACAAACAGGCTAGTAAGATTCAAGTGACAGTGTTAATGTGAACTTGTTTGTACACAGAAGTTAGTAACCCATGAGTAACTTCAGTTTGCTTTTTAAAAAATCTAAAACAAGACTAGGACATGCTTCATAAACAGGAGGCAACAGCTTCAGAGACTTGGTATCATGGAATTATAGAGCTTCATTGTGAGCTGAGCTGATCAGGGATAGCTATGATTATCTGAAACACCAGTTTACAGAATAAATGGTGAAACTGAAGAGCAAGGCTGAATAATGGAACTTCATAAGCTTCAACATTTCTTTTGGATTCTTGATCATATCCATAAATTCTGACTTTTATTCCAGATTATAAAAACACTCTAAATCTTCAAATCTAAAATCATTCTAAATCTTCCAAGATTCTACTACTACATCTGGCAATTGCATTAGATATATGAATTAAATACCACTTGGTGAGTTATTTATTTCAAATCTGTCTCTAAAACAAGATTCTTAAGTTTTAAGATAACTCTCTACACAGTAGTGGGAAAAAAACATTTATTACTGGAGAAAATACCAGAGATAAACTTACTCCTTGGTTTTTAATCTGGAATGGGGACCAGAATCATACATGAAACTTTAGAAATATCTACATACCACTACATCCATGGTCTCTGATTTGTAAAAGTTCCATTAATGTCTTTGATGTGCATCTCTGGTTCAGAAGCTTTTATTGAATCTGTTTTCCACCCAACATACCAGCCACAGCAATGGGTAACCAGACATAGCCCAAAATACCTTAAATGTGTTTCAATTCCAATTCTGCATACCTCTACTTAAGGATTCACCCACATGCTAATGAATATCCCATTGCCCTGTACTTTCTAGCAACTTACCTTAGTTTAAGAGCAACACAGAAAAAGTCTACTCCCTCTACTGCAAGTTACCCCAATTTTAAAAAATTACATATAAGCAAATTACAATTTGCAGAAGTAACCTGACTCCTGTCAAAACTGGTATTAGAACACAAATGTTCAAACCCTGTAGTAAGCAGTCTATCCACTATCTACCTAGTGCTCTATCTACTACATAGGCTGAATTCTAATTTTCATCTCACCACTAAAAAGCTATGCACCTTTTCTATACCTTAAGGCTGTCATTCTCATCTCTATCATACTCACTGTCCCTTTATATAAGAAGCATTTAACTTACTCTTACTCTTTTAAAATGAAATTGATAGATCATGCAATCTACTTGCACACATAACTTTTTAAAAAAGCAATATAATTGTGATATAGAGTAATGTACTTAAAATATTATGTATTTCAATATAAATGTTTGGGGTAGACTTGCAGAATGCCTGTACATAAAGTATAGAAAGTGTAGAACTACTGGGAATGTGACAATTACAGATGTAGACTGACTCAGGTGTGTTGTAATATCATGAGCAGTACTGTAGAGAGTCACATGCTTTTCCAAAATGATTAGTAACTCTAGGTAAGGAACAAAATAAAGTACAGCCTTTTCCAATTTTCACAATACAAGCATTCCTGGAAAATCACTTATGTTTAAACTATGCAAAATTGTTTTGCATTTATATATAAAATGGAGTTTGTTTCTCAGCTCGAAAATTATAAACAGGTGTTTCATGCACATTTTTTTAAAAGATTTTATTTATTTATTCATGAGAGACAAAGAGAGAGAGGCAGAGGTACAGGCAGAGGGAGAAGCAGGCTCCGTGCAGGGAGCCCGACATGGGACTCGATCCTGGGTCTCCAGGATCAGGCCCTGGGCTGAAGGCAGTGCTAAACCACTGAGCCACCAAGGCTGCCCGTGTTTCATGTACTTTAATGTCATGTCTAACATTCAAAGTTTTGAAGGAAAGAATACCATTTATTGTTTATATCTCTTGAGCATTCAAGGCATCAGGCATCCCTAGTACCACCCATAAAATGCTAGTAGTGCTACCTCCAATTATTAGAACAATGAAAGTCATCCCAACAAATTTTCAAAATGTCCCAAGGGAAGAGAATCACCTCATAGACAAATATAGTAACAGTGCTAATTATAAAAACTATAAGATATCTGATAGTTATTTCTACATAAACTTAAATCAATACTCAGAGACCTTAAATATCAGCACACAGGTTTTGTTCAACATATTTTTATAACTTTAAACCAGAAATGTATTTCTCTTTAAATATCAATTCCTATTAAAGTATACACTTGTGGCTTAAAAAAGAAATTAGTGAATCTACTTCACATATTTTCACATCCTTCCTTCCTACTTGTGTCAATAGCTACTGCCCTAATCCATGATTGCTATTACTTTTACTTGAAATACTGAAATAGACTTCTAATTTGTCTATACTTCCAATACATTTTATAAAATGATATTAAATGTAGCCATGACTTTATTGGGCTTACTCCCAGGATTGTTGCATCCCAGCTGCCAGCTAGTAGACATAAAATTATTTCATCAATATGAGTAGTAAATTAAATTGGAGTATGAAATAAAAACTGAAACATGGGGCAGTCGGGGTGGCTAAGCACCCGGAGACCTGGGATCGATGCCCATATCGGGCTCCCTGCATGGAGCCTGCTTCTCCCTCCACCTGTGTCTCTGCCTCTCTCTCTGTGTCTCTCATGAATAAATAAATAAAATCTTTTTAAATAATACTGAAACAGGGATCCCTGGGTGGCGCAGCGGTTTGGCACCTGCCTTTGGCCCAGGGCGCGATCCTGGAGACCCAGGATCGAATCCCACGTCGGGCTCCTGGTGCGTGGAGCCTGCTTCTCCCTCTGCCTATGTCTCTGCCTCTCTCTCTCTCTCTGTGACTATCATAAAAAAAAAAAAAAAATACTGAAACATGCACCTTTCTCCAAAAAAGAAGGTATTTCATAAAAATTCCCTCAAACATTTGATAACATGTTTTACAGAATTACAGAATATTGGAGATGTAAATAATCATAGAAATTATCTAATGCAAACTCATTTTAAACATGAAAAAAGAGACCAAGGGAGATGATGTAACATACTTAGCTAAATTACATGCTGGACTAATTCATAACAGAAATGGAATTAGAACCAAGGCAACCTGAGTCTTAGTTCCTACACTCCTACATACTTTCTGTTGTTGCTGTTGTTAGGCAAATCAATTTATCTGTGAGTACTTAAAACTAGCTATGTTAGGTAATGATTTAACTCTCAATATTTCCTTAAGTCCCTAAATTGTGAACCTGGGAAAGAAGAGCTGTGTGTGTGTGAGTGTGTGTGTGTGTGAGTGTGTGTGTGTTTTCAGGATTTAGTATTATTTTTCATTAAAGAAAATCCAAGTCAGAGCCACACTAAAACACCTTCATCTGTTTCCCATTGATCGGTGAGTCATCATAGATCATATTAGGACCTTAATGTTCAGGATAGAACACTGAAATTTAAGCTTATTGAGATTGTGATGGATGGCCATTTCGAATCTGTGTGTAGGAGACCAACACAGCACCAATCTAATATGTTAGAAGAAACAATTAGAGAGAAATTAATTCTGGGGAATGATCATTGATTCTGATGTGATGCAAGCATTTAGACATCCCAGTCATTGTATTTCCTTTCTGTTTTATTACTGTGCCATTCTACCTTTCTATCTCATTAGAATTGAATTTTATACCTTAGTTTTTACTAAGGTATTAAATGCATACATTTAAGTAAAACATTATCAGACTGCAAATAATAAATAGACATACTTAATTTTCATTCCAACAGCTAGATGACTTTACATTGAACTTTTAGTAAACTGGAGAGTCTTAAAAGTGTCATTATGTCATTCATCCAGAGATAAATGTTTGGCTGCTAATATGATCCTATAATTTACTTTATCCCTAAGAAACAGGAGATAGTTTGCCAGGAAAGCTGAGGGTGAGGAGGATAGATTAAGAATGTTTCCAATGAGAATCAAAGGATTGAAAAAGCAAGAAATAGTGCTAAGAATAACCATCTGGAAAGAGAAAGAAGACTCTCAAAAGCCAGTGGACTTAGTTAAACCAGTTCAGTATACATGGAGTAAACAAAATGCATAGGAAAAGAAAGTCTAAATCTAAAGTCCAAAAGGAAAAAATGGGAATGAAATCCTAAAAGTGATAATAAAGTACCAAAAACAGAAGCACCATGATTGCTCAAATCAGAATTCATTCTGTCTACAACTAATCATTGATAGATTGCATTCTAATTTTGATAACATTACAAAGGAAAAAAAAAACTTTTATCATGCTTAATTTTAGTCCTCTGGCAAGAGTGTAAATGCTCTCTAGTGCCCAAGGTTAAGAAATAATGGTCAAGACTAATGAAGTTATTGATTTCTTATTACTTTTTAAAAATATGAATCAACACTATTGATACTTAATGAACCAAATTGTCTCCAATTATTCCGTCTATCACATCTTCTTAAAGTGATCCACCTACACTTTATGATTAATGAGGGAAAAATTGGTGATGTGTAAACAGTCCTGAAAATATATACTTTAAGTATAGACAAATAAAAAACATACATGTAGAAAATTCTTGAGAAAAATAGTATTTCCTGAATCACAAAAAATTCACATCTAAATCAAAAGCTAAAAATAAACATTATTCAACAGGATTAGTACAAAATTAAGTGGGAAGAACAAAAAACCCCAATGTTCTTAAATTTAAAATAAGCAATGATTGAGAAGAGACTTTACAAGTGTGTGATGACTCTCCATCTATTCTTCAGAAACCCTATTATTTCACGAGCCCTAGAGAAGCTTTCTGCTCTTAAAACTGAATAAGGAGGATCTTTTTTCCAATTTGCAGAAGGGAAAAGCAAGTTATCTGGAAGGTTTTGTTTTTCAATTTTAACTTTTTTTTTAAAAAGCTTGCAAACCTTTTGGCACCTACCTCTACACTTCCCATGCTAAGCACCAGCAGACACAAAGTCTCTGATTAATTAGAAAAAAGAATGCATTTCAAACAATAGTAAAATAACTACTATGAGGAGCACGAGGTCTTCCTGAATCTTACATCTTGTCTTTCTTATTTTTACATGTTTGTAGAGTTTTTCTGTGACATTTTGGAGAGAGAATAAAATGAATCCCTATAATAGTTTTGTGCCTTTATATACCTTTATACAGTCACTCCTCATATGGTTTAAAATTATATCACGCTGTTAGAAATATTCAGTATACATGTACTGCCCTCATTGTGCTACCTCTCTTCTCCTTATTTATGTTCACACTATACTTTGTGTCAGGTTTAATTTAATTTCCACGTGTTCCATAGCACCTACAGTTAATACTAGCAGATCTCACGTGATCTTGTTCACTGTATACATAATTTTGTACACACATAGTGTTAATAGTAAAAAAATAAATTAGTGTGCTTTTCTCTCTGTGTGTTTCCATATGTATATTTGCATATATATGCATTTCCCTAATATAAGTTTCTCCCCTGAAAGTCAAAGGTAGCCCATCTGTTCAGGGATGCATTTATTAAAATTAATAAGAGGAACAAAAATAGAAAGAAACAGTTAATATTCAGCTGTTTTTGCTTAAAATAGGATTTTGCAACAAGAAATATGTTTGGAATCCTAGTATTACTGAAACAGATGTTTGGCACACTTTTCAGTTTATATAAGGGTAGTCCAGAAAGGAACAGGAAGGAAGACAATGCCAACGTTTTGCAGTACTAGGGAGCTCAGAGTAAGATGTGGGAGAGGGGTAAAATTTAGAAACTCCAAGACAAGCACAGTGGTGATCAAGAACATGCTGATGATGGCACAGTAGCAAGGAGAAGGTAAGCCTCTAGAAGTTTGCATACTGACATTTTCTGTTGAGTCTCTGGGTATCAGAGCTGAATTAGTATTACAGGCAGGTAAACAGGTAAAGTTGAAGCAGTCCTTTTGATTTTCAATGGCCTATGTTTAAGAGACCAAGAAGTCTTTGCATATATGTGAAAAGGACAGAAAGTTTTCTTTCTATCTCTCTTTTTTTTTTAAGATTTATTTATTTATTGGAGAGAAAGAGCACCAGTGGGAGGGGCAGAGGGAAAGGGAGAGAGAATCTCAAGCAGAACCTCTGACCGCAGAGTCCTACGCCAGTTCCATCTCAGGACGCTGAGATTCTGACCTGAGCAGAAACCAAGAGTTGGACATTTAACCAATGGCATTATCCAGGTGCCCCCAGATTGGAAGTTTTAAGAAAACACCCTAGACTCAGAGAAAGGAAGCTGTGTCTGGTGGGGATTTCAAGCTCAAAGACTACCAGTGCCAGAGCCCTGGGTTCTATAAGAAAAACCATGTTTGTTCAGACAAATAGAAACAACCAGTTTCAGGGCAGCAGGCCATCAGTCCCAGGAGCAAATCCCACCTGTGATGTATATTTAAAAAACAAGAGGATGACAGGAGGGCTCTATCTTCTCTGCTGCCAGAGGGGATGCCATCAGCCTCCCTCTCTGTATATATCCAAATCCAGCACACCACTACCCACAGAGCAGACATTAATCATTGATTAGCAGAAATACATATATCCCCACCAAAGTCTTTGTGGAGCTACAGTCTATCAGTGCTTCTCAAGAAGAGATGGTACTTCCTCCCTAGAAGATATTGTAAAGAAATGCCTTTGTTTTTCACAATGGCTAGGAAGTGCTACAGCATTTAGTGAGTGGGAGCCATGGTTCCTAAATAATCTTCATTATTTAAGTGAAGAAAAAATACTCTTCACTAAAATAATGCATTGCTTACCAAACTGTCAATAGAACCTCTACTGAGAAATGAAAGCACTATAGTTACAGATGTAGGACTGATAAATTACAGAAGAGAAGAAGGGAATGGTATGCAAAACCTGAGGGGGGCGGAGAGATAGGGGTGCAGAGAAGAGATGAATGTATATCAATATTGCTAAGTGATAAATATTGAAAAACAACAGAAAATTATTTTTAAACACCAAAATTACAGAGAACTACCCTAAAATGTTCACTCCTAAAGAACACTTCTGCTAACTTTTGAGTTATAAGCAAATGGCTCTCTTAAGATTCACTTAAAATCTCTAAGAGGTGCTGTGAGTCATGATGGACAGTGGTGACAGTGAGCCCAGGGGAGAGAGACAAGGCAGGGCAGATAGTAGAGATGGTGAGTGTCAGGTCAACTTCTCCTGACTCTAGAACATTAAACCTCTAGGTAAAAATGCTAGCCTCCTGACTTTAGCGCAAACCAGGTGGTGGCTAAATTCATAAATAATAGGTTCATGGCCCCTCCGTGATAACAAGAGGGAAAAAGGGCATTAAGAAAACTTAAAGTTCACCCAGAAATTTCCATACATGAAGCCAAAATATATGAAGAAAGACTGTTGAGATCTTTATAAAAATGTCCTTTCTTAAACATGCTTATAGTAACTCTTCAAAATTTGGGACTGACATCTGCTTTAGGAGCTTCAATGTCACTGACTTCCCTCCTTCAACTTTATATATTACACTACCAACAGTATTAGTGGATGTGAAAAATGACTCAGTTCTATACATCGCATTCTGAAGCTTTGTAATACTCACTATTATGTTCATCAAATACACATGCTTAGTCCCTACTATATAGAAAAGTAAAAAAAAAAAAAAAAAAAAAGAGTTGAACTTTACTTTCTCTCCCAGCCTTGCCAACCAAATTTTAGTTACTTAAAAACAACAAAAAGCCCACTGTACTTTGAGAGAAACAATAAGGGACTTCCATTCTCTGCACTAGGATGAAACAGCCATGTGCCTTTAGATTCTTGTTTTCCTTCTGGCTTCTCTAATGAGTCTTTATAATCCTGCACTGACCTTGAACTACATTTTTCTTTTCTATAAGGTGTTTGTCTGTGTATGAAGAGCAATGGCAAACGTTATAAAAATAAACACTAACTCACGTGATGAAAAGTTTAAAGAAATAGACATGAAAGAAATAAAATAGTGTATAAAAAGATATTGAATATATTTTGATCCATGTTATTTTCATTACCCTTGGTTTCCCATAGAATTTATGCAGGATCCCAGAGATTAAGAGGAAAGTCTTGTGTTTTCTCAGCATAGATAGCTGGGAAATAATAGAAGATGGGATCAATGGGCCTTTACATAAGCTTTGCAGCAAATGCAGATCTAACCAATTCAAACTTTGTCAATTTGCTGTTTTGAAACTCATTTAAACTAAAAATATAATCTCCAGAGCCATATTAATAAAACTGATTAAAAGGAAAAAAAGTTCTCAGTGCAGGAGGCATTGGTCTTGTTATGGTCACTTAATATTAAAGCATCTACAGAAAGTCATACACACGCATGCACACACACACACACACACACACACACACCATAAAGTTGATTCTGTCTCTTGGGACACCTGGGTGGCTCAGTGGCTGAGCATCTGCCTTTGGCTCAGGGCGTGATCCTGGAGACCTGGAATCAAGTCCCACATCTGGCTCCCTGCAAGGAGCCTCCTTCTCTCTCTGCCTGTGTCTCTGCCCCTCTCTCCCTCTCTCTCTCGCTCTGTGTGTGTGTGTGTATGTGTGCATCTCTTGTGAATAAATAAATAAAATCTTTTTTAAAAAAGTCCACATTATAAGGCCCAATCCTAAAAATGTTAAAGGCAGACTTTCATTCAGAAAAGCAAAGTCAAATTTATTAATTTTTACTTTTTCACTTGTAATCTTTAAGAAAAGAACATGTTAAAATAAACCTCTTGATGAAGAGTGTTGACATGTGAGAAATTGGATCAATGGGGTCTCCTGCTGATAATCCAAGATTTGCAAAATTTAAAGATATTTATGAAGCTAAAACATGTATTTATAATATATCATTAGTCTTTGTCAAATGAACTGAGAAATAATTTTAGGAATTAAAGACAGAAAAATTATTTTTATTTTGGTGACCTTTTGTTATAGCAATTTTGTCTGCATTAACTCAAACAGTAGAAAAATTCATTTTCTCTTCAATAACAGTCCAGAGTTGGGCTGCAGATAGGAGATGGGTAAATTCTGCTTTAAACCAGGGATAATTCCATTTGTTCCGCATAACTGAGGTGGATCACCACCACTTCAGTCATAATACAGCCCATGGAGAGAGAGAAAACAGAATGTAAATCATGTTCTTTTTTAAAAAACCTAATACACATCACATCACATCACATTACTAATCTCCCATTGGCTGGGGTTTAGTCAAGTGTCCATGCCTAGCTACAAGCTAGGAAGGCTAGAAAGAATAGTGCTGAGTCAAGCTTCCATGCGGCCAGGTAAAATTTAGATGGTCAGTTACAGAAAGGAATAAAGTAACTTTAGATGCTGGTGGGTAACAACAGTCTCTGGCAGGGCAGTAACTGCCTCTGGGAAGAGAGACTAAAGACTCTGAGTATGGGATAAGAGAAAGATGTGGCATCTATTTTGTATCATCTATTCTATTCTATTCTATTCTATTCTATTCTATTCTATTCTATTCTATTATTCTATTCTATTCTATTCTATTCTATGTACACTTTAATACTATTAATTATTTCTTGTTCTTTAAAATAGTTTAAAAGATTTTAAAAGAGTTAAAGTTAGGGGTTATTGGGTGGCTCGTTGCTTAAGCAACTGACTCTTGATTTCGGTTCAGGTCATGATCTCAGCGTCATGAGATGAAGCCCTATGTCAAACTCTGTGCTGAGCATGGAGTTTGCTTAGGATTCTCTCTCCTTCTCCTTCTGCCCCTCCCTCCACTTGTTCTAAATAAATAAACAAACAAACAAATAAAATATTTTTAGAAAGGAGTTAAGATTAAATAAAAATATATAATGGCTTTTTCCAATGAGCTTTGCATTCTCAATACTAGCTAAAGCTTAATAATTAGCCTTAAAACATACAAATATACATGCATGGGCTTTAAGACATATATTCACATACTTTTAAATATTTTTAATAGATAATTAAGATCACCATCTGGAACCAGGCTGCTAGATTCAAACTCTAGTATGACTGTAGCACCTATAACAGTGTGACATAAAGCAAGTTATTTAATCATTTTGTCAGTCTAGCTTCTTCATCTGTAAAAGGGGTCAAAAATTATAATACCTTCTTCATTAATTTGTTGTGCAGGTTGAATGGTTTAATAAACAATAAAGCATTTCTGACAAGTATTATCATTGTTTGCTATTATTGCTACTAAAAATTATCATTGATTATTAAAAAATATCAGAGCAAACTTAGATAATTGTCTGCCCAGTAACCATTTTCTTCCTCCTTATCAATTCACAACTTCAATTTTATTCTATATGGCAAAGTATTCAATTAAAAACATTAGCCTCCATGCTACCCTTGAAGTTAGGTATAAATATTTGACACTGTCCTGGCCAAAGAGATGAAAGTAGAAGTCACTCAGTAGGCATGCCAATTAAGTTATTGTCATCTGCCCTGAAGCCAAAAATATAATTTTTTTAAAAGCCTGTAAGCTTTGGAAACCACCTATCAAATCCAACAGAAACTTACAAAGCTAGAATGAATTCTCTGTCCACTCTATCTTTGTGGTATTCATATTTCAAAATGTAGATCGTGATTTGCAAAACTGAGATGCTTCTTCTCATAAGATTTGGAGATTGTGTCTACAGAACATCTAAAATAATGAAGGGTTCTTTCATCTGGTAGGTCAATACTATATATGTGATTCAGATTTTCATTTACTTAAAAGTTTTTTGGTTACTCCTTGGAAAGCAAACCATCATTGGTTTCCAAAATCAACAATTTCTCATTCTCAGTATTTACCAATAAAACTGATATTACAGAACTACTATCATATTTATCATCACTTTTATTTAGGTAAATATAAAACTTGTCTTTAATATACTCTTTCCCTAATATATCACTCTTATTTATTCCAAGATGAATAAATTCAGCTTTTCTTAAAAGGCTACTTAACTCCAAATTTAAAAAGATATTATAATTTAGAAATTCAAAGAAAAGGAAGAGAGACAAAGGATTTCCTAAAAGGAAAATGCTTAGTAACCTTGGCTTTGAGGTAGAATGCTTTTGTTTTAAACTCTAGTGTTCATCCTCTGTTCTAAAAATCAGGGATAAAATAGCAGCAAAACATATAGTTCCTGCTCTCATAAAGTTTATATTTTAGTGCAAGATAAAGAGTTAAACACTCAATTGTATAATGTAATAATTTAGTTACCATGGTAGTAACAACAACCAATCAGAGAGATTGTTAAAGGCAGCCAGAACTTAGAGTTCAGAGAAAGGTTTGATAGGTAATTAATATTTAAATTTAAATTCAAATTGAAATCTCAAGGATCAAGGATATATAGGGTAGGGAGAGTCAGGGTATGTTCCAGACTGAGTCAACAGTATGCTTGAGAACAATGCTGTAGGAAGCCACATGGTTATCTCTGAGGACCAAAGAGCTAGCTAGAATGCATCAGCAAAGAGGCAAGTTGTGTGAAATAATGCTTATGAGGATTTCATAATTTATACCAAATACCACTTCACACATTGTGATGGCTAATTCTATGTGTTAACCTGACTGACTTAAGGGATGCTCAAATAGCTGGTGAACATTATTTCTGGGTCTCCTTCTCTAATGCAGATGGGCATCATTCAATTCACTGAGGGCTTAAATAGAACAAAAAGGTGGAGGAAGGGGAAATATGCTCTTTTGCTTGAGCTGAGGCATCCATTCATCCTCTACTGTCTTTCAATATTGATGCTCCTCGATTTAGGGCCTTTGGACTAAGATTTATTGTATCTTAAGATTTCCCTTCTCTACATCAGCTTCCCTGGTTCTCAGGCCTTTGGACTTGGACTGAATTACACCTCAAGTTTTCCTGGTTCTGTAGATTGCAGGTTGAGCCCGCAACTTCTTGGGCTCTATAATCACATAAACTAATTCCTTTTTTTTTTTTTTTACATAAACTAATTCCTATAATAAACCTCCTCTTATCTATATCTGTATCTACATATATTTCAATTCTATTAGTTCAGGGTGGGTTTTTTGGTGGTTTTTTTTTTTTTGAGAACCCTAATTTTTTTGAGAACACCTGTTTTTTTAGAACACCTATATTATTATCATTCACCCTGTGTCATGGCTAGTTTATGTTGAATAACAAACAAACCCCCATATCTCAGTGGCTTAAAGTTATCATATTTTATTTCTTATCCCAACTACTTGATTACCATGGTTGAGATGGAGAACCTGCTCACTTTGTGACCTAGACTGACAAAGCTGTAACTAGCTGGGACATGGCAGGTTTCTGAGGCTGAGAGTAAGGAAAACTCTAAAAGGACTCAAATGACAATATAATGCTTAGGCCCCCAAAACAGCACAAATTGCTCTTGCTCACAGTTATTGACCAGAACTGGACATGTAGTCCTACCCAATCACAGTGTGCAAAGAATTGCAATCCTGCCATGAAGGCAAAAACACTGGTAATACTTGGTAAGCACCCTTAACGATGACCACATCACTATTAAAAAAAAAAAAAAAAGCTGGGGTTAAAAACATTATATATACAAAAATTCAGGGAAAAAGACTGAAATTAGGTAAAAAAAAACAGTAAGAATAACAATAGACACTTTTTATGGTGAAATTATATATGGTTTACGTTTTATATACTTCTTTGTGTTTTTTAAATGTTCTCCAATCAATATTTATATTATTCTTGGCTTATATGGAACAGGAAAAAAATCCTCAAGAATGACTAAAACAACATAGAAGTTCTTTAAAAAGTGTAGAGGTAGTCATCCATGGATGATAGAATATTCCAAAATGTAAGGCACCTAGTGTTTATCCTATCTTGCTGCTCAGATGTGCATGATTTCCTTCCACTAAGGTCATCTCATTGTACAGGATGGTTGCCAGCACACCAGTCATTACTGATTTTCCAAGAAGCAGAAATGAGGAACAGGAGCAGAGTAAAGTATTCCCCATAAATCAAGCACACTACTTCTGCTAACATCTCTTTTAGCCACTCTACTGGTAAGGGCTGGGGTGGGGGAAGGGGAGGAATGTGCTTGAAAATGAAGTATTTTCTCTAGATAAACATATATCACTCAAATATCAGAGATTCTGTTACTGTGAGAAGTTTTAAATGACGCCTATTATAACTTCTATTGGCCTCCTTATCTCTAACATCAATTTCTTTCTTGTCTTTCCTTCATGCTGCAATCTGAGATATAGACATTTTTTTTCAAATGGATTATCTTTAATGGTTCAAAAAAGACGCCAAAATAATTTTGTATACTTTCTTCTTATTCTCTGTCTTGTC
This sequence comes from Canis lupus baileyi, assembly GCF_048164855.1. Taxonomy (NCBI): domain Eukaryota; kingdom Metazoa; phylum Chordata; class Mammalia; order Carnivora; family Canidae; genus Canis; species Canis lupus. The sequence goes on along the minus strand of NC_132847.1, from coordinate 43,299,301 downwards.
TAGTGATGTGAATACACACACAAACATATTACTATAAATTATAATATATCAAATTTGCTTTAATAAAAGTATCACTTGCTGTTGTACCTCCCTAATATAAAAGAAAAACAACTTAGACTTAATAAATTAGTGTAATCAAGTTTAAATCAGTCTCTGCCATGGAAATAGTAAGATAATTTATAATTCATAGTCCAAAATGGACTTGGATGAAGGGAGAAGATACACTATCGTGGAAGGGGAATAGATATGTTTGATCCTGGAATTGTTTTCCTTTGCTGCTTCATTTTGTCTAGTTTTGGGGCATTGATTTCTGTCCCTCTAACATCCACTGGAGTGTCTACAGCTGGTATAAATCAGCAGCCTTGATCTTGGCATGAACAATGCCAGATGATTACTTCCAAGGCACTCAGCCACCCTCTCTGTTGACTAGGTCTTCCCCTTACATCTAGCGGGCACTGTGGATCGCCTGAAGCCACACAGTTATTGCAATTCAATCCATTTAAGTCCTATATCATCTCTGAAAATGGCTTATAGTATGACTATTTTCAGACCTCCTAGAATTTTATTTTTAATTTATAAAAAGAAGCTTTGGAATGCAAAAATCCCTTTTCTCTTTCACCAAAGCTTACTTAACGAGGCTGTGGTATCACTAGGAACTCAAGAAAATCAGCATTAAATTTCAGAGCCCAACAAAGATTCATTTGTTTTGGGCATCGTGTTCTTAATATGTGGCAAGGAGAAGGTGCAAGGTCCTATTTTTTAGAAGGAATTAAATATAAATCATTTTAATATTAAAAATATTGCCCCAATATATTCATTTCATGCCATAACACCCACGTATAATAAATGCAGCTAATATTTTTGAGCATTCATTCTGTGCCAGACACTGCTTTTTTAAAAGTGCTTTTTAAGTGACAACTAAACTTCCCAACAAAATTATAATTGTTATCATTTATTTTTATAGAGAAAAAAACTAAAGCATAGATAAATTAATTGCTCAAGGTTGCAAAGATAATGTTCAGAACCAATCTGGTTACATAGCATGTGATGCTATACTGCCTTTCACATGAATATGCTCCATAAATAACATCTATAGGCTAATGAATTTTAAATTTAAATATCTAGCCTTGAAGTCTCCCCTAAATTTCAGAGTCAAATATTAAGTGGTAACTTAATTTTCACTTGTATCTCTAATAGTCATCTCAAAAATAGCATATTCCAAGCCAAATGCCTGGTTTCTATGCACCACCTCTTCCTGATTGCACCTGTTTCTCCTGTCTTTACCATTCCAGTAAACTGCCTCATCACCTTTCCAATTGCTCAAAATAATAATATCACTCTTGACTTATTTTTCTCATACTCTGTGTCCAGTCTATCAGGAAATCTGTTGGTTCTATCTTCAAGATATATCCAGAATTCAATCACTTCTTAATACCTCCATTGCTACTACCTGGTAGATGGTCTAACACACCATTATCTCTCTTCTAGATTATTAAAAAGCCTCTCACCTTAGACCTTCTGTTTCCACTCTGTCCCCTATAGTCTATTCCCAACAAAAGAACCAGAACAATCATTTAAAATATAATTCATATTAGGATGCTTTTTTGCTTAAAACCTTCTGACAGACTTCATGTCACTCAGAGTAAAAGCATAAATCTTTACAATTAATTGTGTGACACTACATGGCCTGGCTCCACTGTTCTCCCCTGAACCTCATGTTTTACTATCCTCCTCATCACTCACTCAAGCATCTCATTCATTATTTCTTCTCTCTTTTGACTCTGGACCTCTTGGTTTCCTTGCTGTTACTCAAATGCACTAAGCATGCTTTTGTCTCTGAGCCATTGTACTTGTTCTTCCCTGGACCTAAGGGGTCCTTACCAAATATCTACTATATTCCTTATTTCTTTCAGGTATTTGCTCTTATCCAAGAGGCCTTCCTGACCCTGTATTTGACATACCAATTCATGCACCCTCTCTATGTCTTGGTTCCTTCTATCCCCCTTTTTCTGCCTTTTTCTTCATTGTATTACCATCTAACACATAATATCTGTTCATTGTTAGCCTCTTTACACTAAAATGTAAGCAAGAAATGTATTTGTCTTGAATATAGCCACATCTAAGAGCCTAACATTTACCCAGCACATGACAGGTATTCAAAAAATGTTGTTAAAAAAATGGTGCCCATGGTCATACACACTACTTGGAATTTCACAAAAGTGTTTTATAGTCCTTTGTTTTTATGTGCTCTATTCCCTCTGCCAAAAATACCATTTCCTATTCTTTCATTGAGCAAAGTCTTGTTTGTACTTCAAAACCTACTTTCAGCTTTGCCTTCTCAAGGAAATCTTGCTCATATCTAGAGAATAGTGTTCCAAAATATGTACCTTCTGGCCTCAGTTGATTCACTTGAGGGTCTGTCCACTAGACTACAACTTCCTTAAAGTAATACTCTTTTATATAATTTTCTCTGTTCTTACTTGATTCACAGCCACACTAAGCGGAAAACTCCATACTTAATATTTCCTATTGGCCAAAGAACATGATATCTCACTTTCTAAGAGACTTCTCTTACCATAGGAGGATTTCATAGAGAAATTCCAAATCATGCCACTATTTTCCCAACTAAATTACTAATAATGTAACATGTGTATAATATGTAAAACTTTAATATTTTAAGGAATATCGGTCATCTTAACAACTTCAAAGCTTGTTTTACCAATTATTATCTATGTGATTATTAGCATTTGCCTTTAATAATTTATTTACCTATAAAATTAAGAAGTTAAAATAAATGACCTCTAAGATTTCCCACTTTCAAAGGTTCTTTAATGTAATTAATAGTAATAGTCATAACCAATAACCATGAATTACAAACTGAGAATATATAGTATCATTGTACTGTATTTTTTCAGCTAAAATTAAAATAATCTGGCATCTTTGTGGCTCCAACTTTTTTTTCTTCTTCGTTCTTTCTTTTCTTTTTTTTTTTTTTTTTTTTTTTGCAGTCAGCCAACTTGCTTGTTTAACTTTGGGTAGGGGGGTGGAGGTATCCTCTCTTTTTCTTAATTGGGGAAAAAAACTAATGATTGTCTAGTAATTCTTTTGATTATGGATTTATTTTTCTCAATTAGTTGGAAGAATTAAGTGTTCGATGGAATATTTTACAAAGGTCTAGTAGCACAATGACAAATGTTCAATTAAATATACATGAGATGTTAAGATCACGCACATGTATAAAGCACATAACTTTCAGAATTTAAGCAATATCAAGAGATACCCAGAAACTTCAAACAAACAAAAGAGCCGAAAATCACCGTTATAAAAATCCCACATCTTTTGGGAGAATAATAACCTAAAAGATTAGGCCAGAATAACAAGTCAAGTACTTCTTTAGAAGGACTAGCCTATTTATTTAAACAGGGACAAAAGGAAATGTAATAAACCCTCTACTTGCCTTGAGTCACAGCATGTGGCTTATAACCTAAACAAAGAAAAGAATTTGACAGATTCCACAGGTTAGTCGTGATGGAAATAATTTTCATGATTTAGCTGACAGGTCTTTTAATATTTTTGTTGTAGCTAAAGTAGAATGGAGAGATATATTACACTACCTAGCAGGCTTTCAGTCTGCTTTTATTCTATAGCTTTAGTTTCTTCTTTCATTTTCTCCCTTTGCATTTGATCTTGTTCCCATTGGAAGTGAACAACAAATCACCTGGTTTGCTTCCCAAAGACCAGGACAGGATTGGAGTAAGATGGAGCACAAGAGTCTTACTAATTTCCATGCATTTATGACTAAGAAGGTATTTGAAGCTCAGGAGTACTCTGCCTTTATATAAGTTTTAACCAGATTCTATGATTTTGTGGAGAGAGTCATACCAGCTGGCTCATGGAGTCCTCTCTGTCACTAACAGTATATCATTGGGCAATACAATTAACCTCTCTGTGCTTTACTTTCTTAATGTGAGAAATGGGTATGAAATTGTACTTTTTTTTTTTGCAAATTTATTGAGGCTTAAATGAGATCATGTCTACAAAGTGCTTAATACACTGCATTGTATTTATTCTTTCAGCAAATATTTGAGTTCCTACTATGATCCGTACTCTAAGCTATAGTAAACTTTCAGTAACTCTCAGTAAATATTAACCATTTTATGTTTATTATTAGTAGCATTAGCCTATCAATGCTAGTAGAGAAACATTCCAAAAAATTATTCAAATTGCAATTTTTCAAGAGTCCCTTTGTTGAAGGGAGAAGGGTGGTAAGTAAAAAGTTACTTTCAACTGCTTACAAAGGCATGCCTAGAGGAATAAGCTGTGGTGGTGCCTTTTCTGGATCTCTTTGTTAAGATTACTTGGATTAGTTCGGATTTCGAAAGCAGAAACAAAGGTTTGCTGCTCCATAATTAATATTTATTCATTTGATATTTTTTAAAGGCTGTATCAGGCTATTAGAGAAACAAGTGCAAGTTGTCTTAAAAGAGGATATTTTAAAACTAGTAAAGGAAATAAAACAACTGTATAAAAAACAAAGTATATGATAAATGTTGCAGAGATGGCATGAGGTCCTAAAGAAGAAAGCTATAGAAGAGTCATACTAAAAATAAGCCTTATAATAGCTTCAATTGCTATGACTCCAATCTAAATTTGAAGCTAGTACTTAACCCTCTCCCCTCTCACACAATGTGACATCATAAATCAAATCAGTTCTTCCAAATGGAATTCCCTAAGAGCAAATAGAGGGCCTCAGAACTACCATCCCTGGAAGCTGCTACTGTTCAGACATTTTATGACTTTTTTTTTTAAACTGATTGTGAAGCCTCCATTTTAGTGAATTTCTTTGGTTCTGCTCCTCTTTCTTTGTAACAAAAGGATGGTTATTTTGAGTCAATCCCTTGACGCCAAGTGAAAAGAGAACAATCTTGTATAGGAGAATTAGACACATTTAGAAGCTAAATATGGCACTCCTGTTAAGCAGTTTGGAAAATTTCAAGGCAAAGGGATTCATAAGGAAATTGCACTTGGGAAGAGAATAACAAGCATCTGAAAGTCAGAGAATAGAAGAGCAATAGTTACCAGTGCAAGTATAGAATCAGATAATTGAGGCAAATCACGCACAGTGCCTTGAGATTTTCAGAAGAAAGTTACCACAATATATAAATTTAAAGTATTATTAGCTAACACTGAACCTTCTCAATATAATCAGTAGCTGAGAAAAGTTATGTACAAGGAAAGATCATAAGTAGCAACAAATTCATTTAAAATTCAGGGCATGTAATTGTTTCAAAAAAACATTCAAAACACCCCTGATGGGTGATAAATGGGTTGTTACCAAAGTTATTTGTCCCACACACAACTAAGCCGAGTCCATAGGATAGCCACGTTGGAGTAGTTTGTTATGCCTGTATTCAAAGTCATGATCTCCATTAGATGTAATTGGTACCACATCTGTGGAAAAGTTAACTATAAATTTCAAATCATAGGTGGCTAACGAATAGAAATTGAATCATGTATCAATAGATTTTAAGACATTTCCCCTATAAAATGTTTCTAAATAATAACAAAAAATTTAGAGCTCTATGGAATATCTCTAAAAATAAATGCATTCTAGTTGTATCAGAATCTATATTATTCCTAAAAATATAATCCCATTTCTTCTTAAAAGTCTTGGGGCTAAATCCCAAAAATCCCAAGACAATTTAGTTTTTCCTTCTACAGTTATTCTCAATCTCTCTCTCTCTCTCTCTCCTTTCTTTTATTTATTTATTTATTTATTTATTTATTTATTTATTTATTTATTTTTCTCATTAAACTTTTGTTTTAATGGGTCTCAAAATTCTGTGACAGATTTTTGGTCAAGTTGTTTCCATTAAAAAGTACTGATTTTAAAAACTAATAACTTAAAACTGCCACACATACACACACACACAAAAAAAATGGTCTACAAAACATTCTCCTTTCCTTCTGAAGGTTTTACGATGCACTGTTATCATTAACCAGTCTTTTACTATTAAACTTAAATGGCCAATTGACACAAACAGTTCTGAGACCGTTCTTCCACCACTGATTAAGACTGTGGTGGCAGGTATTGGGGATAATATTCATTTAGCCTTCTGAGCTTTCTGGGAAGACTTGATGACTTTGCCAGCTCCAGCTGCCTTCTTGTCCACTGCTTTGATGACACCCACAGCAACCGTCTGTCTCATGTCACGAACAGCAAAACGGCCCAGAGGAGGATAGTCAGACAATTTCTGGTTGGAATGGTGACAACATGCTGGAGCCAAGTGCTAACATGCCTTGGTTCAAGGGATGGAAAGTCACCCGAAAAGATGGGAATGCCAGCGGAATCACACTGCTTGAAGCCCTGGATTGCATTCTGCCACCAACTCCTCCAACTGATAAGCCCTTGTGTCTGCCTCTCCAAGACATCTATAAAATTGGTGGTATTGGTACTGTCCCAGTGGGTCGAGTGGAGACTGGTGTTCTTAAGCCTGGCATGGTGGTCACCTTTGCTCCAGTCAATGTTACAACTGAAGTAAAGTCTGTTGAAATACACCATGAAGCTTTGAATGATGCTCTTCCTGGGGACAATGTGGGCTTCAATGTCAAGAACGTATCTGTCAAAGATGTTTGTCGTGACAACGTGGCTGGTGACAGCAAAAATGACCCACCAATGGAAGCAGCTGGCTTCACGGCTCAGGTGATTATCCTGAACCATCCAGGCCAAATCAGTGCTGGATATGCACCTGTGCTGGATTGTCACACAGCTCACATTGCTTGCAAGTTTGCTGAGCTGAAGGAAAAGATAGATCGTCGTTCTGGAAAGAAGGTGGAAGACGATCCCAAGTTCTTGAAATCTGGGGATGCTGCCATTGTTGATATGGTTCCTGGCAAGCCTATGTGTGTTGAGAGCTTCTCTGGCTATCCTCCTCTGGGCTGTTTTGCTGTTCTCCTTTCTTTTATAATCTCATTGCTTAAATTACAATATATTCTCTGGAATAAATCTCCAATTAAGGCTCCACTTCTTTTTTTTTTAAAGATGTTATTTATTTATTCATGAGAGACACACAGAGAGAGGCAGAGACATAGGCGGAAGGAGAAGCAGGCTCCCCGCAGGTAGGCCTATATGGGACTCGATCCCAGGACTCCAGGATCATGACCTGAACCAAAGGCAGATGCTCAACCACTGAGCCACCCAAGAGTGCCAAGGCTCCACTTCTAAACAAAAACCTAACCGTATATATTCCACTGCTTCCTCAATTTATCCCCCTGGGATGTCTTACAGGTACTTCATACCCAATATATCCCAAACTGAATCCATGAGCTTCATCCCAAGCCTGTTCCTCCTTCAGATGCTATCATTCTACAAACAGGTTGCATCACACATTTACCTTCTTAGCACAGTCTTAGTTATATTTGCCTCTCTCTGTACAAAGCCATGCTACACCCTGCTCCATCTAATTAATCACCAAATCCACATATTCTCCTCTGTTTTGAATGTGTCTATGACTATAATTACAATAAGAGAAAATATTTACATAGTATTTACTCTGTGGCAAGCCCTGTTCTAATAAGTACTTTACATGTATTAACTCATTCAATCATGTCAATAACCCCAGGAGTAAGTTTTACTGTTGTTACTATTCATATTTTACTGAAGAGGACATTAAGGCCAAGATAAATTAAATAAATTCTCCAAGGAAGCCCAAGTGGTCTGGTGGAAGTAGGATTTGAAACCAAACAATTTGGCTCCAGATGTTAGCCACCTAAGCTAGTGTTACCTCAGCCAGAGTTGACACCAGAACATTCCCAAAGAGCATATAAAGGGTTCAAGTCATCTGTGGAAGTAATTGGTGTTCATATGTGAAATTTTCATTTTAGTGAATCTCTTACCTAGATTATTCAATATCATCCTAATGATAGTGAATCAGATAATTGAGGCAAATCGCGCACAGTGATTTGCCTCAATAAAGGCATAAAATTGTCTACTCTTTTATGCACTTTATTGTTCTTTGGTTTATTTTGTTTTATTTTATGCCCATCCTATATCCATTCTCCATTATAAGCAGAGTGAGCTTTTTAAAATTAAAATCTAGCTAACGAATATATAGCCAAAAAAAAAGCTTTCAATGTCATCCTATTGCTCTTAAAATCAAGGGAAAGTTTCTTAGCCAGACCTATGTGATTAGGCCTCTATCAGCTTCTTCTGGCTTCTCTTCTGACACTGTCCGGCCGACTCCCTACACTGTGGTTTTATATCAGCTTCTTAAATACAACATTTTCTTCCCAACTCTAGATCTTGAAGATGTTACTCAAGACTCAGCTTAACTAAATTCTACCCATCATTGTCATAATTTAAAAATCATTTCCTAAGGGAAGCTACTCTTCATATTCCATATGTATGATTTGATAGAACTATGCAGAATTCATGTCAATTTTAATTAAATATTCATTTAACATTAGTTTTCCACACTAAACTTTATGTTTCATGAAGCCAAGAACTCCACGTCTATCTTGATTTCTGAGGAATCACCAGTGTCAAGCATATTGTCTGGCACTTAGTAAGCACTTGGTGAGTATAATTTTAATGACTAAAGAAATGAAACACATTTATTTTTGTGCTGATTAGAAATGTAAGCCAATGTTAACATAGAAAATATAGAAATTTTAAAACAATAAATTTACCTCCCCCCAGAAAATCAAACAAAAGTGACCATCACTATTACCATATGGGTATGTACTCTTTTAGTTTTTACTTTACCTTTTCACACATGCACACAATTTTGCATCTTATGGGTATAGCTTAACTTAATATGGTTTGGCTTCAATGGCTAAATTCTACTCTATTTCCTTTTTTTCCTTCCTGAAACCAGGAAGTACCCATACCACGTTTAAGTTATAAATTAGCAGATAATTACTAAAATCTCAATTTGTATAAGGCACTATACTAGAAATTTGTTTCTTTTTTTTTAAATTTTTTTATTTATTTATGATAGTCACAGAGAGAGAGAGAGAGGCAGTGACACAGGCAGAGGGAGAAGCATGCTCCATGCACCGGGAGCCCGACGTGGGATTCGATCCTGGGTCTCCAGGATCGCGCCCTGGGCCAAAGGCAGGTGCCAAACTGCTGCACCACCCAGGGATCCCAAGAAATTTGTTTCAAATTGTGTATATGAAGTGACCCTTGTTCTGAGACATCAAATGGAATATATTGTCTGACATATGATTTGATGCAATAGAATATTCAAATTTGTGATTGACCTAAAAATCAATATAAATTATTATCATCAACCCATGACAAGGCTTCTGTTCCATAAGATCTCATAGTCCAGCTGGCAAGATGGAATGAATACAGGGAAAGATAAATAAATATACAACATATGCTAAGTGCCCAAATTAGTCATTTGAACTACAGAAATTCAGAAGTTTGAGATTTGGCATAGGCTGACATAATCATGGCATGCTTCATTGTGAAGAAAAGAGATTCTATAATATAGTTAGAATAATGAATTAGATTTAGGTGATCTACATGCTTTATAATCCTCCTTTCAACACTTCCTCATTTTGAACAATTATAATTCCTCAAAGAGGTTTTTTTTTTTTGCGTTATTTTTCTTTATATTGGCATTTCCTAAAGTGAGATACCAAGGAGTACTAGCTGCACATGATGTTCCATACACACACACATAGGTTAAGAGGTACAAATATGTTTGGGACCAAACATAGTACAAACTATTTCTGTTTCATGGACAATCACAAAGTTCATTAGCCAACACGAATCTTTAAAATGTCCCAGAGTAAACTGAAGAAACTTGCTTAATTTTATTTAACCTGGTGAATCCCACACTTTTCAACCATTGGTCACATCTTTAAAAGATATCTAATAATATCCATATAAAATTATTTCATGTAAGAGACTGAAACAGCATATATATACATATATATATATTTCATATGTTGATTCTCAGAAATATAATTGGAGACTCTCCCACAGCAAGTATGTACTTTCAGTCTATATTTTATCAGTTCAAAAATCCGATTCTCTTTTTAAAAATAATCCTAATAATTCATGCTATCATACTCCATCTTTTTTCCAACCTCGTTGACTTCAATCATGTTTCTTTTGTAGCCACTCCAAAATTCCAATATAATTTTTCATGACTCAAGACACCCCATCCAGCTTAATAGTTTATCATAGAGAGATTTGCAACTAAAATAGTTTACATTCTTTGAAAATTTTATGTCTAATTTTCCATGCATGCCATCTGAATTCCACCTTTGTTATGTGTCTTTTCCAACATATCTAATTAGAAAATATGCCATTCTTTGTCAGTGTCACAGAACATTCACAGAAAACAAAGGAGAGAAAAATTCAAGTGCAAAATTATTGTCTTACTCTACTTCTCTGGTAACTTGGTATTGTAAACTAGGTAGTTTAAGGTTCGAGACATTAGATTAACACAGTGACACAGAATAAAGAGGAAAAATAAGAGGTCATAAATGGGAAGGGAAAGAAACTTCCTATCTAGAAAGAGATTGAAAAGGTCTTTAAGGAGAATGACAATAGAATAACAGAATAACAGAAACACGCAAATGCACAAACAACTTTAAACAGTGGCTCCACTCTCCACTTCATGAATGTCATCTCCCTATTCGAAGGCCAGCTCAAATAAAACTTCTCAGAACTTACCACGATGACAGCACCTTCCCACACTCTCTGATCCAGCAAGAATTCTCTCTTCTTCATATGCCTTCTAAAGCATTTTGCGTACTTTGGATCTACTTTTTCGTTAGAGTATGTTTCAGGTTGCATTGCATATGGTGAGATGCTCAGATGCCTGACCCAACTAGCCCATGGTCTGGTCAGCCTCTTCCTCCTTTGTCCCAGGACAGTGTTGAAGAATGCAAAGCATGTGGGATTTGGAAGAGAACTAAAGTTAATTTACAGCTCTGTGACTTACTAAATGCAAGGACTTCTCTCAATAACCTCTACTATCTAGTGGAGGACTAGGGGGAAAATTAAATGAGGTAGCTTGTATACGTTCCTGATATATTGTAAATATTCTGGAAATGGTAGTCACTCTTAGCTTTTCTTATAGTAAATGTACTATCAGTTTTATCAAGGACGAAGAAAAAAGAGAGAAGGAAGAAAAATATCGTACCAACTCCAATCATTCAATGCTCAGTGCAGGTTTCCATTCTTTGATAAGGTTGAGCTGGATTAGGGGGCAGTGAGGGTGGTGGAGTTTACAGGATACTAGGTGGAAAGAGGGACCTATATAGATGCCTCACCCTGCATCATACATCTAAGACCTTTTCTGGGATAAGTGGGAGAGAGGGAAGTACTGAAAATTAGGAGTCGATATCCAATGTTTGTTGGTGGTAAAAGAAATTAGAAGAGTAACACAGAAGCCTGGCTGTGCAGACTGGCTTCCAGATTCTGAATATATGAATTAATTCCAAGGTGGTGGGGGTGTGGTAAAGCTATAAATATGTCTATCCAGATGGGCTTGGAAACCAAGGTCTTTTTGAGGCTATATCTGGGAGCAGTCTGGTAGATACAGTTGCAACATGAATCTGGGGGAATCAGACATGGGAGAAACAAGATAAAAGCTGAAAGCTGAGGAATCTTTGCCAGGATCAGGCACTGTAAAATCCAAGAATTCCTGGGATGGAACCAGAGTGTAGAAAAGAATTCCATTTTTTTAATCCAGTTTAGAGAATAAAATCCTTCAAATGCTTTTTGGTCACCTATGAGTCCTCAGGGAGTGCAAGAGACCTGGTCTCCCAGCATATAGATTGGTAGCCCATTTGAGTGCCAATGAACTTTCTATGTTTATCATGATATCAAGCTAGAATCAAACAGGGTGCCATAAATACTCTCAAACTTTCCCAAGTAAGTCTAGGATTACACCAATAAACATTCACATATAGTTGTACCAGATACGGAGCGTATCTGTGCACTAAGCCTATCTGTGGCCCTAACAAGTGTTGAGGGATTTGGCACAGCCTCAGGACAAGTTCTTGAGGCTTCTCCCAAGAGGAGTTGAGTAATGATTTCAAACACCACAGTGGGAAGAACTATTTAGAGCAGAAATGAGGCGAACAGTGGAAGTGGAAGTAGGAATGAAATGGTTGAAAAGAGAAAAGATGAAGAAAAGCAGTGAAGCAAGAAGAAATTGTAATTATCATAAATTTTCAGTGTCAATTGGCATGAAAATATTTTAATATCTTTGAAGCGGAATACTAAGTTTGAGGTCATGTAAGGAAATTAACCAGCTCCCCAAACCCAAACTGAAAATGATCAACTGTTCATTCGCCCCGTGGCTGAAGGGCAATGAGAATGCCAAGGCATGATTAACCCACAGGAATGGGGAGAAAGAAGACACTTGCCCATTTTAATTTGAGCTGTGGCTTAGCCATTGCATGGGGGCCTTTGCATCACTGTTCCTTTTTACAGGAACTTCTAGAGAACAGCTCTCTGCAGCTGTGTTGATGCTTTTTTTTTCTAAAAAGAAATGTCAGAAGACTGTCTCTTTAGTGCTATTTTAATTAGGCTCTGCTTGAAAGTATTGTGCGTGTGTGAATCTTGTGATCAGGATCTTAATTAGGATCATATTTAGATTCAGACTCAAACTGGACTGGATAATCATCTCTATTACCTTGTATTAGATATGAGGAATCAAGTATGTGTCACTTGTACTGGGAATATTGTACAAACACGGGATCTTTATTAGTGTTTTGTTCTTTCTAGTTCTTCCTGGTTTCTCTCCTCTTTCTGAAACCTGATATTATGTATGTTCAGGAAGCAGCAAGAGTATATGCACCAGCAATTTGGGGTGGGAGAGAAGAGGGGGACAGAGGGTGAAAGCAGGGAATAGAGACCACATTTTCAAAACATATTTCTAGTGCAACTATTCTCTGATGAGAGTCGTGTGTTTCTTTCGGGTAGCAGTTGCCACCAATGAGATGCATTGTTTCCCCAAGTCCTATTTGGCCCAGAATTCAATTGAAATAAGGGTCATAGCTTTTCTTGAAATATCGAAGTATTTTACATAAGGATATTTGATATGGCTAGAAAAGAAATAATTGCTCTGCCTTGAGAAGATGTAAAGGATTATGCTGCCTATGATAATCTACTCTCTCTAGCTTAAAAATCACATATAACTTGTAAGTGGCCACTAGCTCTGAGGGGTTTTTTGTGTATTAATATATTGTTTTCCTTTTAAAGCAAATGAAAAATGAGTTTCTAGGGGTTTATTCTCTTGCCATAGAGGACTGATACAAAAGAGAAGGCAGGTAATGCCCCTCTGTGGCAAAAGTATGGCATAGCAAGCCTCCTTTCACGGTGTGAAGAAGCAAAGCCACTTCAGATTCACCCAGTCTCTTCATTTATAAATTTCTGGTTTTGAAACTAAACAGCCAAAAGGTACAATCTTCACTAAGCTCAGGAACATAAATGATTAATTAGAGTGTAATATGTTTAAAAAAATCCTACTACTACAGGGATGCCTGGGTGGCTCAGCAGTTGAGCATCTGCCTTTGACTCAGGGCGTGATCCTGGAGTCCCGGGATTGAGTCCCACATTGGGCTCCCTGCATGGAGCCTGCTTCTCCCTCTGCCTTGTCTCCGCCTCTCTCTCTCTCTCTCTCCCTCTCTCTCTCTGTCTCTCATGAATAAATAAAATCTTTTTTAAAAAATACTACTACTACAGAAAGCTTATACATATTCAGAAAATGATAAAGGTAGAGGAACTTTAGAAGCATTCACTTTTAACATAAGGAAGGCGAACTCATTACTTACAGAAATCAATGTTCTTGACCATGAAAAAAAACGTTTAAAGGGTCACTGAGGATGTATACAGTGAGAAACACTAAATATATTATTCCTTCTTCGTTCAATTCTTAGAAACTTAAATACTAAATAAGCGATTAAAAAGAAATAATAGAGCAAGATAGTATGTCCTTGGAAACTTTTATGATGTAGTCTCATAAAATCAGCTTTATTAGTGAATGTACAAGAGGCAATTCCAGATAGCCCATTGATTAGGATGGGAACATTAGTTGTTTAATCATTCCATTTGTTCATTTTGTCCGTCTATTTTTTTTCAAGATTTTATTTATTTATTTTAGAGAGAGAGAGCATGAGCAGGAGGAGAACAGGAAGGGGTGGGGGAAAGACTCTCAAGCAGACTTGGTGCTAAGCTCACAGCCCCACGTGAAGCCCAATCTCGTGACCCTGAGATTAAGACCTGAGCCCATATCCTGAGTTCAATGCTTAACCAGCTGAGCCACCCAGGCGACCTCATTTTGTCCTTTTAAATTGTATTCTTTGAAGAAGGAAGGAAGAGAGGAAAGAGGGAAGAATGGAAAGAGGGTGGAAGGAAGAAAAGGAAGAGGAAAAGGGGAACTAAAAGAGAAAAATTGGATAGTGTCATGAAAATCCCAAATTCTGGGCTTTCTGTGCATTTCTAAACATAAAATAGGGCCTTCACAAAAGCTGCTATTTATTCAATCCACACCATACCTAGTTTCAATAAAAACCAAAACCTTTAGATATGCATATACAAAACCATTATTTTCTCTGGCATCTAATCTTTTCATACATAAAAATAAGTGTCTAGGGATCCCTGGGTGGCGCAGCGGTTTAGCGCCTGCCTTTGGCCCAGGGCGCGATCCTGGAGACCCGGGATCGAATCCCACATCGGGCTTCCGGTGCATGGAGCCTGCTTCTCCCTCTGCCTGTGTCTCTGCCTCTCTCTTTCTCTCTCTGTGACTATCATAAATAAATAAACATTAAAAAAAAGATTAAAAAAAAATAAGTGTCTATATTGAAATACTCTATTTACTCGACTATTTCCCTTATTAAACTGCAAACTCCTTAACTCAAGATTCATGTCTTATTTTTCCTTACTATCTCAACACCCAGAACGATGTCTGGGTGTTGCAAAAT